>NC_063338.1:27894116-27925537 GCF_021869965.1 Rhincodon typus | reverse complement strand
ATCACCATTGACCTGTTACAGGAAAAGTCCTCCATTCAACATCAACATGCTTTCAACATCCTCATCACCCCCGATTAACCAAAGATTATTCCGAATTTATATAGTATCCAACACTGCAACAAGAACGTACTTCAAGGACAAAGTACAACTTCCATTAAACAAAATTATACTACCTTTTATTTGAACTGTAAGCATTATGGCTATTTACCATCTTGTGCTTGTTCACATCTGTGACTGATCTAGTGCAAAACCTCATCTTATGTTTCATTGATTTACACCCCCATATGTAGAAATAAAGGGATAGCACAATAAACAAGCTGTTAGTCTTGAGCTCTATTGACTGAGCTGAGTGATAATGGCCTGTGGCAGGCAGGTCCACTATCATATGTTGGAAGTGTTTAACAGTCAAATCGTAGAGTCATACAGCACAGAAACAGACCATTTGGTCCAACTTGTCCATGCCGACCAAGTTTCCCAAATTAAACTGGTTCCACTTGCCTGCGTTTGTCCCAAATCCCTTTAAACCTTTCCTATTCATGTACCTATCCAAATGTCTTTTAAATGTTATAACTGTATCTGCATCTACCACTTCCCCTGGCAGATTAATCCACATATGACCCACCCTCTGTGTGAAAAAGTTGCCACTAGGATCCCTTTAAAATTTTTCTCCTATCACCTTAAAAATATGCCCCCTAGTTTTGAACTCCCCCACGCTAGGGAAAATACCTTTGCTATTCATCTTATCTATGCCCCTCATGATTTTATAAACCTCTATTAGGTCACCTGTCAACTTCCTACGCTGCAGTGAGAAAAGTCCTAGCCTATCCAGCCGCTGCTAATAACTCAAACCCTCCAGTCCTGGCAAAATCCTGATGCATCTTTTCTGAACCTTCTCCAATTTCATAATGTTCTTCCTATAGCATGATGACCAGAACTGTACACAGTACTCCAAAAGTGGTCTCACCTATGTGTGATACAACCTTAACATGATGCCCTTAGTCCTATACTCAGTGGTCTGAGTAATGAAGGCAAAATGCCTTCATAACGACCCTGTCTATCTGTGATGCAGCTTTCAAAGGACTACGTACCTGAACCCCCTAGGTCTCTCTGTTCAACAACACCATCCAGTGCCCTACTATTAACTGTAAAAGTGCTGCCCTGTTTGTTTTACCAAAATGTAATACCTCACATTTATCCAAATGACACTCCATCTGCCAGTCCTGAGCCATTGACCCAATTGATCAAAATCCCTTTGTAATCTTAGATAACCCTCTTCAATGTTGAGTATACCACCAATTTTAGTGTCATCCGCAAACTTATTAACCTTGCCACCTGAATTCTCATCAGAATCATTTATTTAAATGACAAACAACAGTGGACCCAGTGCAACAGTGTTTCACAATTCTTTTAAAAAGTTCCCTGTAATCTCAATCCACATCCTCATGAGCTGAGGAGAGACCAAAGTTAGTTCTACTTGGAATACATTCTTGAGTCTGCTCATTCACTAACACCTGCTCAATGATGCTTTTGTGATTAAGACTATAAGGCAAAGGAGCAGAAGTAGGCCACTCAGCCCATCAAGTTTGCTCTGCCATTCATCATGACTGTTCTGATAATCCTCAACTCCATTTTCCTGCCTTTTCACCATAACCCTTGATTCTCTTACGGATTAAAAATCTATCTCAACCTCACCATCCCTCTCTGGTAAAGAATTCTAGATTCACCACCTTCTGAGAAAATCTTCGGCAGCATGGTGGCTCAGTGGTTAGCATTGGTTTCTCGTAGCCCCAGTGACCCGGGTTCAATTCCAGCTTTGGGTGACTGTGTGGAGTGTGTACATTCTCCCTGTGTATACGTGGGTTTCCTCCAGGTGCTGCAGTTTCCTCCCACAGTCCAAAGACGTGCAGGTTAAGTGGATCGACCATGCTAAATTGTTTATAGTGTCTAGGGATATGTAGGTTAGGCAAATTGGCCTTGGGAAATGTAGGGTTATAGGGATAAGGTTGGGGGGCATGGGGGAAGTCTGTGTGGAATCCTCTTCAGAGAGTCAGTGTGGACATGTTGAGCCAAAAAGCCTGTTTCCACACTGTGGGATTATATGAAATAAATTCCTCCTCATCTCTGTCTTAAATGTGTGTCTTAAATCTTCTTGCATAAATAGATATAATCTTTCTGTATCTACCCTGTCAAGTCGTCTAAGAATCTTGAATGTTTCAATAAAGTTGCCTCTCATTCTTCTATATTTCAACGAGTACAGGCCCAATCTACTTAACCTGTTCTCATAAGTCAATCTCACCGTGCTTGGTTATCAGCCAAATGAACTTTTCTTGCACTGCTTCCAAAGCCAGCATGTTTTTCCTTAGATAAGGGACCACAACTATTCATAGTATTCGAGCTGTGATTTGACTAGTGCCTTGTATAGTTTTAGCAAAACATCCTTACTTTTATATTCCATTCCCTTTAAAGAAAAAGGCCAACATTCCATTTACCTCCCTTATTACCAACTGAACTTAGATGCCAGCTTTTCATGATTCATGAACAAGGACTCCCAAATCACTCAGTGTTGTAAATTTCTGCACTCTTTCTCCATTTAAATAATATTCAGCTGCTATTTTCCTTCCTGCCAAAGTGTACAACCTCATATTTCCCCACATTATATTCCATCTCTGAAGTTTTTGCCCATTTAATGTCTATATCACACCATAGACTCTTTGTATCATCCTCACCACTTGCCTTCCAGCCTATTTTTGTGTCATGCACAAAGTTGTCTGTAGTACAGTCATTTTCCAGATTCAAGACATTAATATATATTGTGAATAATTGTGATGTCAGCACTGATACCTGTGGCACACCATGAGTTAAAGGTTGCCATCCTGAAAATGCTCCCCTTATCCCAAATCTCTGTCTTCTATTTGTTAGGGAAATCCTATATCCATGGTAATCCACAATAGCTTTTTTCAAATTTACTCTTCAAAAACCCTAAGTGTGGCTTGGGGTCGGGGTAGACCTATGTCAGTACACCTCAGAGTTAGAATGAGAAATAGTGCACACTCTAAAGTAAAAGGCATCACCCATTCTATTGAATGATGTAGACCTATAGAAAGGGAATCTTAATTTGTGATTTGGATGAAACTTAGTGATTCGGTGAACTGGATAAGAAAGAACAGTAAAAGTTCAATATACAGACACTATCTACTGCTTCTTGTATGGTCTCCCTGTTCCTGATCCTCATGGCTGCAACCTCAAAAATAATCAAAAGTGCATTTACAGATTAGTCTGCATTCAAATGTAAAAATCAGATGTGAATGTTCACATGCATACATACAAACATATGAATTAGGAGTGAGAGCAGGCCACTTGGCCCTTCAACCCTCCCTGCTATTCAATAAGACCGTGGCTGATCTGATTACATTCCTGCCTACTCCAGATAACTTTTCACCCATTTACTTATCAAGAGTCTATATACCTCTGCCGTAAAAATATCCAAAGATTCTGCGTCCATTGCCTTTTGAGGAAGAGAGATCCAAAACTTTAATCCTCTGTGAGAAAACACTTCTCCTCATCTCTGACTTAAGTGGATAACCCCTTATTTTTATACATTGACCCTTGTTCTATTTTCCCCCACAGGAGGAAAAATCCTTTCCATAGCCACCCTGTTTATATCCCTGCACTGAACTATATGTTTCAATCAAATTACCTCTTACTCTCTCAACTCCAGCATGAGCAAGTCTAGTCTGTCCAATGTATCCTCATAGACACATTTCAGGTACTTCTCTAACTGATTCTGAACCAGTAGGACAAATTCCAGTGGTGAAACATGAAGGTTGTCTAGGTGAGACACACAGTTTGATAAATAATTATTAAAAATTTTAAAAATGGCATTGAGATTAGAATTAAGGTATTAACTGTTTATATTTATTTTTGTGCTACTTTGCTGCCTTTTCTGCTGGCAACTATGTTTCAAACAAGGGGATGGTTTGCAAAGTGGCATTCTTGGGAAAGATAGGGGACCTGCAGGTGGGTCTAGGGTCTGGACAGGTTGTTGGTGATATGCAAGAAGCAAAAGATTGAGGACCACTACTTAAGTAAAACTTTTTTGAACTGTGTCAGTGCACTTACATTCTTTCTTCAGCAAGGAAACCAGTACTCTACAGTGTACTTTAGATGGGAGAGATAGGTTGAACATGATTTCTCCTTCACAAAGTCATGTTGTTTCTGACTGATCACATTGAAGTTTTGTAAATGCCCTGATCTTTAATAATTGCTTCTAACATTTCCTTGTAACAGATGGTAAGCTTATTGGCCTGTAGTGCCCTACATTTTGACTCCCTCTCCTCTTGAATGTAGTAATTTTATTTAGTATTTTCCAATATGATGGAATCTTCCTCAAATCAGGGAATATTGGAAAATTAAAACCAATGTTTCAACTATCTTATTAGCTACACTTTTTAAGACCATGGGACCATCAGGACCTGGACTTGTCAGATCACAGCTCCAATAATTTGTTCAGTATGACTTCCTTGGTGATTGTAATTTTAATTTAATTAATTGTAATTCAGTTAATTTTAATTGTACTTTTATTGAGTACTCCCTCCCATTTCCATTTTACAGCTATTTTTAGGAAAATGCTTGTAAATGTTAAAAATATTTCATTTAAATATAATTATTTGTAGTTTCTAAAGACAGAGTGCCAGTGAATGTAGTATTACCTGAGTGATTGAGGAAAACAGTGGGCATTGTGGGGCAACTAAGCTAGCGTGACAATATAGCCTCACAGATCTGAAGATTCACATTTCCTGAAGATGAGATTACAAAGTTTGTTTTTCTTTTGATCGCAAATCTTTCCTGAAATGGATACCAATCTAATTCTCCTTTCTCATCAAGTGGAGTCATGCTTTATGTTTCTTGATCTCGTCTTCATCTCCATCTGCTCAATTTTCACCTCTCCCATCCCAAATCCTGACAAAATTCCCAGTTTGTAATTTATTTCGCCCGAATCGTTCTCAGCTTTTTTTAACAATATCACAACTACTTTAGTACTTCCTGTGGTTCTCTAGCTGGGCCACGATCTTCCATTATCCTCTGATAATATTTGTCCTGAATTTCACAGAGCAGTCTTTCCCAAATGTTCCATTCCACAATGCTGAAATTTGGGGTCAACAGTGGAATGGCTTCAATGGGCCAACAGTGAACAAATTAGATAAAATTAGCAACAAGAAGATTTGCTGTCACCTAGTCTCTTTTTTCCTCCCTACACTGAGATGAAGTTGGCAGTTGGTAGTGGGTAAAACCTTTCCAGTCTACTGGAAGGTCTCTGCCATCTTTCTCTGCTGTGCAAAATTTGAGCGAAATCCTGCTTGGGAAGTGTCTACAGCCTTCTGGACTCAATATTGATTTAAGCAATTTTAGGGCTTGAGGCACCTTCTCCCATCTCCTTACTCCAAGCCTCACAAACCAGGATTTGTTGTCACATGGTTTGCTATTGCATACAACCCATTGTTAGCCACTAATATTCCCCATATTCATTCTCCTAGGCTGACCGTTACCCAATCCTTTGTTCTTATTTCTCTTTTGGATTCTATCTTGACCCATCATTTACTTCTTAACCCCTCCCCCACCCTGTCTTCTGCATAAAAACAATTTCTGTTTGTAAGCATGGTGAAGTGTCAGTTATTCACTATATTGATCAATAACTTGGATAATGAGATAGACTTATATCTAAATTTACCAGTGATGTAAAGTATTGTGAACTGATAATAACTGCTTCTGACATCAAGACAGCATTCAACTGATTATGGCATCCAAGAGCCCTCACACAACCGCATGAATGTGGCACAAGCCATGTTGCCAAATAACATTAAGAATTTATGTCTAACAGAGTACATCCTCATTGCCATTCCCAATACATTTAAGAATGACCATTGAATGTAACAGACCATGTTCTTACTTACTTAAAAAATTCAGCTTGTGATGATAGCAGCTTCAAGGTGTTATGCAGCAATGATACCTGTAGAATATGGTTGTGGATTTGCAAACAGGTGATATTTCTAAGCTCGCTTGTGATTATATCAGCTTCACAGAGGTACTAAGGATTCAATTGTTATAAGCAATTAAATGATAATAATTGCTTGAGTTTAAGATTTGTGACGTGTATTGATGGTCAATGTGTGTGTTGCACATGAAGTGCAGCACAATGGCGGTTGTGTGGTGTCACTGAATTTATGGATTCCTGATTTACACATTTGCCTTAGCAAGATCTCATCACAGACATCTCCACCACGCCCCCAACCCCACAGGGCAAAAAAAAATTACTCTACCTTCTGAGAACGTGTTATGTTGCGATTCAGTTTTTTTTTGTTTAATCTCACCATATACTCCCACATTCCATTCCAGGTCTTTGTAGCTGCATTTGATTGCTGCATTCCCATATCTGACTTGAGCTTCCTTTGAGAGTGATCATTTGGAATGAGAATTTATCCTAACAAGTGAAATTGACATCTCTGAAGTTTCATCGCTAGCAGACCATAATTGCAGCATCATCTGCTGAAAAAAGTTTGAAATAAAGTTGGGATTGTGAAATATGCTTGCTAAATATCTGGCATGCACTTACAGCAACTCATTTATCCCTTTCATGGCTTTCAGCGTGATATGTATCCAGGTTAGGGAAAAGCTAATAGAATTCTCCAAATGCTTTGGAAATGATTCAAAGATTAATAATGGTCAAAAAAGCAGGTGGTAACTTTGGAACTGGTATTGAGGCATAAAGGGAAGGTAAGGAGAAAAAATCTCTGTGGAGGTGAGGGTGTAGAGTACATTATCACATCTAAAAGGGAATAGAATTCTTCAGACAAAATATGAGAAAAAACTGGAAAATTAATGAGAATAGTTGCTACTATGTAAACCTGTCACCGACGCAGGTACAACTGGCTAAATTATTACCTCTTGTGCTAATATTTGTATAAGTTCAGTAATTCAGTTCTGTGTGCTGAAGTGATGCATCTGCTCATGGTCAAACTGTGACTTAGTTTTCAATGTAATGCCTTTGTACTGAACAATCAACCATCCTTTATGCCAAAAACAAATGGTCTTGTACCTCAGTACTGCTTTATGATACCCTAAATTATAATGTGAAAACACTTAAAAGTTTCTGAATTTCAGCTGTCGTAATTTTATAGTAAATTGTCACACAGAGTCACATCTGTGAACTACAGTCTGCTGAATATGTTGTTTGTATTGTCTGTACTTTGGTTTGGGAGTCGGTTAGCTCGTTTGACTGGACAGTGGTTTGTGGTGCAGGGTTCAATTTCCATACTGGTAGAGGTCATCATAAAGGTCCTGCCTTCTTGGCCTCACCCCTCATCTGAGGCATGGTGACCCTCAGGTTAAATTCACTACCAGTCATTTCATGAAAGATCAAGACTACGGTTATTTCGGACTTTGGCGATTACTGCTGCTACTACTTTGGTTCGCATAATATTAGTATGGAAATAATAGCTTGCAGTTAAATCACAAACCTCTCGGCAACTTAACTGCCACAATCCTGAATTATGAACAAGTGAAAAGAGGCAGGAAATGTACAGCTAGCCTAAAAAAACCTGTCTTATCCTGACATGGTGTTATCTAGGTGCAAAATCAGGCACACTCCTCTGTCTTGCAGTCACATCATCCCCAGGGAGGGGCCAAAACAGCAGAGAAAAAAGTCTTAGGCCGATTTAGGGAACTTTTGTATTTTTTAAAATGCTGTTAGCATTATTCATACCCATTGATGACTTCATCATGTACTTCAGCCAAAATGTAATGCCTCATAACACAATAATTGTATACAAAAAGATGAATTGAATGTAGACCAAGGGGCGGATTGGAAGATTTTAAATTAAACACAGCTTGCTGGCCAGCAAGATTCTGAAATTGTTGGCACTCTTCACAGTTATGGAGGATCACCATTTATGGAAAACAAAATGAAGGTATATTCCAAATTTGATATGATCTCCTTGTTTCTATTACTATGATTTTTTCCAGTTCTTTTGGTAAATGTGATTCTTATAGATCATAGAACAGAAACATCACCTTGCTTTTTTTAAAACTACAGAAGCATTTTAATCAAATTAGTATATGTGAATGATTCTTCATATTAAATAAGGAATGTTATTCAGATTAAGTAAAAGAACAGCTATTAAAAGAAAGAATCTGATAGATGTCCTGAGAAAGACTTGTTGTCCAAAAAATCCTCAACGAAGGTTCAGAAATCATAATAGTTTTGCTGTAGTAGTCCAATTAATGTCTAAGTGCCATAACTGCAGAACTAATAAGGAGTAGGAAACATCTGTCTTGCTCTCTCTCTCAAAGCCTGCTCTACCTACCTGAGTCCATCTATCAGTTACTTCCAGCTGTTTGACTAAAGAAACCATTCAGCTGATGAGTCATTGTATAAGTTTACAATGACTTCACCTCAGAAAGAAAAATCCTCAAACAAGGAAGAGGACTGAAATGAAAACAGACTGATTGATTGATTTTTTTTTTCATATCTGCCTTTAATCTTTGTATCTGTAGTGAAAGTAATAATTGTATCTTTTTTTTACTTCATGACATTTAACAATAATTCCACAAAAATTAACCTCCATCTTGTTTAAGAATAAAGCTTTGCTGCTGGTTATTTTTAAATCGAAACACTCAAAAAACTAACAATAAGACAAACAAGTTGAATAAATTAACAGTTCTCATGCCACTCAAGAGATTGCCTGATTTGGATCATGACATAATGTTACAATGATGACACTTAGGGTTATGCCACGTAGTGGTTATTGAAACTCCTGCAACCAATTTCTTTCAAATCATAAACATAGCAAACCCATATCAGGTATTCCGTCTGCTCCTCAAAATCCCCAATCTCATTTGCTTTTGGAACTCCCAATCAACATTTACCTTACACCCTCCAATGATGATCAGTCCCAACTCTGCATAGCTCTCCCCTACTTCCACCCATCTATCTCTCAGTCCTAGTGTCTTCTGCCTTATGTACAAAGGCACAGGCTTGAACAAATTTGATGGACAATTGGTTTAGTTATTCCAGTTGGATCTGATTGTGATAACTACTCACTATACTAGATTCACCGTGGAGGTAGCCCTTGGCTTCTATCCTCCATGAAACCTATCTTCTTAATCTAATCTCCCCTCTCTTCTCAACCCTCATCTCCAGCAACAGGTATGCAGAGCTCACAGAATTCTTTGTCATCAAGACAGAGAGCATACAATCACTTCGCTCTACCAATTTCCAGTATTTTCCTACCCAACTGAGCTGAACTTCCTCTAAGGCTTACGTATTCTATCCTTGATTTTGTACCTTTCTGTGCTTTCTCTCCTGTTATCCCAGATTCCCTCTTTGAGTTTCTTTGTCCATGAGACCAACTTTCTGGTCTCTTCATCCTATTCCAATTAAACTGCTAATCTCAAAACGTATGTTCTGTTGCACACATGTTAACTAACATGATTTTTGATGAACATACATTTTCAAAAAACTAACCCTGACTCCTCTGTCTTTGTAAACTACTGCCATATGTTCAATTTTCCTTCTATAAAATCTTGATTTGTTTCACTTTTTGGGATGGGGCTTGGTAAACACATATTGTTTAGGTGGAGCGATGGTGTTTTGTCATTCCAAATGCAGAGGAGCCAAGGGTTGTGAGAAGTAGGCAGTTAGCAATATGAGTGAGAGAATGTTTTATTGGGTAACTTGTTAGGCCTGGAGGAAACATTTCCAAAATATTTCGCAAACTTGAATTCATTCAAAACTCTGCTTCCTGTATCCTATCTTGCACTGAATCTTGTTTATGCATCACCTCTGGAATCAGATAAGCAGTACCTTGATTTTAAAACCTGTGGTTTCAAATCCGTCCATAGGAGAGTATAGAACATGTTCTAGCCTTTCCCTATCTCTAATCTCCTCCAGCTGTAAAACTCTGCAATTTCACAATATACCTTAATTCTCACTCAGAGATAGTAAGAACTGCTGATGCTAGAGTCTGAGATAACAAGGTGTGGAGCTGGATGAACACAGCAGGCCAGGCAGAATCAGAGGATACCTCACTATCAAACCCACGGACAAGGGAGGTGCAGTTGTGGTATGGCGCACTGACCTTTACATTACCGAGGCCAGGCACCAACTCTGACACCACCTCCTACCGCCCCCTTGATCATGACCCCACACCTGACCATGAAAACATCATCTCCCAGACCGTCCATAAGCTCATCACCTCAGCCAACCTCCCACCCACAGCCTCCAACCTCATCGTTCCCCAACCCCGCAACGCCCATTTCTATCTTCTTCCCAAAATCCATAAACCCAACTGCCCGGGTCAACCGTTTGTCTCTGCCTGCTCCTGCCCCACCAAACTTATCTCCACTTATTTCGACTCCATTTTTTCCCCTCTGGTCCAGGAAATCCCCACCTACATCCGGGACACCGCCCACGCCCTCCACCTCCTCCAAAACTTCCGATTTCCTGGTCCTCAACACCTCATCTTCATCATGGACGTCTAGTCCCTGTACACTTGCATTCCCCATGCAGATGGCCTAAAAGCCCTCCGCTTCTTCCTCTCTCACAGGCCCGACCAGTACCCCTCCACCGACAGCCTTATCTGCCTAACCGAACTCATCCTTACTCTTAACAATTTCTCCTTCAACTCCTTCAACTTCCTACAGACGAAAGGGGTGACCATGGGCCCAAGCTATACCTGCTTCTTTGTAGGGTACGTGGAACAGTCCCTCTTCGTAGCTACACTGGCCCCATTCCCCACCTCTTCCTCCGTTACATCGATGACTGTATCGGCGCCACCTCGTGCTCCCACGAGGAGCTCGAACAGTTCATCCACTTTACTAACACCTTCCACACCAATCTTAAGTTCACCTGGACCATCTCTGATACCTCTCTCTCCTTCCTCAACTTCTCTGTCTCCATCTCTGGTAACCACCTTGAAACTGATATCGATTTCAAGCCCACCGATTCCCACAGCTACTTAGATTACACCTCCTCTCACCCACCTTCCTGCAAAACTGCCATCCCCTATTCCCAATTCCTCCGCCTCTGTTGCATCTGCTCCCGAGATGAGGCATTCCACTCCCGGACATCCCAGATGTCCTCATTTTTCAAGGACCGCAATTTCGCCCCCACAGTGGTCGAAAACACCCTCGACCGCATCTCTTGCGTTCCCCGCACCTCATCCTTCACACCCCCTCCCTGCAATAAAAACAAAGACAGAACTCCCCTTGTCCTCACGTATCACCCCGTTAACCTCCGGATTCAATGCATTATTCTCCGCCACTTCTGCCACCTGCAATCTGACCCCACTACGAAGGATATATTTCCCTCCCCACCCTTATCTGCCTTCCGGAGGGACCACTCTCTCTGCGACTCCCTCGTCCACACCACACTCACCACTAACCCCACCACCCCCGGCACCTTACCCTGCAACCGCAGGAGGTGCTGCACCTACCCCTACAACCTCCGCCCTCACCTCCATCCCAGGCCCCAAGAAAATCTTCCACATTAAACAGATGTTCACCTGCACATCTGCTAATGTGGTCTATTGTATCCGCTGTTCTCGATGTGGCCTCCTCTACATCGGTGAGACCAGGCGGAGGCTCGGAGACCACTTTGTGGAGCACCTACGCTGGGAACACGACAAACAACAACACCTCCCAGTCGTGAACCACTTTTAACTCCCCTTCCCCCTCTCTGGACAACATGTCCATCCTGAGCCTCCTCCAGTGTCACAATGATGCCACCCGGAAACTGGAGGAACAGCACCTCATATTCCGCCTTGGAACCCTACAACCCAATGGTCTCAATGTGGACTTTACGAGCTTCAAAATCCCCCCACCCAAGACCAGGCCCCCCCCTCATCCCCACCCCCTTGACTTGTCCGTCTTCTCTCCCAACTATCTGCTCCTCCCACCTCACTGACCAACCCCCACTTCCTACCTACACTCACCTTTACTAGCTTCATCCCCGCCTCCCTGACCTGTCCGTCTTCTCTCCACCTATCTACTCCACTATCCACCTTCCATCACCGCCTCCCCCTCTCTGTTTTTATTTCAGAGCCCCTTTCTCCGCCCCTATTTCTGAAGAAGGGTCCAGACCTGAAACATCAGCATTCCTGCTCCTCCGATGCTGCCTGTCCTGCTGTGTTCATCCAGCTCCACACCTTGTTATCTATACCTTAATTCTCGCCTCTTGAAAATCCTTAAGTACACCACAATGCTGATGACTGTATCGTCAGCTGTCTAGGCTCTAAGCTTCAGAATTTTTTCTCCTTCTCTACACTTTTCTCCTTTAAGACACTTCTGATAACATATTATGACACATGTATATCTCGTAATCTCATGCATATATCTCAATCTTTATTGATCTTTGTTTAAAAAAGTAAGTGATAAAAACTGCTTATTGTGTCTTTGCATTCTTTGAGAATTCTCCAAAATGATTTTTCCTTTAGCCTAATGATACTGCCACTGATCCTGAAAGCTGTCTAACCCCTTTAATTGTCATCAGAATTAACTTAATGCCAGGAAAAGTGAAAGTCAATTATCATGGGCAGCAGCATTTGAGTCAGTGGAAAGTAGTTTGTCTTAATTAATGGACAGCAAAATCCAGGCCTGTCTAATTCTTGTCACAACGTTTTCACCTTGTGTTACAGTGTTGAACCTATGTGATTTGTGAGTTTTAATGAATGCACATCTCCTTGCCATTTCTGTGAAAATATATCACAAGGGCCTACATTTTAGAACTTAAATTACAATTTTTTTGAAGCTATGTTTGGCTTTTCTAGATTTCTGGATTGTAATGCTTGTAACTACTTCACCCAATTATTTGAGTAGTTTATTCTTCTGACCTTTAAATCTTAACAATTTTCTCACTTTATAAATATTTTTAAGTCAACCTGTTTGGACATGTTGTAGGAATTTCATGTTTCTAATTGTTGTGCTTTTCTTGCAATTTGCTTAAGTCACAAATTGAGGGCTGCCCAGAACCTTTGTTGCTGAGTGACACCAGGCTGTGCAATTCTACGTGTTAAAATTACAGATTGCATTGTGTGATTGTGTGACGTATTTGCACAGTTACAGCTATTTTATCCTATTGTTTGGTCAGCAACTGATGGCATTGTGCTGTAGTTAGTTGTATAATAATTAATCTACATGAATCTCTTATTTATGTGAATTGTGCTGATTTTCAAGACCAATGCGTTTTGCTCTTGCTCTTACAAAAAGATGTGATCCAAATATTACTTGAAATTATTACGTGGACAAATTTAAATATATTTTGAACTTTTAAACAAAGGACACTTTGCTAAGGAAAAGGCACTAGGTACAACAGCAACAATGATGCATCTGCAAGGTGCAGGGTGCTCAGATAAAAATCATATAGCCTGAAGACTTACATAAGAAGTTACGGGGTCCAGTTTGTGGGTGGAATAAGTCGTATTGCATTTTTGACTCCAAAAAGAGAGAATTTGAGACATGCCTGAGAGGTAACAACCCATTGCTCCATCTTTCTTTGTAACTCCCCATAGCAGTATTTGTGAGCTGAACACCCACTGAAAGTCACCACTATAACACTTGTGAAACGTTCCTGAACATGTTTCCTTGGAATCTAACCTACCACCTGAAGTAAAAGGAATTCAGCTAATTTGACCTCCTTCAAGAAGACACTCCCAAGACCAGCAACCTGTGTGTGCAGAAGAGCCTTTAAATCAGAATACCATTTGGAACAATCTATGACATTTTTTTGTGAGATTGTCTATTACTTGGCCAAAGTTACAACTGTGCAGAGTTTTAATTTTTTTAAAATTTCTGCTCAGAAATGTGTGTTAGTTTCTTCAAAAGGGTAGATGTACATTTGCATAACTGTTTGTCAATAAGCTTGATCTTTGTTTAAGTTTATTTTTGCTAATAAGTCAATTATTTATAGACTAAAGAAAACTGGCTAACTTGTTGTTAAAATTGGACCTGACACAGTCTGAGATCTATATGATGGGCCATATCATCAACCCATTTAAGTTTAAAATTATTGTGACCAGTGGAGAAGTGGAATGAGTGAAGGAAACAATGCACAGCTCCAGCCTCAGTCATAATTTGCAGATGACGTGGATTCTGTAATTGTTAATCTTCCCAATTGGCCATTAGTTGAATTATGCCTTTTGTAAATACTAGGACTGTCCTGCAGGAAACATGGAAAATTCTCATTGGATCAGACAGCCTGTATGGAGAAAGAGAAATTGTTGATTTGTCAGGCTGATGACTTTTTGTCAAACAATGACAAAAGATCATTGGCCTAAATGTTAACTCTGTTGCCGTCTCCTATACTGCCTATTTTGCTGAGTATTTCCAGCGTTTTCTATTCGTATTTCAGATTTCCAGAATCTGTAATATTTTGCTTTTGTACTATCCCTCAGTTTTTCTTTAAAATTATGTAAGTTGTGACAGAATAATTGGTTATATTTAGGTTAAAGCCCTGCTTAATTGCCTGTTCACTTATAATTATTGATTAAGAAAACTAGATTAATATTTAGGCAATTAGGTGGCACTTAAGCTTCATTTATTTTCATAAAGATATTAAAATGTTTGTGTTCATATTTAGAACGACAAACAATTGTAAATTAGGTTGTCATGTGGAAGACTTTTGGCAACTGATGATAAATCAGTATGGTGGTAGATCAGGATTTGGAGACTGCTTTTTGGATTTATCCAGTTACAGTTTTTTTCACAATGATATTTGAGACATTTTTATTGGAGTTTTCATTATGTTTCTTTTTTGCTTTTAAAAGTACTGTCACATTTTTCAAGGTTCATACCATGTGCTCATTCTAAAGATCTCATTTATTTATAGGTAGTTAATTACGTTAATTGAACAGAAATGCAGTTGGTACTTTCCAAAACTTTCCAAAGGGAAAGTACATCAAACAGACTGTGTGCTTTAAATGAAATCTAAGACAAAAGTTAAGCTAATGAATAACAATTGAATATTAAATTTATTATAAACTATTTAACAGCCATAGGCAGGCAAAACCACTGATCAAATTACTTGTACTAAAAGATGTTAATTGTTATCTTCTGGAAAAACTGAACAGAATTTTCATAAAAATCACATAAATTATATAAATGATAAGATTTAAACATAACCAGGGTTTTGGAGCTAAGCATTTTATGATCAAAACAAAAAGAAGTACAAATTTAGATTGATATTTAAAAGCTTCAACATAATGGCATGAATCTTGTGGTCATTGGGTGGTACACATGCATGTAACCCATAGACTTTGGGTTTATGCATTGAAGTATGTCATCTAATCAGCTAAACATGCAGCACGACAAACAGAGCATGTGGATGAACAGGACAGGTTATATCTCCCTAATCAATTAGACTGAAGAATCATAATGAGCAGCACAGTGTCTGAACCAAGTAATATCAGTTAGACTATTGAATTAATATCAAATCTCTATTTAAAACAAAGGGAAAAGAAAGATGGGATTAAGGAAGGGAGGTAAAAATGAAAGAAAAAGTTTAAAAAAAATTATATGTCTCATTGTTTTAAAATCTCTAGTGGTAATTAAAATCTGAAGGATTGCAACTCCATACATATTTTTGCTTCATTTTGATGTGGCAAGTAACATTCATGACATACAAGTACCAGACAATAACCACCTCCAACACAAGATATTTTAAGCATCTCTTCTCCATATTCAATGGCATTAGCACCACGGAATCCTCTACTATCAACATCTTAGGTTTTACTGTTGACCCGAAACTGAACTGGATTAGGCATGTAAATGTTATGGCAGGACAGGGGATGGGAATTCTGCAGTGAGAAACACACCACCTAACTCCTCAAATCCTGTTCACCACCCATAAAACAGTAGTGTAAAGGATTACCGTACATTTGCTTGGATGAACATAGCTCCAAAGGCATTCATGAAACTCGATACCATCCCATCCCCACCATCCTGCTTGACTGGCCCTCTATCCACCAACTTAAACATTTACTGTCTCCTCCACTGTCGCACAGTGGACCAATGTGCTGCAACATGCACTGCAGCAACTTACCAAGTCTCTTTCAACGAAGCCTTACAAACCTGCGATCTGTACTATTCACAAAGACAAGGGCAATAGGTGGACGGGAACATCACCACTACCAAGTTCTTCTCCAGACAAACACCATCCTGACTTGGAAATACTCTTTCACAGTGGCACTGTATCTGGACCACAGGCACGTGGTTCTGCTATAATGTGATAGATGCGTTCCTGTTAAATGATGCATTATAGAAAATCATGCTATAGAAATAACGGGACCTATGGGAAAAGGAGGGGTTAGGGGCAGACCAACTAAAAAACACTAAAAAGCTTAACACAAAGGTAGCAGTTTGAACAAATGTTTAATTCACATGAAGTAACAAAATAACATTAAATGTAATACTTTATCTTGAAAAAATGTCAAGATAACTTGATGGGGGAGGAGGTTCTGAGATACCTCAGTTGTTAATGCAGGGGCTGAGGGTTGTCGTCATCATCATCATCACCTTCAGGTGCAGTTGTGATTGCAGGGTTAGTTAATCCAGAAATGGTTGTCTGTGTTTCATTGTCTTCTGAGTATTTCTTGGAGGTTGGCTTAAAAAAGACATCTAGTTTTTGCTGCTTTGCCCTTTTACTTCGCTCATGAAGAAACAGTTCATAAGGCGCCAAAGAAGATCTTACTTCACGAACTGCTACCCTGCTGCGTGCTGCATTATAATCATTGTCCTCTAATTGTTGCAACTGCTTCTCAATTTCCCACAAGGTAGAAGACAAAACAGAAGTGGAAAGCTCTTGTGGTGCTGCATCCTAGACTTCATTTGCAGCTTCCACTTTCCTCTCGGCAACAAGTTGTTGTAGATCAGTTGTAGAGAGGTCTTCACAGTAGGACTCAAGCAGCTCTTCGACATCCTTATGCTCCACTTCTTCAAATCCAACTTGCTTTGCAAGATCAGCACAATATTCTTTGATTCTTGGGAGCTCATCTGATGGATCAAAGCTTTTTAAATCTTGAAAAAAATCTGGGAGAAGCTTCCGCCAAACTATCATCTCCCCAGGCCACCATGACAATGTCAATTGCATTCTTGACATCAAAGCTGTTCCAAAATTGAAGAACATTGACCTTATCCCATCAGTGGCTGCAATCAGCCTCTTAACTGTATGCGTTAAATAATAAACTTTAAAAGCAGCTATTGTACCCAGGTCCATGGGTTGAAGGAAATAGGTTGTGTTTGGGGGTAGAAATAGCACTTTGATGTCTTCAGAAAGCTCACCAAAGGTCTGAGGATGGCTTGGCACGTTATCCAGGATGAGGAGAGTCTTGAAATCCACAGTTTTTTTTTCCTGCAGTACTTTCTAAAAACATCTTCGAAAACATCAACAATAAGGTCAGAAAAAATTTGCCCAGTCATCCAACCTCTTTCGGTTGACCTAAAGTAGATGCCTAGAGTAAATTTAAGGTAACCTTTCAAGGCTTGTGGGTTGGCAGAGTGGCACACCACCACAGGCTTAAGCTTTAAGTCTCCACTGGCAAAGGCACCCAGCAGCACAGTCATACGATCCTTTGTCACCTTAAAGCCTGGAGCGTGTGCTTTATTCATAGAAATATAGGTTGTTGATAGCATTTGCTTCCAGTATAAACCTGTCACATCCAAATTGAAAATTTGCTTAAATTGTAGCCTTCTTCGTCAATTAATTTTTTTTACTGTGGGAGGAAATACCATCGCATGCTCCTCGTTTGTGCTGGCAGGTTCGCTACATAACTTTACATTATGAAAAGCAAAGCGGTTCTTAAAGCTGGCAAACCAGGCACTGCTAGCACTAAGGCAGGCACATCTGCAGGGTTTTTGGCTTGTTTTGTTATATCTTCATAAATTGATGTGGCTTTCTCTTTTATGGTGAGAAGGGTGGTCCAATATTCCTTCTTTGTTTGTTCTTCTATCCACACACTTAGACACTCCATCTCTTTAAGCTCCTTTGTGCATGATATAGCCTTTCTTTTACATACACCACCTGCAATTTTATCACCAGGACACTTCTTGTTATCATTCTTGCCTCTTTGTCCTCGGATTTTGTGGGTAACACGGCAGAATTGTGCAGCACCTCTCAGAAAGTGCGAGGATCCTTGCACGCTCAGGACGAAGCCTGCGAGCCAATCATGTGATCTCGAAGTTAGAATCACATTATAGCCAACACAAAGTTCATGTTTTACATATACCATTCCCCTATTCGTCAATCGCGTTATAACCAACTCGCATTGCCGGAACACACATTATAGGAGAGCCCCCTATAGAGTAATCTATTCAATAAGTGGCTCATCACCATGTTCTGAATGACAATTAAGAATGGGCAATAAATGCTGGCCTAGTCAGCAATGCTCACCTCCCATAAAACAATGAAAAAAAAATACTTGAGTGGTTATTACGTAATAATTAAGATTTATCACACCCTTAAAAGGATACTCATACTGGAATGGAGAGTTTACTTCTGATTTATAAAGTACAGAAACTGCCCATCATTCAATATATTTATACACTATTCTCCTCTGGAAGAGCAGGGCATTATAAACAGTATTGTCCTGTTTTCTTCATTTAGTTATGCACAAGTTGCTGAAAATGTTTCACTGTTACAATTAATGCAAAAATTGGACATATTTTCATCTTGTATTATGGAATACAGGAGATAGATCTTTTTTCATTTAGTCTAAATGTTCCTGGGAGACTCATATAACTATGGTATAATAAAACTATATTAAAAACTTCAGTGTGGTGAAGGTATCCAATAATATTAATTACTAGCATACTTGAAAAGATCTTTTCCGGCTACAAAACAACTACTTATTGCTCTTTTTAGAATCTTTAGTTAAAAGGTTTGTAATGCCACAAAAGCAACATTTTTAACACATTGGAGGCATAGTCTTGGGATAAAATACTTATACTTTTTCATCCTAGTAACAGTTTATTGTATTGAGGCTTTGGAGAAAGCTTTTATAAAAGTTGTCCCAGAAATGTTAACTGTAGTTACTCATCACCTAAGGTGATTGAGTAGTTGAGCAAAGTCTGTGATTGCGTAATATCTACGTGGAATGTTGCAAGGAGCAGAACCAATTTATTTTCCATTTTTAAATATTTCAGTTCTTGAGGTCTTGTATATTCTTTACCTTTTAGTCTAATTCTTTGGGATAAATGTGTGTTCTTTGTTTAAACACTGTTGCTTACACTTGTAAATGCATTTTTAAGCGTTTTCTGAACTCTTTGAAGTTCATAGAGCTTTTTATTTTTAACAAGATTTATTTTAGAAATGTGATTGTGTTTTGTTAAATTTTAATGATTGAATTATACCTTTGTAATTATGTGTAATTGTTACATTTGTAAAAATTATAACCTGCAGGTTAAAATGTTGTGACATACCTTTATATGCATAAAATGTAAAAGATAGCCTGAAGTCTTGGTGACAACTATTGATATTGGTTATTTTTATTCAAGGACGTTTCCATTAAAACAATACATGTTGCATTCTGCTCCAAAACTCAGATGGTTCTATTTTTACAACCAGACCAGGCAGGTTATAAGTTGTTTTCAATTATAGTGAAGACTATCTACAAGACTGGCTGAAGTTTTTAACAGTACTGTATATATCCTGGCAGATAGTTACTTTAAATGCAGATAATATTCGTAATGAATGTAGAATGGAACCTATTGAAATACCATAGGTTGCAGAAATATATAACTAGACGAGATTAGCTTGATGAGACATGCTTGCATTCTTTTTCTGAATGGTGATTGGCAGCCTGAAAGAATGTAAGGACTAAGAAATAAGGAACAGGAGTTGGCCCTGACATCATGGCTGACCATCTCCTTAAACATCATTTCCCCCATGTCCTTTGATATATTTATTATATAGAATTTATCAATCTCAGTCTTGAACATGATGACTGAGCTTCCACAGCCCTGTGGGGCACAGAATTCCACCATGCCTCTGAGTGAAGCAATTCCTCCTCATCTCAATCCTAAATGGCCTGCCTCCTGTCCTGAGAATGTGTCTCTTGGTTCTAAACACGCCTGCAAGTGCAACATCCTTTCGGCATTTACCCTGTTGGTCTCTGTAATATATATAATGTTTGTATGAGATCACCTTTTTTCCTTCTACACTCCAGAGAAAATTAAACCCAATCTATTTGATATTTCCTGCTAGGCCAATTCTTGCATTTCAGGAATTAATCTGGTCAACCTTAGATGCACTCCCTCTATGGCAACTATATCCTTCTGTACGTAAGGAGACTAAAACTACTGTCAATACTTCAAATGTAATCTCACCAAGACTATGTAATTGCAATGGGACAATTTTACTCTTAAACTTGAATCCTCTAGTAATAAAGGCCAACATATCTTTTGCTTGACAAAGAAGATAGCTTAGTAACATCATTGCAGTCTGACATTTTGAAGATCAGCAAGTCCTTTCATGTCTAAACTGCAACTGCTTTTTTCCTATATTTCTGGCTTTATAGGAAACCCTGTAGCTTTATCTCAAAATAGTTACCTCTCCTTGGCAACGGGGAACACATTAGCCTTGATTCTAAATAGACATGTTAATCAGTTATGTCTGATCATTGCTGCCTTTCATCTTAAAAATAAGGGCACAAGCTCCAGCCCAATTGTTTATCATTTATATTGAGAACTTCTTTCTGGTCCTTGAGAGACTTAGGATCTCCTTATTGTTGACTAACATTTGTCATTGTTGCTAAATTTTAAGACTTTGTGCTTTTAAATAAAACAATTTGAATCGCCCGCTTATTTTTAGCAATTATACCACCAAGACCAGTGTCAGGCAGACTGCAGCTCAAGTCACATGATTCCTTTCATTTTCCCTAAATTTAAAGATACACAGTCCCAAACTCTAACACTTTTTATAAACCGAAAGATACAGCCACAAATCGTAATGATCTTATAAAGTTCAGAACTGTAATAATTAAAATTGAGATGTTCAAGAGGACATCATTAAAGAACGGAGGAGCTTAAGGAAGGAGCAAGGATATTGAGTTATTTGAAAAAAATATGATCAGCATTTTAAAACTGAGGCATTGGTTAACCAGAAAGCAATGTAGATCAGTGACCACAACGGTTGAATAAGAATTAGTGCAAGTTAGGACATGCCAGTTAAGTTTTGTCTAACTTTAAGTTTACAGAGTTTAGGAGCTGGTGGCCAGGAGTGCATTGGAATATTTAAGTCCAGAGGTAACAGAGGCCTGAAATTTAGACAAAGGAAGTAAAACTTTAACTTCTTTTGGCAGTGGTCACTTGCTAGTCTGTAAAATGCTGTTCAGAAGAGGTCTGGCACTTAATCCAGTCAAACAGCCCCATCTTCCAGAGTGATCTAAAACAGGCATTATACTGTTTATTAATGCGCACAAAAAGATTAATGACCATTATATGCAGCTGCTCCAGATATCTGAAAAGTGCTTGACCCACTGTCAGTTAAGGTGTATTTCAAGTGTCCTTGGAACAAAATATGTTAATACCAGAAATTAGCCCTCCATGCCCCCGTAAATGAGGTATAATGATGCCAAATTTATATCCCTTGTTTAGGCTCATTACTGAATCGTGAGCATTGAGGCAAGGTACTGTATGTTGACTAGTTATTACAAAGGAAAATGTCCAAACAAGAAACTACAGGCTTCAGAAAAAAACAAACATGTAGGTAGGAAAGATAGTGTAAAAAACTATCTGTTTTAAAAGCACAGTTAGGTTATCATATGATCCCAACTAATTTTAACACTAGACCAGTCAGATCCTAGAGTGAAACCTGCCTTATTAGATTCTAACATTATATTTTTAACCATGGTGGTCAGTTATTGAATACACTCATAAGAGACTCTGAATGTATTTTTAATACAAAGAATAAAGTATTTTTAAACAAGGTAAAAAAAGAAATGAACTGTATTACACTAGATAAAAAGAGTTCTAAAGATTTCATGACAAATATCAGAAAAAATTCAAATTCCCACAATTGCTTTTATCCCAGGAATATCCTTACAGACACCCAAGCCTCAGAGAATTAAGTCACCACAGTCTCCACATTAAGGTTAACGTTTTGGGCCTAGACCCTTCATCAGAAATGGGGGAGGGGAAGGGGGTTCTGAAATAAATAGGGAGAGAGGGGGAGCGGATAGAAGATGGATAGAGGAGAAGATCGGTGGAGAGGAAACATACAGGTCGAAGAGGCGGGGATGGAGCCAGTAAAGGTGAGTGTAGGTGGGGAGTCAGGGAGGGGATAGGTCAGTACAGGGAGGACGGACAGGTCAAGGGGGCGGGATGAGGTTAGTAGGTAGGAGATGGGGGTGCGGCTTGAGGTGGGAGGAGGGGATAGGTGGGAGGAAGAACAGGTTAGGGAGGCGGGGACGAGCTGGGCTGGTTTTGGGATGCGGTAGGGGGAGGGGACATTTTGAAACTTGTGAAATCCACATTGATACCATTGGCTACAGGGTTCCCAAGCGGAATACGAGTTGCTGTTCCTGCAACCGTCGGGTGGCATCGTTGTGGCACTGCAGGAGGCCCAGGATGGACATGTCGTCTGAAGAATGGGAGGGGGAGTTGAAATGGTTTGCGACTGGGAGGTGCAGTTGTTTATTGCGAACCGAGCGTAGGTGTTCTGCAAAGCGGTCCCCGAGCCTCCGCTGGGTTTCCCTGATGTAGAGGAGGCCACAACGGTACCCATTTCAACTCTCCCTCCCATTCCTCTGACGACATGTCCATCCTGGGCCTCCTGCAGTGCCACAACGATGCCACCCGACGGTTGCAGGAACAGCAACTCATATTCCGCTTGGGAATCCTGCAGCCCAATGGTATCAATGTGGATTTCACAAGTTTCAAAATCTCCCCTCCCCCTACCGCATCCCAAAACCAGCCCAGCTCGTCCCCGCCTCCCTAACCTGTTCTTCCTCCCACCTATCCCCTCCTCCCACCTCAAGCCGTACCCCCATCTCCTACCTACTAACCTCATCCTGCCCCCTTGACCTGTCCGTCCTCCCTGTGCTGACCTATCCTCTCCGTGACTCCCCACCTACACTCACCTTTACTGGCTCCATCCCCGCCTGTTCGACCTGTCTGTTTCCTCTCCACCTATCTTCTCCTCTATCCATCTTCTATCCGCTCCCCCTCTCTCCCTATTTATTTCAGAACCCCCTTCCCCTCCCCCATTTCTGATGAAGGGTCTAGGCCCAAAATGTTAACCTTAATGTGGAGACTGTGGTGACTTAATTCTCTGAGGCTTGGGTGTCTGTAAGGATATTCCTGGGATAAAAGCAATTGTGGGAATTTGAATTTTTTTCTGATATTTGTCATGAAATCTTTATAACTCTTTTTATCTAGTGTAATACAGTTCATTTTTTTTTACCTTGTTTAAAAATACTTTATTCTTTGTATTAAAAATACATTCAGAGTCTCTTATGAGTGTATTCAATAACTGACCACCATGGTTAAAAATATAATGTTAGAATCGGATTCTCCAGCATCTGCAGTTCCTACTATCTCTTAGAATCTAATAAGGCAGGTTTCACTCTAGGATCTAACTGGTCTAGTGTTAAAATTAGTTGGGATCATATGATAGACCTAACTGTTTTTAAAACAGATAGTTTTTTACACTATCCTTCCTACCTACATGTTTTTTTTTCTGAAGCCTATAGTTTTTTGTTTGGACATTTTCCTTTGTAGTAACTAGTCAACATACAGTACCTTGCCTCAATACTCCCCCTCCCCCATTTCTGATGAAGTGTCTAGGTCCGAAACGTCAGCCTTTATGCTCCTGTGATGCTGCTTGGCCTGCTGTGTTCATCCAGCTCTGCACCTTGTTGTCTCGGATTCTCCAGCATCTGCAGTTCCTGCTATCTCCACATTAAGGTTTCCTGCTCAGGCTGGCATAGCCTGAATTTCTGTGCATTCACCAGATGCTAATTTGCCTCAGTTAATATCTCTCCCTGAGACACTGCAAACAAACAGCAAACTAACTATGACTTTAACTTCAGAGCAAACCCATGAGTTCCTCAAACTCAAGTGTCCTTCATTCTCTAGCATACAAAACAATGGCTTGTTCTGCCTTTCTTTGCATGTCAATGGATCTCTAATGCTAAGCAACAGCAGTTTTCTTTTACCTTTACCTTTTTTAATGCATTGATCTGTTCACCCCAAGTGTTTAAAACCTGTGTGTAAACAACATAGATCTCCAGACTTCTCAACACTACAGCACAAACTCACAAATGAATCTTGAAAAATCACTAACCACGTCTTTCCCCCTTTCTAACAGAAAAGATAAAATGATTTAAATTTAAAATTTACGTTATTAATAGTAACAGTAAAGAATTGCCGATCATGAGGATATAGTTTTGCAGTAATCTGAATATAGATTTTCGCTGTAAAATTAATCAGTGGAAGACCCTTGTCCTTTATGGAAACAAATACCCCTAGTCTGCACTAGATATGACTTAGTTGATTCTTAACTGCTAAATAGTCCAGCATGCCACTTTAGTTTTATCAAAATCTAAGCAATTAGCATCATGGCTGGCTGAAGCTCTGTTCCTGTGCTGTACTGCTGTATGTTCTATATTCTTGTCAGTGACTTGTACATTCAAAGAATTAATATTTTATGTATTAAAAAAAACTAATATTCTTATTGATAATTCCAGTAACATTTTGAAAATTACACGGTCTACACTGGAGCCATTGTAGTCTTGCATTAGGTTTTGTAAAAAGGGAACATATTTTCTGGTGGATCCGCAATTTATTTATTATGTCAACTGCAATAGTGGCATCTATCCAACAAATGTGGAACACTGCCCAGATATGTCCTATTGACAAAAAATGCAGAACAAACCCAATTCAATCAATATTGCCCAATCTGTGTTTGATCATCAGCAAAGTGATGGAAGGTGTTGATGACAATGATAAGCGAAACCTGCACAGCAATAACCTGCTTAGATGTTTCCTGAGAACTGCTCGTGCTGATGTGCTGAATGAGTTTCCATGGAAGTTGTAAGGGGAAAGAGTGCTGCATAGGAGCACATGAGTTGCATTAGATTAGCAGTAGAGGCTATAAGGGAGCACTTAAAAAAAAAACCTATTTTTCTAATCAAACTGTTCAGAGATATTACTACAAACCTCTGGAGAAGGTGGGATTTGAACCCTGACCTCTTGGTCCAAGAGTAAAGACACCACCACTGAGCCACAAGATGTTAATACAGCAGTTATGTGGATGATTGGAGTTAATTGATTAATTAATTGATGGGATTAAAGGATGTTTCTACTCCATTTTAATTTCGCCTCTTTCCCACCCACCTACCCACCCACCTACCCACCTACCCACCTACCCACCTACCCACCCACCTACCTACCTACCCACCTACCTACCTACCTACCTACCTACCTACCTTAACAGGCTTTGCATGTGAGTTAATCAATTGGCAAACACAGGTAATTTAGTGGTGGATTTGGTGAAGGGGGAAACAAAAATTTCAGCACTTCTAGATATTTTAAAAAAGGGGAAAGAAACAGGTAGGATTAGTGTGGAAGGAGTTCTAAGTGAGCTAGAAGGCCTAGGTTCAAATCCATCCTCCTCTAGAAGTGTATAATAACCTGTCTGAACAGGTTGTAAAATAGCTAAGATTGAGTACTTAATAAACCCTACCCATGAAGAAAGATGAGACAACAAGGTGTAGAGCTGGATGAACACAGCAGGCCAAGCAGCATCATAGGAGCAGAGAGGCTGATGTTTCGGGCCTAGACCCTTCATCAGAGGGTCTAGGCCCGAAACGTCAGCCTTTCTGCTCCTATGATGCTGCTTGGCCTGCTGTGTTCATCCAGCCCTGCACCTTGTTGTCTCGGATTCTCCAGCATCTGCAGTTCCTACTACCCATGAAGAAAGATGTTTTGATTTCTGTTTCACTGACTGGCTTGGATCTAAATTGATACGTGATGTGTTGGTATGGAGATATTGAGGGTCATAGACAATAGGCAGAATATGAGGGGTGAGTGCTGGAGATTTTAATATTTAACAAAACAACTCTGTTGCATCTGGGTCACCAGGTCTGACTCCTTCCACCACTCCTCAGTGAAAATCTTTCTTTTTGAGGCACCTTTTTCCTGAGGTGGGTATGCTGAGCTAGGAAATTTCCTGCCTAAAGCTGCTGGTCTCAGGAACAATAATACAGTCCATAGTTTTGAGGCAGGATAATGTGTGTCTTGGTAGTGTTTCTACATTTAGTTGTTGCCAGTGCTGACTTCTCTGTCCAGCTTTATTCTTGTTTGATTTGTTTGCAGTAGATGTAACTGATATGATTGACTTACTATATTATTTCATAGGGCAGTTAAGACTCGCCCTGTTATTTTGCGTCACATTGCGGGCTAAGCTCAGTAAGGATAGTAGAGTTCCTCCCTGAAGAGCATTAGTGAACCAGATTGGGTTTTAAAACTTGTTAGTAGTCTTTTAATCATTAAAATTAAAGAAATAAAGGACTTGTACTTATAGTGCTGTTGCAACCAATTAAGTACTTTTTGAATTGTATTAACTATTGTAATGTAGGAAGCAGGCAGATGCAGTGCCCCTTCAGTACTGTACTGGAATGTTAGCCTTGATGTTTATGCTCAAGCCCTGCAATGGGACTTGAACATGAAATTTAGTGATATCAAAGGTGAGAATGCTTCCAACTGAGCTACAGCCTACAAGGTAATTATTATTTTATTTGGGATTTATTAACTAATTGAGTTCAAATTCTGACTGCTGCTATGATTAGATTAGACTCCTATCTTTGGAATATATACCTGGGCCTCTGGATTTTTAGTTCAGTAACATTACTAGAATACTACTCCCCCCTGTTATGATGAAGTAGTTCAACAAAGAAAATGGGTCCTTCTCTGACAAACAATTCCCTCTGCACATGTCATCCAAGTCTAACTGATGATTCTGTTGCTTGGTGTTGAATTTCACACTGTTATCTTGAATGCAGAACAACCATCTGACGAGCTGTGACATGGTATCACAGGAATGCTCTGTTTATTCCATCTCATAGCACCACAAAATGCTACTCAAAACATTATTTGGCACCCTGTGCTTTGCTCAGTGAATTGGAGATAAAGTGGTCTTTACTGCAAAATTTCAGTATCCACACCATATTCATTTTCTCTCCTTCAAAAATTAGTTGACTAAAGGAGACTGGTCTGTTGCCTCTTCCATGATTCACACCAACTTAAAGTTGTTTTCTTTTTCTGCAGTTTACAGTGCTCCAGTCTCTTAATATCTCAGACGCCTTGCATGTTATTTGCTGGCCTACATTTGTTTGAAGTACAATCAAAAGATAATCTTCATCTTCCCAGACAAAAAAGTTTTTCCATTCTAGTATTAATTATTTCTGAATAGCTGTTGCAGGTATTTGAGAATTGTTTGGGGTGGAGAATACAAAAACTACATTATTGTTTGTGTCGTACTCATCACCTGAGACACGATAACAGGTGATGAAACATAAATGAATGTGTCAGCACACCAATTGGTGTATGCAGACCCTCAGAATGTTGCCCCTTGCCCTCTGTTCAATTCCTTGATTGTGCATATGTTAGTGCAGGAGGACCCGTCCCCAACTGACAACTTGGCTGATCTATTTTACTTTTGAATGGGCTGACTATTTTTCATCCTGCCTGGCACTAAAAGAATTACAGCCCAGACAGGAATAGTCCCTGAATTGTGGAAGCAGGCCATTCGTCCCATCAAGTCTACGTTCACCCTCCAAAGAGCATCCCACTCCAACCCATCTTCTACGCTGTCTGTATAACCCTGGATTTCTCATAGCTAATTCAACTATTCTGCACATCCCTGGACATCATGGGGCAATTTAGTATAGCCAGTCTACCTAACCTGCACATCTTTGGACTATAGAAGGGAACTGGAGCACCTGGAGGAAACCCATGCAGATATGGGGACAACTTGCAAACTTCACACAGTTGCCAGAGGGTGGAATCGAACCCAAGTCCCTGGTGCTGTCAGGCAGCTGTGCTAAGCACTTAGCCACCGTGCTGTCCCTAGGTGGGGTAGGAAGGTTGAACTTGGGACTTCCTGACTAAAACACAATTCCACCGGAGGCAACAAAATGACAGGATTCTCAAATGCCACCAGCCCACCTAATTTAGTTTTGTTCCCATCTTCAGGCCTGATGTCTTCAGAACTGAAAGATTCTACCCAATGGCTTTGTTCACTAACCAGGCACAGGAAAAGTTTCAGTCACAACAAACTGCCACAAAATAACGAGTTCATTATTATTCATGTCTCAACGACCCTGTTAAATCTAATAAAATCAAAGTCTCCAGAAAAGACTTTAGTGTGGTTTTAGTAGCCAGTTTGGTTTTGACACAATGGAAAGTTAGATTATGATGTAGTAAGTGTAAGATACTTAAAATAAAATCATTAAACTTCTCACTATAGTTTTTTATTGAAAATTCCTGAATGTGGTGAAATTAAATCAATTGCCACAGATTTGCTGTTGTCTCAGCTAAATTCTTTTTGGTGAGTAGGTTTAAATTTTTGAGTACAGTTTTATTAACCATTGTCTTTTAACATTTGCCACACATGCGCATGCATAGCATGAGTCTGCATGATGTGTGATGCATAGCGCCATTTCAGTCAATTGTATTTTCTTTCTTTTAGGGTGAAAAACATTTCACTGACTACTTGAAAGATTTTTCTTTTTAAAATTGGACTTCGCCAATTATCTAGGCAAGGAAAATTTTCCATTTATGCTCTTTGTTTCAAGTCTTTAAGGTACCCCAAAATATATCAGCCAATGAATTAATTTTAGTGTGATCATTGTCATTTTGTAGAAAAGCATAACAAGCCAGTGTGCATAACTAAGGCTGCATGAACAAGATAAATGATCAATCCATTTGTATTCAGTAATGTTGGCTGAAGGGAGAAATATCCATGATATCATGAAAACTGAAGTGGTTGTCTTTTAAAAGAAAGCATCCTGTCAGATAGTTATTTGATTGATTTGCTTTGTGCATTACTTTTCTAAATTTTTGGCAAATGCTAATCCTCTTCCTGACGCTGCAAAATTTATTTAAAATTTACCTTACTATTGCCTGTTTGGTTGTATCTGTCATAAAACTGGTTGAGGAGGCAAGTAATCACATATAAGAGAAGACACCAGTGTGCACATTAAAATAGTCCTAGCCCTAAAATTAAGTTCAATCCAGTTGCCTCTGAATTTTTACCCCATTTTTCCCACGTTTGTTAGTAAATTAATGAGCAATAACAGGCATAAGGTGGGCGACAGTAAGTCAGCAGCCTGTTTTACAATCCTTATGATTTTATTTTTGTTTAATTTGAATGGAAAATGTAAAACAAGTTAATGATTTGATAATTCCTATTTAGTCATCCTGTTGGAGACAAATTTACATTCCTTTGACTTTGCTTGATCTACATTGTTTTCTTTTGCTGGTTTCCATGCTTCTTCTTTGATTCCCTAGTGTTTTAGTCACAATTTTCCTTGACCTCTTTTATGCCTCTTGAATTCTGATTTGCTGTATTAACCTTCTTGCTAAAAGAACGTTTTTGCTTAGACTTCCACTCCATGGCAAAAACCCTAGCTTCTTCAACTCCTGTATAGATTTGCAGCGTTACAGACTATGGAATCGGGGAACTTTCTCGTTATTGACGTAGAACCCATTTCTTTTACAGAAATGTAAACGTCCATATTGTAAAATTTCCATTGTTTGATTTTTTTGTGTAGGGAATGGTAGACCTATTTTGAATCATCATGAGCTGACATTCCAGATATAGCTCAAAAGAAAGTGTTAAATGAAAGTGAGCTGCTTTCTGGTGAACAAAAGAGAAATTTGGACCACCCTCCTGAACCTTTTAAGTTGTTGATTTCAAAGCAGCCTGGACAAGGCCGGTAGGTTGCATGGAAGAGACTAAATAAAGCCAGTGTTTTTTTTGCTGGCATAAAACGACATTGGCATTGATTACCTACTTTAAGGATAACTGCAATGTATCGTATAAAAGGCTAATCTAAATGGGAGTTATACGAAGGAAAGTTTGAACGGTGTAAAATATTGTTGGTGGCCCACAGACCAGTGCATCTCACTGGTTTGCTTTCAAACAAATTTGTTTCTCTGAAAAGCAGTTTATCATTTCCTATGGTGGAGCTCGTTTGTCAGATTTGCACTTCTAATCAACTTTTAGAAAATCATCTGAAGGGTCTGAAATCCTATAGAATATACCTGGCCATATTGTGACTGTATTACAGTTGGCGGTTGGCTGTTTTGCGTATTTCTGTATCCTTGGGCTGAATTTTTCCAGCCCCTGAACAACATAGGCAATGGCAAGAAAGTTGGGAGAATCACATGAGATGAGCAGTAAGAAAATTTCCTATGTTGAGAGCAAAATGTCCCATTTTCTAACCAAAGATTGAATGTTAAGACATGAGTCTGTCTGGTGAGGCCTATTTGCATGGACATTTACATTCCTATACAAGAACTGAGCTCCATGACAATAACCAGAAAATTCCCAGACTACTTCAGCAGCAACACTGCAACACTATATAAGATTTGAAGAAGATTGGGTCACTGGTCATGGAGTGACGGTCTACAGCAAAAACATTGTTAGCAAGAAGATTATAAGAGATTAGCATGCATTAACATCTTCATTATTACATCATCTCATCTCATTGAAATGCACTCCCCCATTTTCCTGCCACACAAATTCAAAGGTAACCTGGCAACTCCATCTCCCTACTTGCTCCACCAGCTCTCCTTCAGTCACTAAAATCTCAGGGCAAGCTGCATTCACAGCACCTGTTTGCTTTCCCATCCACCAAGGACCACCAGATCCCTGACAACAAGGTGCAGGGCTGGATGAACACAGCAGGCCAAGCAGCATCATAGGAGCAGAAAGGCTGACGTTTCGGGCCTAGACCCTTCATCAGAAAAAGCATTTTCATTTCAAGCCCACCGACTCCCACAGCTACCTAGAATACTCCTCCTCCCACCCACCTTCCTGCAAAAATGCTATCCCCTATTCCCAATTCCTTCGCCTCCGCCGCATCTGCTCCCAGGATGAGGCATTCCACTCCCGTACATCTCAGTTGTCCTCGTTTTTCAAGGACCGTAACTTCCCCCCCTCGGTGGTCGAGAACACCCTCAACCGTGTCTCCCACATCTCCCGCAACTCATCCCTCACACCCCGTCCACGCAATAAGAACCAAAAAAGAATCCCCCTCGTCCTCACGTACCACCCCACCAACCTCCGGATCCAACACATCATCCTCCGACACTTCCGCCATCTGCAATCGGACCCCACCACCAAAGACATCTTTCCCTCCCCACCCTTA
>NC_063338.1:27863597-27894016 GCF_021869965.1 Rhincodon typus | reverse complement strand
CCCTCCCTAACTCCCCACCTACACTCACCTTTACTGGCTCCATCCCCGCCTCTTCGACCTGTTTGTTTCCTCTCCACCTATCCTCTCCTCTATCCATCTTCTATCCGCCTCCCACTCTCTCTCTATTTATTTCAGAACCCCCTTCCCCTCCCCCTTTTCTGATGAAGGGTCTAGGCCCGAAACGTCAGCCTTTCTGCTCCTATGATGCTGCTTGGCCTGCTGTGTTCATCCAGCCCTGCACCTTGTTGTCTCGGATTCTCCAGCATCTGCAGTTCCTACTATCTCTGATTCAATATTACCACCAGATCTTTGTTGGCAAAGCAGGGTGCCAAGTTTCCACTGTCTGACATGTCTGATGCAATTGACAGGAACCGTGCAGGGCAGCTGTGTATGGCCAGTGCTTGACAAGGTGCGAAGCTGGCTTTTAAAAATCACATCAGTGCCAGGAATCCTGGAAGGTCCTGGCAGTAGCCAGTATTTCCACCTGTGGTGAGTGAGGGGATATGAAGGTGGGCTACCATAGGACATCGTGCACAGGTAATGAAACAGGTTTGGGAAGATAACTCAAGAAAATGCACTAGGGCCTGCATAGAGAAGCCCTGCATGAAACTCAGTAGAATGACAATTAGCCAATTTCTGGTAAGATTCAGCATTTTTTCCTCTTGGAGATAAAACGACAAATGATTATTTTTTAACAAAAAGATCAGAACATTTAAACTGTTTTTGAAAAGTTGAAGTGTAAACTTTCTTTGATTTTCCTTTTTGAGCTTTTCCTCAGAAAATGAAAAGTAATTACATGTGCATTAGAGAGAAAAACTCTTGTTTGCAGTTTCCTTGTATTTTCTGCACTTAAGCTGGATGTGCTTTTAAGTATTCATTTCTATTTATGAGAGGTCTGTTAATTTAATTAAAGTTATCAAAATGCAACAAGCATTTTTGGATTTGTTTTGGCAGTATTGTCTTCTAATCTTTTTTTAGGTTCCCTCTTTTGTCACATACACTGCAGCACATGCTGCGGATGTGAGATTGACACAGTACAGTGTGATACAATAACATGTCCACTTCCTTGATTGATGATTGCTGCTTTGTGCCTGTGCTAAGCAGCATGACAAGATGGAAATACTCTGAGTCTTTAAAGCACGGCTGAGGGGCCAAAGCTCCAAAAGGCAAGGCAAGGAGCAAGTAACAAGCTGGATTTTCTAGGTGACTGCTGTGACTTTCATGTCGAGTATTCCTGGCACCTAATTTCCGTCTGGCAGATTGGAAAGTGGGAAACTACAGATTAAATGAGGTGAGATGATGTAACAATAAGATGTCAATATATGTTAATACATGCAAATTGGCTTCTTTCCACTCACTTTTGCCATTGACATCGAGAAGCTCCAAGCTGTGCATCTTGCCAGATTTTCTCAACTTTCTCGCCAACAGTCTCGTTACTCTAACACTGGGAAGATTATGCCCTTGGTCCTGAATATACAAGTTTTCCTCCAGAGAACATTGGTTAATTCTGAGAAAACAAGAATTGCTGATTATAAGTGAATGAGAACCACTTAGATGCCTAATGATCATACTCCAGTATTAGCTGCGAACTCAAGGAGAGGTTGAGGACTGCAAATTAGTAGGAAAATTACTTTGCAGTAAATTCTGTGTGAACAGTGGAAAGGTTAAGTTATATCGATGTGTTAAATATTAGCTATTTTTATACTAAGTTCTTTAATTTTTTTTATTGAACTTATTTTTCTAATCGACCTGTTCAGAGATGTTATTATGTACCTCTGGAACAGGTGGGACTCGAACCCAGGCCTCCCAGTTCTGGGTTAGGGACATTATCACTGCAACACAAGAGAGCCCTATTTATGAGTCCGAGTAAGACTCTCTAACAAGGTTTCACTTGTACATTTTTACCTTTAAAAAAGCAAATGTATATAATCTGCTGCCGATATGCACATGTTGCACCATTTGATGTAACACGTCATGACAATTGCCAAAGTGTTCCATTTCTCACAGACACTCTTTGTAAATACTATCATTACATAAGACCCACACTTTCCCTGCTCTCAGTTCACTGCTTTCTTTCAGTAGAGAAGAGGGTGCAGAACTCTAGGGAGAAGCAGGAAACTGGGGATGGGCATGCAGTGATAGCTATTTTGCTACGGAGGAACAAGAAATCTGCAGAATGTCACTTCCATGGGTGCTGGTAATAGGGATACAGAGAGATCCTATGGATCTACTGATTGGGTTAGATAACTGCTACTGGAACATGACAACTCATGCCGAATTTGCTTTTACCATTCTTTCTTGGGAATAAAGTGTTACTGGTAAAACAAGTTATTGTATAAGTCCTGCCTTGTTTTTTTTTAATCAAAATGCAATACCTCACGTTTATCCAAATTGAACTTCATCTGTCACTCCTCAACCCAATGACGCAATTGATCAAGATCTCTTTAATCTTAGATAACCTTCTTCACTGGCCAGTGTACCATCAATTTTGGTGTCATCTGCAAATTTACTGACCACGTCTCCTGTGTTCTCATCCAAATCATGTAGCTAAATGACAAACAACAGTGGACCCAGTACCGACCCTTGTGGAACACCGCTGGTCATAGGCCTCCAGTCTGAAAAACAACCCTCCATCACCACCGTCAGTCTCCTACTGCAAAGCCAAATTTGTATGTAATTGGTAAGCTCACCCTGAATCCCATGTGATCTAACTTTGCTAATTAGTCTACCGTGGGGACCCTTTTCAAAAGCTTTACCAAGTAAATAACATCTATCGGTCTGCTGTCATCAATCTTTTTGGTTGCTTCCTCAAAAAACTCCAATCAAGCTTGTGAAACACGATTTCCCTTGCACAAAACCATGCTGACTATCCCTAATCATTTCTGACCTCACCAAATGCATATATATCCTATCTCTCAGAATCACCTCCAAGAACTTGCTCATCACTGATGTCAGGATCTCGGGTCTTCTCCTTACAGCCTTTCTTAAACAAAAGCACAACATTGCATGTGGAATGAACTTCCTGAGGAAGTGGTGGATGTGGGCACAATTACAATGTTTAAAAGATATTTGAATTAGTACATGAATGGGGAAGGTTTGAAAGGATATGGGTCAGGAGCAGGCAAGTGGGACTAGTTTAGTTTGGGATTATGTTTGGCATGGACTGGTTGGACTGACGGTTCTGTTTCTGTGCTGTATGACTCTATTAGTCACTGTTCTGTCCTCCGGCACCTCACCTATGTTTAGAGGTGACATAAATATTTCTGCTGGGGCTCCACAATTTCCTCCCTAACTTCCCACAGTGCTCTGGGATACACTTGATCAGATCCAGACATTTATCCACCCTTATGTTTTCTAAGACCTCAAGCACCTCTTCTGTAATTTGAACTGTTTTCAAAACATCAGTAATAAGTTTTACTTTCTAGCCTCCATTTTTCTCCACAGTAAAAACTGATGTGAAATATTCATTTAATGTCTCTCCCCTTTCCTGAGGTTCAACACAAAGACAATCTCATTGATCTTTATGGGGCCCTACTCTCTCTCGTTGCTCTTTTGCTCTTAATGTATTTGTAGAATCTCTTTGGATTATCCTTAACCTTCTCTGCCAAGGCTATGTTATATTTCCTTATCGCCTTCCTGATTTCCCTCTGAAGAATGCCCCTACACCTTCAAGAGATTCATTTGATTCCAGTTGTCTATATCTAATATATGATTATTTTCTTTTATTCTTGACTAGAACCTCAATATCTTTATTCATTCATTATTCCCTAATCTTAGTGGGCTTACCTTTCACTCTCGCAGGAACATAATGCCCCTGAACTCTTGCTATCACACTTCTGAAAGTCTCCTATTTGTTAGCCATCCCTTTACCTGTGAACAGTCTACTCCAATCAACTTTTGAACATTCTTGTCTCATACTATTAAAATTTGCCTTACTGTAATGAAGAACTTTAACTTTTATGGAAGTTTTCCATAACTATGTTAAAATTAATACAGTTATGATCACTAGTCCCAAAGTATTCCCCTACTAACATTTCAGTCACTTGCCCTGCCTTATTTCCCATGAGAAGGTCAAGTTTTGCTCCTTCTCCAGTAGGAACATTTAGAATAATTGAATTCCTACAGTGTGGAAGCAGGCCATTTGGCCCATCAAGTTCACACTGACTCTCTGGAGAGCATCCTGCCAAGGACCCCTGTAATCCTACATTTCAAACCGCTAATCCACATAACTTGCACATTCCTAGACTGTGGGAAGAAACTGGAGCACCTGGAGAACACCCATGCAGATGCAGGGATAATGTGTAAACTCCATACAGACAATTGCCTGAGGGTGGAATCAAAGCTAGGTCCCTGGTGCTGTGAGGCAGCAGTCCTAACCACTGAACCACCATGCCAGCCACTTGCATGTTGATAAAGGAAATTTTCTTGAATACATTTAATAATTTCCTAACCATCCAAACCTTTAACTTTATGTAAGTCCCAGGTCAGCATTTGGAAAATTAAAATCCCCCACTATTACAACCCAATTATTCTTATGTATACCTGAGATCTCTCTACGTATTTGCTCCTCAATTTCCCTCTGACTATTGAAGGCCCCATAGCACAATCCCATCAAGCTGATCATCCCTTTCTTATTTTTAATCTCAACCCATATATTTTCACTGGATGATCCCTTAAAAAGTATACTTTCTGATTACAATAGTAATGTTTTCCTTAATGAAAAGCACCACACACCCTCCTCTCTGGCTTCCCTTTCTATCCTTCCTATAGCATCTAAAACTTGGAACACTGAGCTGCCAGTCCTGTCCTCCCCTCAGCCAAGTTTCTTAAACACTATGACATCTCAGCGCCATGTTCTGAAACATATCAAGTTCATCAGTCTTATCTGTAAGATCTTTTGCATTGAAATAAGTGCAGATTAGTTCTTCAGTTACCTTGTTCTATGGCTTGCTCTTGTCTATCTTTTCTAATTAATTTGCTCTTTTCTGATTCAGAACTAAGCTCATCTATCTTTCTATTTTCACTGCTACTTAGGGACCCGGCATTTCCTCTCTCTAATAGTTTACAGGCTCCTGAAATTCAACTAGCAAATGTCCCCGCCAGGATATTGTTCCCTTTCCAGCTCATGTGAAACCCATTCCTTTTGAACAGCTTTCTTCTACCCCAGAAGGAATCCCAATGATTCAAGAATCCGGATTCGTGCACATTTCACCACCAGCCATTGATTTATCTGCCCTATCCTTTTTATTCCTTCCCTAATTAGAACTTGGCACTGGGAGTATACGAGAAATTACTACTTTCAAGGTTCTGTTTTTTAACCTTCTACTTAACCTCTTAAATTCATTCTGCAAAGTCTTAACCCTTTCTCTAACTATGTTGTTCCTACCAATATGTACAACAACTTTCAGCATCTCACTCTCCCCTTTGAAAATATGCTTCAAGAATTTTGAGATGTCTTTAACTCTGGCACCAGGAGAGCAACATACTGTGCTAAATTCATGCTCAATGCAACAGAATCTCCTGTCTGTGCCCATGACAGAAGAGTGCCCTATAACAATTATTCTTTTAAGTTTTGACATCCCCACCTAACAGAAAAAGCCTGCAACTAAGTCCACCATTTGGTTTCAATCACATTGCTGTGGATCTGGGGTCATTGGAAGGCCAAACCAGATAAGGATGGCAGATTTCCTACCCTAAAGGGCATTAGTGAACCAGATGAGTTTTTCCTGACAATCGACAGTGGTTTCATGGTCATCATTGTTCTTATTTCCAGATTTTTATTGAATTCAAATTCCATCATCTGTTATGGCAGGATTCAGACTGGGTCCCAGAACATTCCTTGGGTTTCTGGATAAAAGGTCCAGTGATAATACCATCAGGTCCTTGCTTTCCCTCTAAGGTCTTGTTGCATGCAGGCATAGACACATTACTATTTGAAGAGCTGAAGTATCATCCCCATTGTTGACCTTACACTGGAGGGAATGATGCTTTGGCATCTGAGGAACACCAGATTAATGTTGGGTATTCGCAATTGGACAAATCTGCAAAACTCATACTGAACTTCAGTCTGTGGTCCTGGATCTAATTCAGACATCTTGAGGGGATCACAAAGATTTGACTTTGCAGTTGCTTGGCATAGCAAGCAATGATCAATTTTGAACTTCTTTTCCCTAAGAAGTTGTTTTGGCTTTGACAACTTGCTGGTGATTTTCATGTGCTATCCACTGAGCCACCATGCTGCCTGGATTTCAGAATCAAAGATGGGATGTCATCACTTAAGTTCATTGTGCCATCAGATCCTAAGTGCTATGTACATTCCCTCAATGTGTTTGGAATGACATTGCAATTGCTGAATAGCATGAGATCAGTCCTTCGGTTATAATGTTGAACCTATTTAGAACATTGTGGAGATTTTGTAACCTGTTAATAGTTTTATTTGTAGACATTCTCTGAATCATGTATTTACAATTTTGTAATTCCATAGCCCTCATACATAGTTGTAAGGCCTCACCTTGTGATATTGTCACTCGGCTGCCATCTAGTTTTAGTGACTTTGGCACTGAATTTGGGTTTCCATAGTTAAGATATTCTTCAGCAATCTTTTCCTCATGATTAGTAAGGTTGACTTTTGACAACACATGTCATGAATGGTAGTTTGTTGAGTTCAGCTTGCCTGTCTGGTTTTCAGCACAGAGTAGTTAAGAGTATCTGTTGCTGTATCTGAGGCAGTAGTTTGTGAATTTGTTGAACAAGCTTACTAGTGATCGGTGTTCTGCTATCATTTCAAACTTGCTTTAGTGCAAGTAGAAAGTATATGATACTCCATATCATTGAGAGTCCTTCTTTCTCTAATTGCAAATAGTGTCCCCCTATGAGCATTAATGATCTGCTTCACAACTTTTGATGGGTTGCCTGCCTTTTCTTTTTGCATGAGAACTACATCTAAGCCAACAAGGCTTCAATCCATGAATAGCTGGAGAGTTTCTCATGATGAAAAGAGGCTGTTTGTACAACTTGTTGACAGCTGTTGTTTGATCTGCTATACTGCTTATTTGTGAAGTGGTCTACTCTTTCAATGATCTCTTGTCACATTGCATAGTGGGGCAGATATTAATGAGGTCCAGAATGAAGTGACTATAACATATGATGATTTTTAGCAGATTCCAGACTCCCTGCAAGGTTGTAGGATCCACAATCTTTACTGCAGCTTCAACTTTTCATAAATCAGATACTGCTCCTTCACCTCTGATCAAATGACCAAAATGTTTGATTCTGCTTTTGTTGAACAATCGATTACTTTTTTGTTCAAACTGAAATTACATTCTCTTTGACATGTGGAGTTACTTTCTTGGAATAAGAAATCATAGTATCCCTACAGTGTGGAAGCAGGAAATTCAGCCCATCAAGTCCACACTGACCCTTTGAACAGTATCTCACCCAGATCCTTCCCCCCCCTACCCTATAACCCTGCATTTCCCATGGCTAATCCACTTAGCCTGCACAATTTAGCATTGCCAGTCCACGTAACCAGCACATCTTTGGACTGCAAGAGGAAACTGGAGCACCCAGAGAAACCCACATAGACATGCAAACTCCCCTATAGACAGTCACCTGAGATGGAATTGAACCTGCACTATGAGGCAACAGTGCTATCCACTGAGCCACCATGCTGCCTGGATTTCAGAATCACAGATGGGATGTCATCACTTATGTTCATTGTGCCATCAGATCCTAAGTGCTGATTGAATCATGTGCTGAAATAGTTCAGCAGCTCAATTGACTCCAAAGATGATCCTTTTGTATTGAGGAAGTTTGATGTGGGTGGAGAATATGCTAATATGTCTTCTGCATGCTTAATTTGATGGTAACCTGCTTTGAGGTTAAGTTTAGCAAAGTATTTAGTGCCATTCACTCTCTATGGTGTGAATGCTTTTCAGCGTCAAGTATCTTTCTTGTATGGCTTTATTTGGTGACCATATATCAATTTAAATTTTAACCTGGTTCTCATTCTTGGGCTTCTTGGTAATTTTGAATATGTAAGACCCAAGATGTTGGCTTATCATAAAGCTTCTCAGTAATGTCAGGATCAGGTAAATGCTGAGGTTCCTTCTGTGTCTGCTTCCTGACATGAAATGATAATTACTGCCATCGATCTGCAACTTGGGGCACATTAGGGCGTACATGCAGCTTGCACAAAAACCTTTCATCTTGCCAATACCAGTGAAGTTGACAGCATACAATTCAAGAACCTCATTGCTGTGTGTAGGAATGGCATATGTGACTGCAATCATGTGTTGATTTGTTGCAGCATGGAAAATGATAGATGTGTGTGTCATATTCTTCAGATATGACATAGAATACAGCCTATTTTCTGGTAACTTTGAATAAGATTGTTATTTCTAAATCCCTGAGAATTTTCAGTAGTTTAGCACTGATGTAAGGGAAAATTTTCATATTCCATGATTGCAAAGAATAGGGTAATCCTGAAGTTTGTTGAATGTTTGTCACTCTTGACATTTGCCAAATGCTCCTCTATCTGCAAAAGCATTTACATCCAGGCAGGTAATGGTCACTGTCACATGCGGCTATTTGCTGTTTCGAGATCTGGCACTTTCTTCTCAAGCAACCCCTGACCAGGTTGTACATTCTTCTGCAGTTTTTTAGCTTCCACTGTGCTTTCGTTGACCACTTCAACAAAACTCACTGGCTTTTCCTGTTTCCCCATGTCCATCTTTTCAGTGCTTTTTCTAAATGAGCAGCACTGTGACTTCATGTGACCTACTTTATTACAGTGAAAACATCTGAGCATTTTCACTTCTCTTTCCTCCCCATGGGTTTCCTTTTTACCCTATGGTAAACAGCCTTTACTATCTTCAATGAGATAATTTACCACCTGAGGATTTTTGTTTTCCCCAATCTCTATCCCTCGCAGATTGAAATTGATGCCAGAAGCCAAATTTTGATTTATGAACCAACTCATAATCATCTGGCATTTTCGCTGTTAATCATGCAGTCTTAACTTTCTGCTCTTCTACATGATTTCTCACTACTTCAGGAAGTGAATTTTTGAACTCCTGCAAAATAATCATCTCCCTAAGAGTGTCATATGTTTGATCTATTTTCAATGCCCTCATTCACTGATCAAAATTACTATGTTCGACCCTTTAAACCCTATGCACATTTGATCAGGTTCCCTCCTTAAATGACTAGCTGCTATGCACTTAAGACGGCTTTTATCACCTCATCGTACTACCCAGATGCCTCCTCTGGTAGTGATGCAAATACCTCAGTAGCTCTACCTACCAACTTGAAAAAAGGTCTATCAGGCCAGGTTTCATGCTGGGATCTGACTTTTCCAGTAGTACCATTGACTGAGATCATAGCAACAAAGATTACTCAGTAAATGTAAATAGTAGAAAGTCTTCACATATCAATAATACAAAAAACAACCAAATTTGATCATCCCATAGTATCTGTATTGCAGCTGTCCTTGTCTGGCCTAATGCTGTTGTGCAGTTCTACCCTTGTTGCAACACAAGACTTGTGGAAGGCTGCTATCACTGAAGGATGCTGCGGATACCTGCACTGGAAGCTGAGACTGAAGCTAACCATCACTTTAATTTGGCAGTATTCCCATGGATATCACCATGGTGGAAAACATCCAAGATTTGCTGGGCACCCTGTGCCAGGCTGGTTCCAGACTGCTGATGCTTCTGGTCAATGACAGGAAGTAATCTGACAGGCAATTCAGTATGCATTTTTATTATTCTTTTTTAATATGGTTCACCCCCATGAGGTCTTTACCTGAGTACCCTGTAGCAAAATTGAACTGTGAATTTGCCTCTGACAATTTTGCAGAATAAAATGTTGTTGTATCTCTTTGTACTGGCCAGTATCCATTTAGGCAACCTCCTCTGCAAGAAAGAGAGAGAGAAGAGATCATCAATCAAATGGGCTGAAGTGATGTGTGTCATACCTGAACATATGTGAGATTTGGGTGTGAGGTTTTCAGCATTGGTAGATGTGCAAGGATGTTGTGTATTGTAACAATGTTAGGGCTAAGTCTTGAGTGTCACAATGTACTGAACAATGAGTGATAGGGTGCAGTGCAGTGAGTATTGTGAGAGATATGCTGTGCATGTGCATTTGTTAACCTTGATTGTCCGAAAGAAGAGGTTATTAAATATTTTGCAGCACTGCTGCAGGTTCACAGAGCTGCACTGTAGTTATTGACCACCTTCACTATCTCTTTATTTTCCATGGAGGGTTAGTCTCCTGATGTGTAGCTCAACACTAGAAACATGGCCTCCTTCCTTTATCAACTTCTCAACACAGTACATCTACAGCAGCTCCACTAAAACTGGGAGCTCTTTCTTTTGGTGGACTGCCAGTTTGTGCCTGAATAGTAAAAATGCAAATATCCAACAGCCTGCAGTGTGTTGCTGCAACTTTCCTTTCATATGAGCTGCATGTTTAATGGGAGTCTGTTTGGAGTACATGGTTTCTTCTCAATGCTACTCCATCCCCTGGAATGTGCAGAAAACACCTGCACTAAGAAGGATGCTGGAACTATACTAGGACACTAATGGCCAAGCTACAATTGTAATGCGAAATCGAGAGGGACTAGTTTTGTTTTACCCACTCCACTTCCAATAGATTGCTGCATGCTGCAAATTGTAGCCCTATGTCCAAAGGCAGGAGCACATGAATTTTGCACACTATATTAATAAACACGATAAAGAATTTGTTTTCTGTGTATATATTGTATTCATCACGAAAGGGTTTTTGCCAACCAGCCAGGTGGCAATGTAATTATGATAAAAGCTGTGAACTAACTGTCCTGTTACTATGGTAACTTTGGCAGTGATGAATCCTGACCAGTTGATAAAATAGAACATGGTAGAAAATAGGTTGTAATTTGCAGAGAAGAAGCTGTTTAACATTTAAAAGCTTTTCTGTGATTATTTATTTTAAACTGACAAAAGGATCTTTAATGTTAAATTGAAAATTTTCTGATTTCAGTCACTTATCTCAGCATCTGGACATCAATTTGAAGCTGAATTCTTCCAACATACATCAATCTTATTGGCTTCTGCCTTTAAAACTAATGTCTCGCATGTATTATGTCCCTGCTACTATATGTTTAAAAGCATAACTGTCTTAGCCTGACATGTAACTATGCTGCCTGTGTAACTTACTTTCCTGATGGGTGGTTAAGTACGCATTTTGACTTTGCCTCTGGATCCAAGTAATCACTTTTACTTTTCCTTTTTCCTCTCCCATTTTCTTCTTGTCTGTTTACCCATCCCCCACTGTCATGTGTCCTTACTTTTCTCCATTCAGTATTCCATACCCGTAAATCCCAGCTCTTCAGCATTCCTTGCCTTTCTAACTCTTCTGTCACCATCCCAGGCTTGACTCCATCTGAAGGTAAATTTACAGTTTGCCTTTCCGCTTCTGGCATCCTCTGAGAGGTTCACTAAGACCCTAGTCACTGCCCTCTAATGAATAGGAAGCTTGATTGTCCACTCTATTTCTCTTCGCCGTTCCTGCCAAATGTCTGCCGAGGACTGACTTCACCAATCACTTTCCATTTTCTTTCTGCAATTCTAGCTTTGACGATATGGCCAGTATCATTGGATCACCTCTGTCTACGTTGTTCACAAGTAAACATACATTCAAGAAGACAATGTCCTTACTATTTTTCAGTTTATTATAGCTGACCAAATTGACATCATGGCCTTGACAGAGACAATTGCTGAGGGGTAGTGATATATTTCCCCTTAAGCTTCCTTGCCTGGCTATGGTATGCCACAGGCTCTGCTCAAAACATCGCTGTGGTGGTGTGACCCTTCTTCTTTGAACATTTGCTTTGCTCCATATCCATCCTCTATTTTAAACGCTTGTTCTGTACCATCTGCCCAAGACTACAATAACTTCCTCACTGAGATACCTTCGCTGTTTCTGAACTGAACAACTTCTCAACTTTGCTGATTTTAACCAGAATTTCTGCTCTTCTTGCTTTCTGTACTCTGTGTTCACTGCCCCACTTTTTTTCCTAAATCACTCCATCCATATAAAGTCTCCTACCAATTCTACAATTACAGTTTATATTTATGTAGCCCCTTGAACTTTGGAAAGTATCATAGGATGTTTTCCAGGAATAATAAAGCCAAACACCAGACCATGTAAGATGACATGAAGGCAGTTGGTAAAGCAGTGGTCAAAGAAGTAGGTTTGAAAGAATATCTTCACGGCAAGAAGAGAGACAAAAGAGCTCTTAGCGTGCAGTAATAGTATGCAAACAGGTTGATAAAAATGTATATTCCTTTTGGAAGGAATGGAGGTATAGAATCAGAGATGTTTAAAGATTGAATTTCAGAGTCTAGGACCTGGAGAGATTAAGGCAAAGTGACTATGATGGACTAATAAAATTAGGAATGCTGAAAAGCAAGAAGTAGATGTCTGAGATCGAGAGGGTTATTATTCTGGAGATCAGAAAGATAGCAGTGAAGGACGTCATGGACGGTTTTGAAAATGAGGATGACAATTTTAAAATTAAGGCTTTGCTTGATATGGACAGAATTTGAGTCAGCAAGCACATGAGTGATAGACAACCAGAATATAACCAGGAGAGTTAGCATCTTGGAATATGGGAGGTCAGACAGCAGTTCATTACATGAAAACAAACAATAAGATTAGGCCACTCAGCCTTTCAATACTGCTTCTCCATTCAACAAGTTCATGGCTGATTTGATTTTAATCTCAACTCTATATTCCTTTATATCATCAATATGAAGGAGTTTTTCCTATTAGTTTTTATATTTATAGCTAACTTTCTCTGATTTGCTAACTTTTCCCATCTTATTAATCTTGCAGTCATTCTTTGCTTTTTAATATTCTGGCCGATCTTCTGATCTGCCACCCATCTTCGCACACTTGTCTGTCTTTTCTTATAGTTTAATGCTATCTTTGACTTTTTTTGGTAATCGGATGGCTTGGCCATAGAATTTTATTTATTTATTGGAAGGTATCTATTCTGAACTTTGTGGAATATCGCCTTAAATGTAAGCCACTGCTCCTCTATTTGAAAATCCTTAACCTAAATTGCCAGTTCACTTTCGCTAGCTGTGATTTCATACCCTTATAATTCCCTTTGTTTAAATTCAAAGTAGTAGACTTTGATCCATACATCTCTCCCTTGAACCAAATATAAAATTCAATCGTATTATGGTCACTGCTTTCACTATGAGGTCAGTAAATAATTCTATTTCATTAGTCAAAACCAAGTCTAATACATCCTGCTGTCTTGTTGGTGCCATTAAATATTGGTCTAAGAAATTATCCAGAACACATTCAATGAATTCCTCACCTAGATTATTTTCCTGTCTGATTTTTCCATTCTGTATTAAGGTTGAAATCCCCCAATGGATAATTGCTGTATAATTTTGACAAGCTCCCATTATTTCTTCTTAATACCCTATTCTACCATGTAGTTATCGTTAGGGGACCTATAAAGAACTCCCACAAGCGACCTTTTGCCTTTATCATTCCTCATCTCTATCCAGAATGTTTCTTTATTCTGCTTTCCTTAAAGTAGGTCATCCCTCTCAATTGTGCTATATCATCTTTAATTAACACAGCCATTTCTCCATCCTTTCCTAGCTCCCTGTCCTTCCTAAATGTTACCTACCCTTCAGTATTCAGGTCCTGATCTAAGTCACCCTGCAGTCACATCGCGGTAATAGCCTCTAGATTGTATTTATTTGTCTCAATTTGTACAACCAGTTCATCAGTTTTGTTTCCAATTCTACATGCATTCAAATAAAGTAATATCTTGTCCTGTCTGCTAAATTGCTTTTCGGAAGAGACAGAGAACATAGACCTGTCACTGGCTGCTTATCTTTGCCACATTAATTCCTCCATCTGTTGCATTTTCTTCACTCTTTGATTCACCACAACTTTCCAATTTAGGCACCTGCTCCATTATTTAGTTTAAAACCCTCCCTAATTCCCTAATTATGTGGTTCGCAAGATCGCTAGTCCTAGAATGGTTCAGGTGTAGACAGTCCCATTGATTCCATTTTCCCCAGTACTGGCACCAGTGCCCACAAATCGGAATCCAAGTCTCCCAAACCAGTTTTTCAGCCATGTATTCATTTCTCTAACCTTAGTTACCCTGTGCCAATTTGCATATGAATCAGGTAATGATCATTTTAAGGTTCTGCTTCTTAAGTTGGTGTCTAGCTCCTCAAACTGGCTATGCAGAACCTCTTTTCCAATTCTATTTATGTCATTGGTGCCTATGTGGACCACAACAACTGGATCCTCCCTCTCTTCATGCAAGTGCTTCTGAAGTACAGACTACTTTACTGCCACGCTGACTGCAGGCCACTCTTCATGGTCAGCTTGGCAGTGAAGCAGACTGCATCACTGCAGCCCTTATTGCACTGGCTGCAGGCCATCTTTCACATCTTTCTGTGTCTACATATGGAAAACATTCTTCCTTTAATCACTTGTTACGGTACTCAAAAATTTTTATCTAGGTAGCCTTTGTTTTGCAGTTCACCACAATATTTCTGCACATACCGATTTACTAATCATACCCTTAATACCCTGTATTTCTCTAGATTCTATTCCTATTGTCTGCAATGCTGTGTCTGATTTCATTTTGTTTATGAGACTCACATTGTGCTCCATCAAACCCCACTCTGACCAACTACTGACTGTTCAGTTTCTATCTGGACCCCAAATTACTTGATCTTATTAATGGTTCTCTCTTCAGGTATGAACTCCCAGTCCCTCATATGTGCTGTCATCGTTCCTGTCTTCAAAAAATCCTCTTCTTTACTCCTCTAACCTCACAAACTACCTTCCCCTCTCTAAACTCTTTTTCCTCACTAAAGTCCTGAAATGTATTGCTGCTTTCCAAATCTGTGCCCATCTTTCCTGTGATTTCATGTTTGAATCTACCCAAACAGGTTTCCAATCCAAGCACAATACTGAAGCAGCTGATGTCACAGTTTCCACTTTGATGCTGCACTTTAGACCACCTCAATACCTTGCATTGTAATACCGCTGCCTGGTCACTTTGTGTGCAGGACAAGCACCCTTCTCATACGTTAGAGCAGGATGCATTTCAATGTTGTTTGCTTGCTTTCTTGGTGCTCACTGACTTGGAAGCTTACAGCATCTCTGCCTTGCTTTACTTTGCCTTATCTTTTTGCATTTTATACCTCATTTCGAATTTACAGTCTTACAGTACTTTTGTTTTGTATCACCTTGAAGTACAGACCTAGTTTGTCATGGCACTATGATATGTCAGTGTCACGCCTATAGCATATGCCAGCAGTTTATGCAACAAACACACTGAAAATGCTTCAGCCAAATGTCCATGTTTCAAAGTCGAAGGGGAGTAGTCCTCAGTCAGTCAAGTGGGATTGTCATCAGTCAGGGGATCCGATCATAGTCAGTCAAGGGCACCATCAAATTACAGTCCAGTGGCTTGGACATGGTAATTCAACCACTTGAAATGGTTATGGTTGTATCAGTGCAGTTTGGAGACTGGGCCACAGTCGGTCCTACAGGTTTAGTGCAACTAGTCCGAAGATTTGCAATAAATTAGTCAGTGAGCTGCAGAAAACCAGTCTGCACTTCAGTCACTCATCAGTTGGAGCTGTCTTACAAGTTGGTCAGATGGGTGGGCCACAGTCTGTCATAGAATCATAAAATCCCTACAGTGTGGAAATAGGCCCTTCGGCCCAACAAGTCCACACCGAACCTCAGAACATCTCACCCAGACCCAGCCCCCCATAACCCACCTAATCTATGCCTCCCTGAACACTACGGGCAATTTAGCATGGCCAATCCACCTAACCTGCACATCTTTGGACTGTGGGAGAAAACCGGAGCACGTGGAGGAAACCCACACAGACACGGGGAGAATGTGCAAACTCCACACAGACAGTCACCCGAGGCTGGAATCAAACCCGGATCCCTGGCGCTGTGAGGCAGCAGTGCTAACCACTGAGCCACCATGCCGCCCCATGCCATGTCCTGAGCATCTGTTTGCTGCTGGTGATGTAAATAGACTCAAACACTGGCGTCTTTGCTGAGGCTTCAGCCCAGTTGTGGTGATGCATGGGCATTCCTCACCCCATCACTTGCCCACCCAGTCCCATTGCCCCTCATACCTTTCTGTACCCAGTGGTCTCTGATACCCACATGACCCTTCAATTCCCACTGATACTCGCATACCTCCTCCATTCATCCTCATGTTTCCTTACCTTCATACCCCTTAATAATGTCTATCGCCTTTACACCCACATGACCTATCATCTCCCCCAAGCACTTTCTGTAGTTCTTTGTTCAGTATCTAGCACAGACAGTCCTTAAGAGCTATGTCTTTGAATTAAACATTTAAAAAAAACTAATATTTCAACAGAGTTCTCATTTTGAAGCTGTGACAAATCTGAGACAGACAACCAAAGCAAGTTAGCCTCCCTATTCTTATATTGGCAAAAGTAAAGTTAAAATACTCAAATACCCTCAAAATTGACCCCAGTGGTTTCTAACCATTTTTTTTTTGAATAACCAGTGTTAGACTTTGTGAATAACCGATGTCTGACACAAGCTTTATAATTTAAACAAAAGGTTTAACAATTTATAAATAATGCAGTTGCTTTAGCAGAGCAAAATTAAGCAACAAGATAATCTAATTAATGTCTATTGTATAAATCCAATCTTCTTTGTTTCTGACTCCCACTCCCTCAAACACAGATGGATAAACATACATAGTTAAGGGATAAATCAAAAGAAAGACAAGTTAATAGATGTAACTGGCCAGTTCATTTTAGCAGACGCCACGACGATCTGTAACATCATTGGCACATAGGATCGTACCTTTCTAGGTTTATGAAGACACCGATGCATGCAAAAAGCTTTCAGGAGGCTCCAAGGAATATTTACTTAATACTTTTCAATAGGTTTAATAACCAGGGAGCAATCAAACCTCCATCGTGTAGCTTTTGGAGACACAGTCCTTCTGACTTAAATGCAGTTCAAAATGAATTCAAACTTTGGCTTCTGTTTGTTAGACTGATTGATTGTCTCCCTCTGAGGCCCCAGTTAACATTCAACATCTGCCATCTGTTTGAGTATAATTCATCTTCTGAACTGAAATATCTGGAGCATTCTTTGAACCAAGAATCAACCTGCAGTTAACTTTCAGGCCTAGCCTCGTAAGTACATAACAGTTTGTTCTCTTTTTTAAAATCACGCTGCTGCTCAGAGTCCAAAGGTTACCTTCAGCTCTTAGCTTGAAACCAAAAATGATTTTAAGAAAATGAAAAATCAGTGAGGATTCTAACAATATACTTTATATTGAAAAAAGTCCGTCATTAAATAAACCTATTAAAATCCTCTCATTGTCAGTCTCCTGTGAAAACAATCAACTATTCGCTTACCATGTCAAAGATAAATAATCCTTTAATAAATTTTTAAAAATTGTAAAACTATCTGCAAGTCTCCTCTGAGATAATTGCTTCTGTAGTTTATGAAACTTATCCAAGCATTCATTGTAAATCATTATAGCTTACAAATAATGATGCAGATTGAAATTGTAGAAAAAAATTACAATGGTTTTTACTAAGTTATACCTGACAGCCTGTCAATCACTGTTCTCCAGAAGCAGATCTAGATTTTTTTTAAGGAAAGCTGTCAGATTACTTTGAGATCATGACAATTAGAATTTCCAGGAGCTATTTTTTTCAATTTTGAATGCATAATAGCACTTTTCCAAGTTAGAAAATATTTTATCTCAACATTCATAAAGTGATGATCAACTTAACCTTTGCAGGACAGAGAACCCTGTAATCAGTCACGTCTAACTTAATATATAGCATCTAACTATTGAAATTGAAAGAACTTTTTATTTTATATTTCAAAACTTGTGAATGGAAGAAATCCAGGAACAGGTGACTATTTTTGATTCCCCACTTGAGACTGGAGTTCTCCTGCAGCTGTTGAATTTTTCGACATAATGTGATACTTACATTCTTACATAAGGTCCTGACTATATACGCAGATTCTGGGGGTGGGGATGGAGGTGGGTGGCTTGCTCAAAACAGAATGGAAATATCACTGTGTGTAGGTGGACCATCTACGCCTTTATCATATAATGGCAAAGGTAGCTAGAATTAGGACTCATCCACAAGACATCCCAACCTGGCTTGATTTTGTAAAAATCCATGTATTTCCAAACATGTGCTTGAAACAAAGGAAAATTCAGTTGTTTGTGCAAGCACGTAACGAAGCTCAGAGTAGACAGTCAATGCCACACTGTAGCATTATCTCTGACCTATATTCTTTTCAAATGCTGGGTGTGGGGACTGAATGTTTCTTGTTACTTTCCTACTATAACTTTACGTTTAATGAAGTAGCTAACCTTTTACAGTGTATTGTTTGTAGATAGGCATGGTATTACAGAATTTTGAATAAATTTTATTTAACCTGTTTTTCTTATCAACCTGTTCAGAGATGTCACACACCTCAGGAACAGGTGGGACATGAACCCAGGCCAGCTGGTTCAGAGGTAGGGACACTACCACTACACCATTAGACTCCTTATCAGGATCTTGATTATAATTATATATTAAGTTACCTTCTGGTGACTAATAAGTGCCTTTAATGATGGTCAGTTAAGTTTTAGTTGCTTATTCAAAAGCCTGGGAAGGTAACCATAACATTATTTATTAATCCTGTGGATTGCATTACACATCCAAAATTATGTAATTAAACACTACTTAATTAAATAGTGAAAGCAAATTCAGCAACAAATTTTTGAGAAATCTTGGCAGGATTTTACAACAGGGTCTCAGTAATAGGTTGGGAACATAGCTGTCAGAGAAACAGACTTTGCCATGGCTCTACAACTTAGCGATTGCATTTGCAACCAATTCCTGCATTTCCTGACCAAGTACAGAATGCAGATGTGATGACAGCCTGTATCTGTCAAAGTTTGAATGAAGAAAGTCCCTCACATGTAAAACCCCATTTTCTCTCTCTAGTTGCTGTTTAAAAATCAGCGCCTCACATCTTCTGGAACTGCCTGGCAATCAGGTTCTGTCTGGATTGCAACACCAATGCAGTTGAGCTCTGTCATACACAAAGAGACCTTCTCCTAGCTCAAAGGACTCATCCTTCTCATTGAATGACTGCTAGTGTTCTCCCAGTCATTCAGTATCTTTACATTGCCTCATTGCCTGTTTCAATTGTGCAATGCACAGCAAGCCAAGATTGAGTGACAGACTCTGTCCAGACTATACTGTAGAGCACCCTGCTCCAAAAACTGCTCTGTCTACAGAACCCCGATTTCAGTTGCCATATCATCTGCTCCACCAAACCTCTAGTCGAAGCGTGTGCACCAACTTGGTGAAGGGGCTATGCTGGCTGAGTGAACATCAGTGTCATAGAGTCATACAGCACAGAAACAGGCCATTCAGCCCAAATCACCCATACTGACCAGGTTTCCTGAACTGAGCTAGTCCCATTTGCCTGTATGGCCCATATCACTCTAAACCTTTTCTATCCAACTGTCTTTTAAATATTGTAATTGTACTTGTAATTCTATCACTTCCTGTACAGTTCATTCCATATAAGCACCATCTTCTGTGTGAAGAAGTTGCCCCTCAGGTCCCTTTTAAATCTTTACCCTCTCACCTTAAACCTATGCATACCCTAGGGAAAAGACCTTGGCTATTCACCTTATCTATGTCACTCATGATTTCATAAACCTCTATAAGCTCACTCCTCAGCCTCCTACCCTCCAGGGAAAAATCTCCCAGCCTGTCCAGCTTCTTCTTCTAACTCAAACCTTCCAGTCTCAGTAACATCTTAAACCTTTTTTGCATCATTTCCAGTTTAATGAGATCCTTCCTGTAGCAGGGTGACCAGAATTGTATGCTGTCATCCAAATGTGGCCTTACTAATGTCTTGTACAGCCGTAATGGCATCCCAACTCCTATACTCCCTGCTCTGACCGCTGAAGGTAAGCATGCCAAATGCTACCTTCACCACCCTGTGACGCCACTTTCAAGGAACTGCATGAGATGGTTGACTGTCAGTGAATGCAAAGTAGTCTGGCAGCAGCATTGCAATATAATGAGCTTCGAAGTGCATCATTGAAATGGTGAAGTTTATTATAAGTGTGTCAATGATGTACCATGATGATGTGGTGAGGCTGTTGCTTATCCAGTGCCAGCCTCTGTGAATAGGCGGTGAAATCAATTGCTGCCCATGGAATGTGTCCTGAAATGTTGAGCATTGCTAGCCAAGCTGGAGACCCTTAGAAGCAATGAGCTGGAGCTTGCAGATTACTGCTGAGTTTCATGCTGGAAATTTGTCCTGCCTAGTTTCTCTCCGCTGCGAGTTGCTGGGCTTAAGTGTCCACGGGAGAAAATCAAGAAAAATTCTAAAGGTAGAACTTTAAGTTGGAAGATGGGTAACTTAATGTGACGAGAGGGGATCTATGTAAAGTAAAATGGATCAAACGTGATGAAATGAATTATGATGTTATGATGAATTAAGAGATGTTTCAGGTATAGCGATACATTCCTTCAAGATGGAAATGCAAAAAACTTAAAGTATAGGATGACAAGGGAGATAGTATAACTAAGACCCCCAATAAAGTGTATGATGCATGTTAGATGAATTCTTTAAGTAAGAGCTGAGTGAAATTCACCAAGTTATGAGGGGAAGTGAAGAGGAAAATATAACTGTAAAGAGGGAATATCAGGATGGAATAACAGTTAATATAAAAAGAAATTCAAAAAACTTCCACTGACTTATGAAGTGTAAGCAGATGCAGGAGTGGAGACTATTAGGGTAAAGATGATGATATATGTTTACTTGTACAAGGCAAGACAAGAATACATGATGAGTATGGTTGACTTCAATCTGCATTTAGATTGGACATATCAAATTAGTGATAATGTTATGGAGGAGGAATTCCTGGAGTGTCTATGGAATGGTTTTCTGGATCAATACATTGAGGAACCAACCAAAGAACAGGCCATCCTAGATTGAATTTTTTTAATTCATTCGTGGGATGTGGGTGTCATTGGCTAGCTAGCATTATTGTCCAATTCCAACTCCCTTGAGAAGGTGGTGGTAACTCGCTTCTTGAACTGTTAAATCCACAGGCTGTAAGTTGACCCATAATGTCCTTAGGGAGGGAATTCCAAGATTTTGACCCAGCAGCAGTGAGGGAACGATGATGTATTTCCAAATCAGGATGGTGAGCGGGTTGAAGGGGAACTTTATAGGTTTTGGTGTTCCCATGTAGCTGCTGCCCTTGTCCTTCTACATAGAAGTGGTTGTGAGTTTGAAAGGTGCTGTCTAAGGATTTTTGGTGAATTACTACAGTGCATGTTGTAGAAAGTACACACTGCTGTTACTGAGCATTGGTGTTGGAGGGAATGGATTCTTGTGGATATGATGCCAATGAAGTGGGCTGCTTTGTCCTGGATGATGTCAGGTTTCTTGAGCATTATTGGAGCTGCAGTCATCCAGGCAAATGGACACTATTCCATACACTCCCGACTTGTGCCTGATAGTAGTGGACAGGCTTTGAGGAGTCAGGAGGTGAGTTATGCATTGCAGCATTCCTAGCCTCTGACCTGCTCTTGTAGCTGTGGTGTTTATGTGACAAGTCCAGTTGTGTTTCTGGTCAATGTTAACTCCCAGGATGTTGATAGTGGAGGATTCAGCGATGGTAACACCATTGAATAACAAGGGGCGGTGATTAGATTGTCTCTTATTGGAGATAGTCATTGCCTGGCATTTGTGTGACGTGAATGTTACTTGCCGCTTGTCTGCCCAAGCCTGGCTATTGTCCTGGTCTAGTTGTATTTGAGCAAGGATTGCTTCAGTATCAGAAGAGTAGCGAATAGTGCTCGACTTTATACAATTATTGGCAAGCATCCCCACTTCTGACTTGACTTTATGACAGGGGAAAGGTTATTGATGGAGCAGCTAAAGATGATTGGGCCTAGGACACTAACCTGAGGAACTCCTGCAGAGATGTCCTAGAGCAGAGATGACTGACCTCCAACAACCACAATTGTCTTCCTAGAAGATGGGTACGACTCCAGCCAGCGGAGAGTTTGCCCCCGAAACTTGTTGATTCCAGCTTTGCTAGGCCTCCTCATTGGCTGAATGCCGATACATTGAGGATGGGGGAGGCATATGCAGAAAGAGAAACTAGGTCCCGAAAGCAGACATTCAGGAGTTAGGTAAGAAATTGAATAGCTGAATGTTAATAGTAGTAAAGATTACTCCCAGTGCTAAGCAGTGATGAGCAGAAGGAAAAGAACAAAAAGTTGAATGTGTGGCTGGAGACATTGTGACAGGATGGAGAGCCTTAGATTTTGGGGGCATTGGAACTGTTTCTGAGGGAGGTGGGACCTGTACAAGTTGGATGGGTTACATTTGAACAGAAGTGGGACTGAAAGCCCTGTGAGGACGTTTGTTAATGATGTTGGGACAATTTAAACTAGATTTTCAGAGGGATGGGATCCTGACAAGTAGTTCAGAGGAGAGAGAAGCTGAGATAGAATTAGAAGTTAAACATGAGTAGGTGAGTCTGGAATGCAGAGGAAACCTAGACTAGATGAAAAATTGAGATTAGCAAGGTTAAATGGAATATGTTTAATGCAAAGAACCTGAGGAATAAGACAGGTGAGCTAAGGGTACAGACAGAGTAGGGAGTATGATATCATAGTTGTAACCGAGACTTGGTTTTAAGATGGACAGGATCGGCAGCTCAAAATTCCTGGTTAAAGAGTAATGAGACATGATAGAGAGAGAGATAGGAGAGGAGAGGATGTTGCGATATTGTTCAAGGAACCAAATTCGGGGATGAGGAGATCTTAAAGGAAATCAGAAAAGCTAAGAAGTGCATTGGAAAACATTGGTAGGTAGAAATAAAGGAAAATCCAATGAGGTTTTTCAAAGATATAAAGGGCATTAAAATAACTAGGGAAAGGGTAGGGCCAGAGAAGTAATCCATGTGTGGACCTGGAAGTTGTGGCCACAGTCCACCATGAATACTTTGAGCCCATCTTCACGTGGTGAAGGACAACGCAGTTATAAACATAAGGGTGGAGAGGAATATTAGAAGAAATTAACAGTGAGAGGAGGTACTAGTGGATTTAGCAGTCTTCAAAGTGATTAAATCCACATACCCAGATAAACTGAATTAGGGATGGAATAGGATAAGTGTTTTGATCCTTAATTACTTAACATTCAATTCACATTTGTAAACAAATTAATAGAAACCTTGCAATGCCCTAGAACAATATAATCAATTTACTTTGCATACCTCATTAAATTATTTCAGTCCTGTTATTGTGTCAGAAGTAAGTTTCATTGCTTTACACTTTCAGATAAACAATTAAATCAGAGGCAGTTCTTGGGAAATGCAGAATATTTAAACAAACTCCTATCTTTCATTTTGGAGCAGTTGTTGGAATGTGTCTGGAAAGCTGCTGAATTTATTTGTGGAAGAATGGGCATTTTCCCATTTCATATGCCTTCATAACTTAAAATTTAATTGACCATTTTGGATTGGAAACTTTCATTGAAACACAAACAAAGAGCGAAGGAGCTGAGCATTTGTTACCTTAATCTTTGATAGCAGCCAGAGCACTACATTGAAACTGCAACATAGAAGTAGGTCATTTGGTCTAACCAGTCTATTCCCATGTTAATCCTCTACACAAGGAGTAGTTCTACCTGCAGGTGCCCACATTTTTCCAATATTTACCTTGACTCAAATTGTCTACCTTTTTATTGACATGGTCTCTGTTCTATTCGCTAATTGTGTATTCATAGCCTTGCAACTGTTTCTGACCATTTCTCCTGCTTATTCTCCTAACCGTCTTACTTTCAGTAATTATCCTAATCTTGCGGCTAGCAATGCAATGATGGTGAGAGATAGTAGGAACTGCAGATGCTGGAGAATCTGAGACAACAAGGTGCAGAGCTGGATGAACACAGCAGGCCAAGCAGCATTTTAACCCCACTGCGAAGCCTAGCCTTCCTGCTCCTCTGATGCTGCTTGGCCTGCTGTGTTCATCCCAGCTGTGCACCTTGTTGTCCCAATGCACTGATGGTGTTCGCTGCTGACCCTGTGATGACCTAGTGATATTGGTGCACATTTCCTCTTGTCATGTGACTTGCATTAATGATTTCATCAAGCAGATTAAAGTGAATAACATTGAAAAATCTCACAGATAGCAAACCAATATGTAAAATACACTGCTTATCCTTCATGGTTAAATTTTTCAAGGGATTTTACAACAAGACTAGTAGCCTACACGTGGAATTTATTAGCTGGGGAAGAATTACAATCACTTCGTATCAAGCTTATTGCCCTCAGTTTACATTACAGTGTATTACAGAGACAAGATCCGCAGCTGGCGAGTGAGCAATCGCAAGCAAACTGCGTTTTTGATCCAAAGAATCATTACCACACAAAAGAGACAATTTGGTCAATCAAGTTAATGCCAGTTTTGTGTACAGAAACCAGGAAGCCCCTTTCTACCACTGTATCCTTTTAGTTCTGCAAGTTTATTTACCCCAGGTGTCCATCTACTTTTGTTTCACCATCTTTGATCATCTCCATTTCATGCTTCTAATCAGAGTATTTGATTGCATAAAAATGATATCCCTCACATCTCCCTTTCATCTTTTGCAGGGGTTAGGAATGGACACTTCAGTGGTAGGAACTGGCAATACCACAAAGTTCCAAATTCAGTCCTTTACCAGATAGGATTGCTGAGACATCATTCCAAGGAAAGGCAGTGTCTTCATGCTCCCACCACTGCTGTTCCACGAGTGTCTTAATGGTTGCTTGGTAACCAGCCAGCTCAGACTCCTGCCACCAACACTTAGGTGTTGCAGACTGAAGCCTGACTGTCATGGTCCACAACTGCTCAGGACATCCTGCAGGGCCAGCTACAGTCTTCAACAGAGAAAGTTAGCAGTCTGTGCAATGACAAACAGTGAACTGTGATTTACTGGCAACATCACCCTTTCTGATCTAGGTGAACATACTTCCTCGCTTTAAATAACTGCTCAGTACTCTCCCAACAAGACTGTACTTCCATTAACTTTGCAGTAGCCTGTAGATTGTCAAAACTGCTTCACCTGTAGCACTGTCAAGTGCCATTTTCTTGGTTATAATCTGGTCAGTGATATTCAGTTTGACTTCAGCCAAGGTCACTCAACTCCTGACCTCATTACAACATTGGTCCAAACCTGGACTAAAGAGCTGAACTCCAGAGACGATGTGAGAGTGACTGCTCTAGATAGCATGGCAACATTTGACCAAATGTAGCATCAAAGAATTTGAACAACAGTGGAGAAAATGGCAAGCAAGGAAAAAGTCTTCAATGGTTGGTGTCATACCTAGTACAAAGGAAGATGATTGTGATTGTTGTCAGTCAATCATCTCAGGCCTAGGACATCACTGCCAGATTTGATCTGGTAATTCCCAACCAACCTGTTTTCAGTTGTTTTATGAGTAAGGTTTTCTCCATCACAAGATCGGAAGTGGGAAAGATGGCTGATAATTACACAATGTTTTTGGCGTCATTCGTGACACCTCAATTAGTGAAGCATTCCATCTCATCGGCAATATTCAGCTGTGAACTGATAATAGCCAAGTAACATTTGCACCACACAAGTGACATGTAATGACCATCTCCAACAAGAGAGAATCTAAACATTGCCCTTTGACAGGCAATGGCATTAAAATTGCTGAATTGACCAATTAAAATTGGACAGTGATACCTTTAAATAATGCCAGTTGGGATGCACTCTGGGAACTGAACGTGCATTCAACTGTTTTTAACATATTTAACAGAGGGTGTTATGAGAAACTGAGGTCCAGAATGGCAGGTTGATGATCAAAGTAGCAACAAATAGCACTTTACCTTCTTGTGGGGTGCCACTTGACAACTGTAATAATGATTATCACTGCAGGCTGTGCCAGATGTGGTAAGAGGTAGTGTTCACCCTGCCATTACTTAATCTGTGTTGGCCCCCTGTCATACCAAATCCATGGACACTGCAGAGTTGGGTTTTGTTGTTATCGACTCCAATATAAGAAGCTCATCCTTTGAAAATGGATACTGTGCAGGCACACCTGGTAGAAATATTTGCCACATGGTTCGTAGTGCATTTATTAGAATAAATTCCAATGCTAGAGTGCTAAGATAAGCCATTCCACCATCCTCCTAGTCTGAATGTTCATCTCCCACTGAATGGAGGAATTAAACTGGAGGACCAGCACCTCATATTCCGTCTCGGGTGCCTACAACCCGATGGCCTAAACATGGATTTCACCAGTTTTCAAATCTCCCCACCCCCAGCCTCATCCCAAGCCCAACCCTCCCTCTCATCCCCGCCTCCTTAACCTGACACAACCTGTCCATCTTCTCTCCCACCTGTCCACCCTCCCACCTCATGGACCAATCCCCACCATTCCCTACGTGCACTCCCCTATCACTATCTCACCTATCACTATCTCACCTACCTTTCCCAGCCCCACCCCTCCTCTCTCTATTTATTTTTGAGCTCCTTTCCCCCTCCCCATTTCCGAAGAAGGGTCCAGACCTGAAACGTCAACTTTCCTGTTCCTCTGATGCTGCCTGGCCTGCTGCGTTCCTCCAGCTCCACACTGTTATCTCTGACTCCTGCATCTGCAGTTCTTGCTATCCCAAAATGTCTGTTGATGGATGTGATTCTATAATTGGAAAGCGGTTGCCATTCAATTATATGTGCACTAGTAGCTGTTTCCATGCTAACTAAATGAATATCTTAAAGCCTTGGACGTATTATGAATTGTTGGAGAAAGTAGAGAGTCTGTAGTTCCTTATTTGCATTTCCCATGGTAATGCCTCTCCAAATGACAGCCTACTCATCAACTAATCAGCAGTGTGAAATTTGGCATTCTTGCATTTGTCCTGATGAATGCATAATGAAAAGCTTCAGCAACATGTCTCTTTTTAGCTAATCTCTTTTTGTTCAATTTTTTGTTCAAAGTCTCACACACACATTGTATTTTATGCTGACGTGGTTGTATACATCCAACCAGTGACCACTCTGCTAAAGTGCATTTTAAAGTTGATGTGTATTGCGTATACATGACTAAATTCATCAAATTCAATCCCACAATTTACAATGACAAGCAGTAAATGACATCTGCTTCATGAAGCCTTTGCTAATTATTTCATAATGCTGTAGGGCCAACTTGTCGAGAAGTGTTAAAAATCTCTTGCAAAATGAAATGAGTGCCATAAAGTACTGTAATCAAGAGCATGCTCACAAATTACAGTTCCTGCACATGAGGGTTTTTAGGGCTGAGGGTTTGCAGGTATCCAAGAGAATATACTGTCATAGTTTACCTAGTATGTGCTATAGATGTTATAAGTATAATAATTTTAAATCCTATTTTAGCTCACTTGCAGAATGTCTGTTAATTTTTTGTAGCTGTTACAGTGTCATTCCTGCATGTTTTATTTTTTGCAATGGTAATAATGTTTCAAAAAAGCAATGCCTAGCATCCTGAATGCAGTAATTTTATACACTCTGTTAGATGATGAAAATGTCAGATCTGCCACAGTCCAAAGATGTGCAGGTTAGGTTGATTGGATATGTTGAATTGCCCACAGCATGGCTAGGTAGGTTAACTATGGTGAATGTGGGATTATGGAGATAGGGTAGGATGCTCTTCGGAGGGTTGGTGCAGACTGGATGAGTTGAATAGTCTTTATCCTCATTGTAGGGATTCTATGGAATCTATAAGATACAGCAAGATTGGAAGAAGTAATTTCATGGCTTAACACTGGCATTTTTGTACCAGAGTTTAAGCATGACCATGGCTAATAGCTTTTCTTATGCTTTACAATTACCTTTGCAAAAATTGAAAGCTATGATAGTTTTATAGCAATATCATGCAGTGATTTGATAAGAGCAATTCAGATGATTTGTGTATAAATAGTGAGACTCGTTGTGATGGAAACCATTCTGGTAACCAAGCAACTACATCCAGCAGCACATGCAGTCTTAGCTTTAGTTTTTTTTAAATAGTTATATGTAAAGTGCATGCTCTCTCCTTCCAAGTGTAAGAATTTATGGGTCCTTCTTTCAAACTTACTTTCTGCTCACAATTACTTTCTGCTCACAATTTGGTGTTGTCTACACTGGGGAGACCAAACACAGATTGGCGCCGACTTTGTGGATTCCCTCCTTTTTGTCCGCAAGCATGATCCCAATGCTCTGATGACCTGCCAGTTTAATTTGCTGCTTTGCTGTCACACTGACATTTTTATCCAGGGCTGACTGTACTTCCAGTGAGACTCCATTTAAGCTTGAGGAATAGCACCTCATCTTCTATTTGGACACTTTGTTGAACTCAATGTTGAGTTCCTACAGCTGCATCTCAGTCTGTAAACTTGGTGCTTCATTTTGTTTCCTTTGCTTGTTTCATTTTTGTTATCTTGCAATGAGCAGCACACCTGCTCGAGGTACATCTTCTGTTTCTTTGTTTCTTTTCCCATCTCGATTTCTTTGACTGTGGATTTTCTATCACTGAATTTCTTCTGTCTTCCACCCTATCACAATCTTAATTTGGCTCTTGTCCCACCCAACCCCTGCTCAAAATCTGTGATACTTTCCTTTAACGTTTTGCAGTTCTGGTGAAAGATGATGGAGCTGAAATCTTAATCGTCAATTATGAAATGACACCGTGTAACCTCAACACAGATGCTGCTTAACCTGTTGTAGTTTTCTTCCTCCGGCACGTCCTTTTTTTATAATTATATGGCAATGAATATAATTTGAGGAACCTGTGCATAGTTAAACCAGGGACTAGATTTGGCTATGGGTGTGATTTGGGAAAATGAATTGAAGAAGGACATGACTGGGAAATGAACTGATCAAAGTGTGTGTTTTCCTGGTAAATTGAATATTTGAAATGTTACGTGTTGAGTGGCTAGAGAAACTTGGGATGTATAGTGGGAATTTATGTTTAGTAGTTTTCTAAATAATGTCAATATTTAAACTATCTGAGATTCAGTATTGCACTGAGAATGGGATTGGATGAAAGGGCAGAAGGTATGGTCGCCAAATTTGCTGATGTCAAAAAGATAGGTACAAAAATAAGTTGTGAGGACATAAGGAGGCTGCAGAAAGATATGAGATAACAGGGTGTGGAGCTGAATGTACACAGCAGGCCAAGCAGCATCATAGGAGCAGGAAGGCTGACGTTTCAGGCCGAGACCCTTCTTCAGAATTGGGGGAGGGGAAGGGGATTCTGAAATAAATAGGGAGCGAGGGGGAGGCGGATAGAAGATGGATAGAGGAGAAGATAGGTGGAGAGGAAATGGACAGGTCAAAGAGGCGGGGATGGAGCCAGTAAAGGTGAGTGTAGGTGGGGAGGTAGGGAGGAGATAGGTCAGTCCAGGGAGGACGGACAGGTCAAGGGGGCTGGATGAGGTTAGTAGGTAGGAGATGGGGGTGGGGCTTGGGATGGGAGGAGGGGATAGGTGGGAGGAAGAACAGGTTAGGGAGGCGGGGACGAGCTGGGCTGGTTTTGGGATGCGGTAGGGGGAGGGGAGATTTTGAAGCGTACAGCCCTACGCTCCAATCCCAACATCACCATAAAACCCGCGGACAAGGGAGGCGCTGTTGTAGTATGGCACACTGACCTCGACATCGCTGAGGCCAGACGCCAACTCTCTGACACCTCCTCCTACCGCCCCCTTAATCATGACCCCACCCCCGAGCACCAAACCATCATCTCCCAAACCATCCACAACCTCATCACCTCAGGTGACCTCCCACCCACGGCCTCCAATCTCATTGTTCCCCTGCACCACCCACTTCTATCTCCTTCCCAAAATCCACAAACCTGACTGCCCTGGTCGACCCATTGTCTCCGCCTGCCCCTGCCCCACCGAAATTATCTCCAACTATCTGGACTCCATTTTCTCCCCCTTGGTCCAGGAACTCCCTGCCTATGTCCGTGACACCACCCACACCCTCCACCTCCTCCAGAACTTCCAATTCCCCGATCCCCAACACCTCATCTTTACCATGGACGTCCAGTCCCTATACACCTGCATTCCCCATACAGATGGCCTAAAGGCCCTCCGCTTCTTCCTGTCCCGCAGGCCTGACCAGTCCCCCTCCACTGACACCCTCATCCGCTTAGCTGAACTCGTCCTCACCCTCAACAACTTATCTTTCAATTCCTCCCACTTCCTACAGACCAAGGGAGTGGCCATGGGTACCCGCATGGGCCCAAGCTATGCCTGCCTCTTTGTAGGTTACGTGGAACAATCCCTCTTCCG
>NC_063338.1:27801634-27863197 GCF_021869965.1 Rhincodon typus | reverse complement strand
CATCTGCTCCCAGGATGAGGCATTCCACTCCCGTACATCTCAGATGTGCTCGTTTTTCAAGGACCGCAACTTCCCCCCCCTCAGTGGTCGAGAACGTCCTCCACCATGTCTCCCGCATTTCCCGCAACTCATCCCTCACACCCCGTCGCCGCAATAACAAATAAAAAAGAATCCCCCTCATCCTCACGTACCACCCCACCAACCTCCGGATCCAACGCATCATCCTCTGACACTTCCGCCATCTGCAATCCGACCCCACCACGAAAGACATTTTTCCCTCCCCACCCTTATCTGCTTTCCGGAGGGACCACTCTCTCCGTGACTCCCTTGTCCGCTCCACACTCCCCTCCACTCCCACCACACCTGGCACTTTTCCCTGCGACCGCAGGAAGTGCTACGCCTGCCCCCACACCTCCTCCCTCACCCCCATCCCAGGCCCCAAGAAGACTTTCCACATCAAGCAGATGTTCACCTGCACATCTGCTAGTGTGGTATACTGTATCCGCTGTTACTGTTGTGGCCTCCTCTACATCGGGTCAACCAAGCAGAGGCTTGGGGACTGCTTTGCAGAACACCTACGCTCGGTTCGCAATAAACAACTGCACCTCCCAGTCGCGAACCATTTCAACTCCCCCTCCCATTCCTCAGATGACATGTCCATCCTGGGCCTCGTGCAGTGCCACAACGATGCCACCCGAAGGTTGCAGGAACAGCAACTCATATTCCGCTTGGGAACCCTGCAGCCCAATGGTATCAATGTGGATTTCACAAGTTTCAAAATCTCCCCTCTCCCTACCGTATCCCAAAACCAGCCCAGCTCGTCCCCGCCTCCCTAACCTGTTCTTCCTCCCACCTATCCCTTCCTCCCACCTCAAGCCGCACCCCCATCTCCTACCTACTAACCTCATCCTGCCCCTTTGACCTGTCCGTCCTCCCTGGACTGACCTATCTCCTCCCTACCTCCTCACCTACACTCACCTTTACTGGCTCCATCCCCGCCTCTTTGACCTGTCTGTTTCCTCTCCACCTATCTTCACCTCTATCCATCTTCTATCCGCCTCCCCCTCTCTCCCTGTTTATTCCAGAACCCCCTTTCCCTCACCCATTTCTGATGAAGGGTCTAGGCCCGAAACGTCAGCCTTCCTGCTCCTATGATGCTGCTTGGCCTGCTGCATTCATCCAGCTCCACACCTTGTTATCTCAGATTCTCCAGCATCTGTAGTTCCTACTATCTCTGATGCAAAAATATATGAATGGGTTAAGTGAGTGGGCAAAGTTCTGGTAAATGGAGTATAATGTGGAAAAAAGTGAAATTGTCCATGTTGGAAGGGAAAATAAAATAAGATTATCTAAATGGGACATTTCAGAACTCTGACATGCAGAGAAATCTGCTGCATGAATCACAGAAGGTTATTACGCAGGTGCAGTAAGTAATTAGAAAAGCTAATAGAATGTTATAATTATTGTAAGGGGAATTGAATAAAAAGATCGGCAGTTTACGCTTCAGTTACACAAGGCATGGTGATACCACATCTGGAATACAGCACTGGTGTTAGTCTCCTTAGTTAAAGAACGATGTAAAATCATGGGAAACCGTTTAGAGAAAGTTTGCCAGACTAATACCTAAATGAGCAGACTGTCTTATGAGAAAAGGTTGGACAGACGAGGTTTGTATGCGGTGGAGTTTAGAAAAATAAGAGGCGAGTTGATTAAAATATGTAAGACCCTGAGGGGTCTTGAGAGTGTAGATGTGGAGAAGATGTTTTCTGTGTTGGGAGAGTCAAGAACTAGTAGTCACTGTTTAAGTATAAAGGATCGCATGTATAAAATGGGGTTGAGGCAACTTTTTTCCTTTCGGTGGGTTATGAGTTTGGAACTTCCTCCCTGAAAAGCTGGTGGAAGCAGATGTTAATATGTTCTTGTTAACCAAGGGGATGAAAGATTATCAGAGGTAGACAGGAATGTGACTTTGAGATTATAATCAGATTCCTATAGTCTTAGTCAGTGACAGAGCATTTTGACATGCATTGTAAAATCATTCATGGCCTATACTGGAGTAAAGTTTATTTTTCTCCAAAATCTTCTCTTTTCAAAATGCTGCCAAAATGTAATCTATGTTGATAATAGTTGAGAAAGAGACACTTGTAATACGTTGAATTGACTTGAAGTAACTGGAAAACTTCTCAAAGAAGCATTTGTTAATGTCGTAAATACTTAAGTTTGTTTTCTGTACGTCACACGTCATATTTTAGCTGAGGTGTGGACTGATGATCTACTCTCACCCACACTTCTTTTGTTTTTTGAAGGGTCTCGTATCACTCCGTCTTGAAATCCCCTAAGGATGAAACTCGTACACGGCCCACTCTGGATGTGGTCGCAGCCATTTTAATCTCCATTGTGTCCTTGGTATTTACATCATGATGCAAGGCAACTGTGGTTGCTCCTTGAACAGTCAGCATCGGGCTCAGCCTATCTGTCTTGGTGAATCCCCAAATGTAAACATTCCTGCTGGCGCCCCCAGTCAACCCTGCAAGGTGTTTCACTTGCCAAGTCCTGTCCACCCTATATATCTGAGTCTCCATCTGCTCACTTTACATATTAAGTAATCATGTCAGGCCTGGTAGTGCGTTGTTCCCCCATAGAAGCCAGGGTACCCCTTCCACATGATCCCTTTCCCTCTGCCCTTCTTGTATATTGAGTTACCTCCTCTTCAGCATTTTAATCCCCTCTGCATCATGGAATTCAGACTCCAAGTTCCCAAGCCTGCCTCCCGCAACAGTGACCCCTGATGACCCCTCCTTAATTTACAGTGAATGGGCCCCTACGACTGACCATGGCCACCCGCTTGCATGACTTAATGAATGATGAGTGACCAGACTCCTGACTGGCATTTGTAAGCTCACCAACTATCTTCCATTGACTCCCTGACTGGCTGCACTAGACTCCCAGACTGATTGTGATTATCTTCCCTTGACTCCAAACTATAGAGGTACAAACCCTCTGACTGTGACCACCCCACGTGGCTAACAGACCATGCCCTAGTCCTTGAACTATTATCAGAGGCTACCTTTGACTTAGTGTGTGGAACCTGCTGCCTAAAGTGTGCATCCCTTGACATGCATCCCTCACTATAGAGTTTGAGGCATGATGTTTGCTTGCAGAACATGCAGTCAGTTTGCCGCTTATGCAGTTGGCATATGGTACAGGTGTGAGATTGTTGTGCCACAGTGCCATTTAGCAAAATGTCCACCCCTTGATTGATGATTGCTGACCAGCATGACAAGCTGCTTGCCTTTGTTTCTGCACTAAACTGCAAGACAAGACAGATGTACTATGAGCCTTTAAAGTATGGATGAGGAGCCAAAGTGCTAAAACTAAAGGCAAGGTATGGCGGGGATGCTATGACTAAACACAAAGTGAGTGAGTGCTAAAAGAGCAAGCGAGCAGCCACGAGATGCAGCCTGGTCCAATCTGTGTGCTGGGCCCTCTATAACTGTGCACAAGGTATTTTTGCCGCAGCATTCCACTGATTGTTGTCAGGCTGTGTGTAGCTGCTGCCCATTGAGCGTGCCCTTGAGGTGCTATTGCTTGGTGTCCAAGCTGGAGGAGTGGGAAGCTGGACCCACTGTGACTTTGAAGTCAGCAATTCTTGGCATCTGGTTTCTATCCACCGCATGATAGAATAGAAGAGTACGTATTGATGAGGCAGGATTGAGTAATAATGAGACTGATAATGAGTGATAATCCCCATTAATAGGCTCTTTGCTGCCCTTTTGTGACAATTTGGTTGTGATGCCTGAAACTGAGATGGAAAATGTGACTTGTTGCTTCCGACAGCAAAAAGGACCTTGTTTGACTTCTCTCATGGCCATTGTTAAGGATCTAGGAAGATCCTGCCCTGAGAATAAGATGATTAAGATTTTTTGTTTCTTCGTGGGTGTCAAGGAGCATGGATCAAAGGCTAGCATATAGATTTGAAGTATTTGTCGTGGACCAGACTAAACCCCCTCAAAATATATTAAGAAGATAGCCTAGACTGCAACTTTTTCTTATTTTTAAAGACAAATTTAAGATGTTGTGTTCCAGATGCAATTTGATTGGTCAAACTACTAGGCTTCAAGCAAAACACACTTTATTCTTACACAATAGAGTAAATTCAAACAAAAGAAAGAATAATTGGAAAACTTAACTCTATTAGAAAACATAACAATAATATATTTTTAAACTACCAAACAGGAACTGTTCCAATATAGTAACATCCCTTAACACACCCTTGGCAAAGGCAAATTCAGTAAAGTAGATTGTCTCACATATAATTCTAGCAGCAGGAAGAGAACCCAAGCTTTTAGCTGTAACAGAGAGAGGAATAACAGCTTCCACATCCAGTTTCAAGACCACAGCAACTACCGAAAGTTAAAGTAAAACCCTAGGTCTGTGGGAGCTTGACCCTACCCCTTCATGCTGCTTCTATTGCTCCAACTTAGAAAAAATGACCCCAAGTCCTCACAAGCTGCTTATTTCATTGGTTTGGAACAACCGCTTGCACCCCTGTCTCAACCTCTCTTTATAAGAAAAAGGACAAGATGCACCTCTTAAAGTCATAGTATCCTTACATACTGGTCAGTCATGATCTGATGAAGCCATGGAAGAGGCTGTGGAGCTGAGTAGCCTATTCCTGTTCCATGTAAACTAAAAAGCGGATAACTGGCTATTGCTCCTATTCACCTTCCAGTTGTCTGTATATGATGCATTGAGGTACATTAAATTGTTCAAAAGCTGTTCTTTGCAACACTTTGATGTAGTATCTGGTGATTTATTATCTGAAATACATTAAGACTTTTTAAAAGGCTTGATGAACCAAATCTGACTGTATGTTGTTTCCAGGAATTTACATGTTTTGTTTTCTTCTTTTCATTTCTAATCTTGCTTTGGTGCTGGTGGTTACTATTAATGATCCAAAAGATTAGTCCCTTTTGTGAATGATTTGGTTAGATAATAATTGTGCTGGCAATAATAACTTGCTTCTACTGCAGTATGTCAGGAGACAAAAAAATTGAAAGATTTTTAAATTCAAAATAGTAAATAAATAATTGTAGGTTGCAGGCTGGTGCTTACTTTGTGAGTTCACACTGTAGCTTACATTGTTGGTGAGGTAGGATGTAGATTGACTTAGAATCTTCAGTCCAGAAATGTGCCATTCATCAAAATGGTCTGTGCTGGTGCTTTGGGTTTACTCATCTTGAGCCTTGACCTTGAAAATGAAAAAGTGGAGTATTGACTCTTTCCTTTTATAGGGTGTATAAACTAAGTGTTGAGTTTCTATGAGTTATGATCATTGTAATGTAATAATGCACTTACTGTACCCATTCCTGTAGTATGAATGCTACCATGCATTGGCAACTAGGCTTTTGCTGTCAGCGTGGAGGTCTCAAAACTATATTCTTAGTACCGGGAATTTTTTTTTACTCATGTATAGGATGCGGTGGTTGTTGGCTAGGCAGCATTTATTGACAATCACTAATTGTCCTGGGAAAGGCAGTGGAGAGCTGCCTTTTGAACCACAGCAATCCTTGGGGAGTAGGAACACCCACAGTGCTGTTAGGAAGGGAGTTCTAGGATTTTGACTAGTAACAGTGAAGGAAATGACAGAATGGTGTGTGGCTTGGAAGAGAACTTGCGGACAGTGGTGATTTTATGCATCTGCTGCCCTTTCAATTTTGGAAGATGCTGTCAAAGGAGTGTAGTGCATCTTGCAGATGGTATATACTGCTGCCAGTGCGTTTTGGTGGTGAGGAAGTGAATGTGGAAGAGGTGGACGGGGGCTTTTCCCTAGATAGCATCAAGATTCTTGAATGTTGTTAGAACTGCATCCATCCATGCCACTATAGAGTACTTCATCACACTCTTGACTTGTGCCTTTTCAATGGTGGACAGAGATTCATAGAATCAATAACCAATGTCCTGTACAGCAGCAACATGACCTCCCAACCTATACTCAATGCACTGACCAATAAAGGCAAGCATACCAAATGCATTCTTAACTATCCTATCTACCTGCGACTCCACTTTCGAGAAACTCTGAACTTGCACTCCAAGGTCTCTTTGTTCAGCAAAACTCCGCAGGACCTTACCATGAAGTGTATAAGTCCTGCCCTGATTTGCCTATCCAAAATGCAGCATCTCTCATTTATCAAAATAAACTCCTTCTGCCACTCCTCGGCCCATTGACCCATCTAATCAAGACCCCATTGTACGCTGACGTAACCTTCTTCGCTGTCCACTACACCTCCAATTTTAATGTCATCTGTAAGCTTACTAACCATACCTCCTATATTCACATCCAAATCATTTATATAAGTGACAAAACGCAGTGGACCCAGCAACTGTTCTTCTTCAGTTTTTTTATTTTGCTGGTTGGCTAGGATTTTAATGGCCATCCCTAGTTACCCTTGAGAAGGTATTGGTGGGCTTCCTTCTTGAACTGCTGCAGTCTACATGTGTAGGTTGACCCACAACGCCCTGAGAGAGGGAATTGCAGGATTTTGACCTAACGACAGTGAAGCAATGACAATATATTTCCAAGTCAGGATGGTGATTGGCTTAGAGGGGAACTTGACGGTGGTGGTGTTCCCATGAAGCTGCTGCCCTTCTCCTTCTACAAGTAAGTGGTTTGGAAGGTGCTATCTGAAAATCTTCGATGAATTTCTGCAGTGCATTTTGTAGAAAGTACACACTGCTACCACATTGCTGCTACAGAGCATCAATGGTGGAGGGATTGGATACTTATGGATGTGGTGCCAATGAAGTCGGCTGCTTTGTCCTGGATGATGTCGAGCTTCTTGCATGTTGTTGAGCTGCATTCATCCAGGCAAGTGGGGAATATTCCAATACTCCTGACTTGTGCCTTGTAGACAGTGGACAGGCTTTTGGGGAGTCAGGAGGTGAGTTACTCGCCGCAGTATTCCCAGCCAATGACCTATGACCTACTTTTGTAGCCACTCTGTTTATGTGATGAGTCCAATTGAGTTTCTGGTCAGTGGTAACCCAAGGATGTTGATGACAATGGTGTTACCATCAGTGAATCCTCACTATCAACATCCTTAGGATTCAGTGATGTTAACACCATTGTCAAGGGGCAGTGATTAGATTGTCTCTTATTGGAGATGGTCATTACCTGCATTTGTGTGATACGAATGTTACCAGGCATTTGTCAGTCCAAATCTGGATATTGTCCAAATCTTGTTGCATTTGAACATGGACAGCTTTGGTATCAGAGGGGTTGCGAATGGTGCTGAACATGGTGTAATCCTTAGCGAACATTCCCACTTCTGACCTTAAAATGGAAGGAAGGTTATTGATGAAGCAGCTGAAGATGGTTGGGCCTAGGTCAGAGCTGAAGTGATTGTTTCCAACAACTACAACCATCTTCCGATGTGGCAGGTACGACTCAAACCAGCAGAGAGTTTGGCCCCTGATACTCATTGATTCTAGATTTGCTAGGGCTCCTTGATGCCACAATCATAATAACTTGAAGATGAGTTTTGAATCACTTCACTGATGTATCTGATTATCTATTTCTCTCCTACTTATAAGCCAGAAGTTGCTAAACTGCAGAAAATGTCCATGCACAGAAAATTGCCAGTTGCTTTTACCTTTTGATCATGGTATAATCCAATGGAATTCCAGTTTATACAAAACTGAAGCACATGTCAGGAGGGTAGTCTGAGACGGACTGATTCTATTAGATCTATTCACATACACTAGCAGCACTGAAGATGCTGATTTAGTCTGAGTGACAGGGTTATTGTCAGTCTTATGACTCCACAGCAGCCAGTCTGGGGGGTAGAGCTAATGGAAAATGTACAGACATCATTCAGCGATCTGAGAAAATTCTTGTCTGTGGCTATCTAGTTGGGTGACAATCCAGTTGGTGGCCCGCATTCAGTCCATTAACTCTGTCTGCAGGAATTAAGGAGAAAGCAGGGAATTTTGAGGTGGGGGGGTATGGGGGTCAAGTGGCAGGAATGGCCATTGGCATCCCATGGGAATGAGAGGAGATAAGTTAGTCTTAGGGACAGTTGGAGGGGGTGGTGTCAACAGTATCTCTAAGGTGTTTGGTTATGTAAAGCATGGATGGGAAGGGATTTGTCCAATGTCAGGAGCACCATGGCTTTAAGAAGGGATAGATGATGGTGAATGACCACACCTAGCACGGTCAACTCAATATGGCAGGAACTGGATGGGAAAGATGGGCAGGTGCAGGCACATATAGATAGGTTGGGTAGGGACCTGGAGAGGTTCAAAGTATATGGGTCTTATAAAAAGGGCTGCCACAAACAGGATTTGGATGTCTGGGTACTCAGACACCTTGAGGCCGAAGAGTGCTCTTTGTTGCCTTACATCATTGATACTAACTCAAAGTATGCAATAAGGAAGAAAATGGCTGCACCAGTACTCAGAGTTGGAAGGGTAATGACTTGAATTGTGAGGGTGGGGGCTGCAAATCTAGCTAAGACTATGACTTTTAAAGGGAAGGAACTTGGCACACAGACCTATGTACTGTGCATGACACAAACATGCTGACCTCGACATCCTAATCCATTGTCCCACTTTGTGTGTTGCATCTTGCTGCCACGAACACTGCTGAACAACTTATTGACTGCTACACTTTTGGATACAGATGCTCCAAAACAATAAAGATGTTGTACGATGAGGGCCAAAGGTATATGCATTGTTCCTCTTGCTTCCAGAATATGCAGCAGGCTCTCAGCACAGACATCCATCCACAGATCTTCATCTGTGTCCATGAAGCTATACCTGATGTGCTGTTAGAATGGTAGCCAGATATGTGGTGAAATCAGTGATATTAATAGAAAAGTGCAAACTCAATTACAATCCATTGTTAGCTGTGTCACCAAAGTGCCCTCAGTAAGTCTTCTGTCGGTTTCCCCATGACCCTGCCACCATGCCTTCAGTCCCGGGGACCAGTGACTGGGGGGATGGTGTCTGGGCAAATGTGTGTGTGTGTTCTGCATACCGTGAGAATGCTGAACTTAACTCACAGTGCAGACACCAACTTGTACATGGAGGCAGCCAGACAACTGCATGAATTGCTACACTGGTGCAGCTTCGGTCAATGAGGTTACATACCTTTCTATCTCTCCTGTTCCTCCCTGTGATTGTGGAGGAAGTCCCTGATTGTCAACACTACATGGTCCTCAATTGCTTGGGGCCAAATGCCAGTGGCCTGGGACATTTCTTCCATGGCTAGCTGAGGAGCTGTCACAGTGAGGTGTTCACCAGATTGTGCTCCCAAAATCTCAAAGCATAACATTCTTATGGAGGTGTCAGTTTCTAGGCTGGTGGGGACTATAGGAGGTAGCCTTGCTGATGCATCCCTCAGAGGCCTTGGTACTTTCATCCTCAGAGGTTGAGGAGGTGGCTTCTGGCAGAGCTGGGTGGTTCAACTTAGAGTTGATGCTGGCTCTATCTGCAAGACACAAGAGAGACATTATGGTCAGTGTTTTGAAGTAGCGTGCAATGAATGAGACTGACGGCAGGTTAATGTGAGAGTTGCAATGGGATGAAAAATGATACTTGGTTGAAAGAACATGAATGATTCAGCATCTCCACAAGGGCAGTCTCGGTCTTATCCTGTGACGGTCAGGATTTTCTCCGTGTAGGGGTAGGGAACCTAATATCAGGCACCCCTTCACCCGTGTGAACTTGCCCTACCTTGTTATGGCTGTCTACTCTTGTAAAGAGACAAGGGGAGGGTCAGAGTGTGATGGAAGTGGGTGGCATGGCTGTTAGTGCTGGTGCACCTGGTCAAAAATTGCTGAGGTGTTCTGAGGTAGTTAGTAGTTAGGAAGCAGCTCAGGGGGCCACGTTGGGTTAATTGTAGGACATTGGGGTGGGTGAGAGAAGACGTAGCAGGCATCATTGAGAGTGGTAGAGCATTAATTTGTTGGGCACAGAGGCAGAGCTAAAGTTATTGTGATAAAAATGAAGAGTGTTTTATTTACCCTGGCACAGTGTGTAGTTGTAAGCATGTTGATTTTGCGCAAGGTAGTGGAGCTGTACTCTTTGCTGAGAGCCCTGTCTGATTATCAGTTTTGTTTCCACTTGTAACACTTCCAACAAGCACTGGCTCACATCACAGTCATTGATATTTTTACAGCACCACTGCCCATTCCTCCCCATCATGGAGACGGCACTGACCTGGTTAGCAACCTTGAACTAGGCTACCAGAATCTAGTGGCATGCCCTCTTCTGCCTGTCCTCTGGAAAGAGAACAGCCCTCTGTTGCATCACCGCCTTGACCAGGACCCCCTCCACAAGAGCCTCCACATTCCCGTCAGAGAATTTTGGTGCCGTCAGCTCCTTTTTCAACATGATTGCAATCTGTTCTTGAACGAGCAGGCAGCTTCAGAAAGCCAATGCTGATCTGAGCGTACAGCAGCCTTTTAAAGATGGCATGGCTAAAATGGGTGCCTGTATTCTGGTGTACATTTGGTGAGTGGCAAGTGTTATGGGAATGGTGCCTCTAAGATGCAGCCAGAATTGGTTATGACAGATCGGTAGTTACAGTGGCAAGTTTGGTAACATACAGTGAGAAAACTCGCAGGCCTTGCAGAGGAAATCCCTCCAAAAACCTCTTATAACCCAAACTTAGCCAAAAAGGTGTAATTTTCAGCCCAGAGTTGGTGTTTTGTGTCCAATATGACTATTATTTGCTACAATTAAACATGGGTTTTATTAACAATGCAACCCTCATGAGCTGAAGATTGTTTCAGCCGTGTGTATGTTTGAATCACAGTACATTTTATTTTTGGCAAACAGATTTTAAATTTAGACTATCCTCATTGATTATTACAAGAGAGCTTAGATTATTGGTGCTAGAGCATTTTATTTGTTAATATGGCATTTTTGAGAGTCACCGAAGTAAGATATTTTACGCAAGTCTACTCATTTAGGTAGTTAAAATCTGTTCAAATTTTAAAGCCACATTTATGTAACATCATTCCAAACATTCTTTGTACCTCTACCCTTTCCCTGGTTTGCAGTGAAATGTTTTCAATTGAAACACCTACTGTGATGTGAGCCGGTGCTCTTTGTTGGAGGTGTTACAAGTGGAGACAAAACTGACAAATGGAGAGGGCTCTCAGCAAAGAGTGTAGCTCCACCACATTGTGCTAAATCAACATGATTACAATTACATACCTCTCTTCCTTGAGAATTTTCCTTGCCTGGTTGATGCTTTGCAATAACAAAGCTGAGTTTTTTTTATTAAGAGTTTGAACATCACTGAGCAGGCTGAGGACAGTATGTAACCAACAACCTGTTCGGAAAAATTAACTAATTTTTCCATTTGTGACAAATTCCACGACAACAGCTAAGACAGCATTCTAAAATAATCGACATCATTCTAAATAAAATAACCCACAATGTGGAATCATTATGATTCTATGGATTTTTACAAATGTCAAACAATCACACGACACCAGGTTATAGTCCAACAGGTTTATTTGAAAATGCAAACTTTTGGAGCTCAGCTCCTTCCTCAGGCATAGTGTGAGAGAGAGGGTATTAGACACAGAATTTATGAGCAGAAAGGTAAAACCCTAAAACCAGCTGCATCTTGTTGAATCTTTAATCGTTGGGAAGGAGAACACTGATAATTAAAGGTTTTATCAGTGTAAACCAAGAGGTGACATCTTAGGTCAGACAATGCATTTTAGGTGTGAAGTCTTGCTTAAAATCTGTCTATGTTTTATACTGGGTCAGATTTTATTTTCTTCAGCAAACAGAATGTATCTGCAACCACACAAACATCTTGGATGAAATAATTTGTATGTGTGTGTGTATATGTGTGTGTGAGAGAGTGAGAGAGAGAGGAGAGGGTCTGTGTAAGTGTGTGAGTGTGTGTGTTTCTATGAAAGAGTGTGTGTGTGAGAGTGTGTGGTGTGGTGGGGTCACCTGTAGTGCGAAATAAGCCCAAGATCCGGATTGAGGCTGTCCTCATGGGTATGGAACTGATGTCATGTGACTTTTGACCTTGTCCACCCCAGTCCAACACTGGCATCTCCACATCATCACCTTTACAAATGATGGGTGGGATCTGGATGTGGAAATCTCAAATCCATTTCTGTCACATGCAGTTTTTGCCGATAAGGGAAATGGATCAGGTTATGACTCACTCTTGAGAAATCTAAACTTAGCAGGCCTATTTAAATTTAGTGCTAAGTTTAAAAAGACCCTATTTTGACTGTTGAAGGGGCTTTAGTTCATATTGTAGGAGACAAAAATTGTTTAGGTGCATGAAAATACACTTGAATGGTGGATAATGTCCACCATTCTTTAAACTTTCAAAGGAACAGGCTGCAACTGCTAGTGAGAGTTAGGAAAATCGCTTTGTCCTACTGTTTTAATTGGCAGGCATGGGTCAGAAGAAAAAGCTATTTCAGTGTTAATAGAGCTCATTGTTGAGAATACCTCAGGAATAATCATGATGTCATTATAGGTGGTTTGCCTTGGTTCAAGAGTTACAGTTATCTGAGCATGAGGTTCTGAATTCATGCCTTAATTGACTGTTTAAAGTGTCTATTATATAATTAGCTATCTTCGATGTGGAGCGTGAATAGAAGAATGCTTGTATGTATAAGGGTTTAGCCACTAGTGATTCGAAAGCTTTGAAATAGTTTTATGAACATTAGTTTTCTTTTACCATCAGGTGTACAGAGTGAGAGTTATATAAGAACGCTTGCATTTTATTTGTTTCATCTGCACATGACTTCTCAGTTCTTATCATGGATACTGGAAGTGTAGCTATGGAGGTTACTGTTAAGAGCTGTGTGGAGGGGAGAGATGAGTTGGTAAGGAGAATTTGAAGAGACATTACAAGTGGTTGGGACCAGAAGTTGGACTGGAATGAAGGATATGAGGTGGTATGGCAGTGGGTGGTGGCATGACGTGGCATTGAGTTGGTGTGGAGTGTATGAAGAAACAAGGGGATGTGTGGGATTTGTGAGGTAGCATTGAGTTGCCATGAGGGGTACAAAGAGATGGGGAAGTGGAGGCAGGCGTTGAGGGGTGAGGGCTAAAGAGTCTAACAACTTCTCAAACAACTGCGACAAAGCCCCAGACAACATTGGCAGGTCTTCTAAGTAGCTAAATTCAGCATTCATCCACCCATGTAGACACCTGTTATTTCTTCTGTGGTTTGTGGGCCTGAGTGACTCTCCCACTCTCTCTCCCGGTGCAGACACTGTATAGTGGCAAGTCTGGTGTGTTATAATATCTCCTGATTTGAATGGCTGAGTAGCCAAAATACAGCCCATAATTTTTATAAACGAACAAATAGGTTCAAAAATATGACCTTCTCCCACCTTCAGTGGCAGGTATAATGATAATTGCCAGAATCAGATACCATGTATTAATATTACTACAGATGTATAGCTCTAGTCAGTGCCTTTGGCAACAATTCAACGTTGTAGAGCTTTTCCATATCCTGTTTAACCTTGCTATAATACTTACTAACTAAATTGTCAATTATTTTATTAGAAGGCAGACCCGAGTAAAGCAAACTGGCATTTCCTGAATCATCTCTTGAACATGTCTATTCTGGATCATATTGGCCTCCTACGTGAATTTTCTTTACGAATCTCATTTATTTTAGCTACACATGAATCTGCTGTGAACTCTAGAACAAGAAAGTCACTTAGGCAATGATGCTGGTTACATATAGGAAGGAAATATTTTTCTCAATTGGTGGAATTCCAACTTCTAGATCAAGAAATCCCATGATTTGATGGTTTGGTGACCATTTTCTCCTATATCCATTTGCCATTTCCAGTGCAACCAAGGCCGGGTCAGGAGGACTGGAAAATCTAGCCAGCAGCGAGGCCACAGCAGACCTGAGAAACCTGCCACTCAGTCTTGCACTTGGACTGACTCTTGAGCTGCCACTCAAGTGCACAGCCAAACCCAGCCACTGCCACTCAGCCTTTTAGCAGCCAAGACCCAGCTAATGTCTGCGTCTGCAGCTCAAATCACTTCACTAGGTGCTCGGATGATTGCCAGAAAGTGGCTGCTTCTCCTGTGACTGCTCTGGGTTATCATCACGATCATTGTGGACACTGAGCTTGCCCATCCACAGGGGGTGATGGTGGTGTGATGTTGATGTCACTGGGCTGGTATTCCAGAGGCCCAAGCTAATGTTCTTAGGACATTGGTTCATTTCACATCCCACAATGGCAGCTGAGAGAATTTGAACTCAATAACCCTGGAAAGTAAAGCTACTGCCCTTCCCAGATCAGGCCTATATTTGACTCCAGACCCAGCATGTGGTTGACTCGTAACTGCCCTCTGAAAAAGCCCTAGAAAGTCACTCATTTTCAAGGTAGGGATGGGCAACAAATTCGTGCCTTGCCAGCCTGCCCATATCCCATGAAGGAATAATATTCAACAGCAAGTATAGCTTCAAAAGGCTGCACTTAGTGCACAGCAACAGCTGCATTTCCCGTCTTTTAATTCATGGGAAAGGTGAGTGTGTGAATAGGCCAGCATTTAGTGCTCATTGCTGATTACCTATGAGAAGGTGGTCATGAGCTGTCTTCTTAACTGGCAAGATTTTTGCTACTGGCAAACTTTTTCAGGAAGGCAATTTTAGAATTCGGACCAAGTATCAGTGAAGGAATGGTGATATAATTCCAGTCAGGATGACTTGTGACTTTGAAGGAAATTTGCAGGTGGTGCTGACCCAATGCATCATCTGACCTTGTCCTTCCAGATAGTTAGTATCGCAGGTTTGGAAAGTAGTGTCAACGGAGCCTTGGTGAGTTGTTGCAATGCATCTTGTAAATAGTATACATTGCTACCCCACTGCGCATCACTGGTGGTGGAAGTAAATGTATAGGTGGAGTTGTGATGCCAATCAGGAGACTTGTGTTTTCTGGATGGTGTTGAACTTTGAGTATTGTTGGAGCCGCAGTCTCAATTTGGAATATTCTGCACACACATAGGTAGTAGGTGGTCACAGGGTACTGGCAACTGGCTTCAGAGGGAAGTTCTTTTCCTTGAGGTGGGGCCTGAGGCAGAGAGAAAGCCTGTGTTAATCATTGTATTGTTGCTGGCAACAGATTGCCAGTGTCCATTTTGCCTTTCAGCAAGATGTGCAGCTTCTCCTGAGCTGCCAACAGCAGAGGTGATAGTGGTGATCACGGAGAAAAGGAAACACTGAGGCTGACATTGAACATTTTTAAAAATAAAGTGTGTGTCATATTTAGATTTTCTTTCCCACATTACTAGAACACCTTCTTACTTTCTGTCTAATCTTACTGTCAAATGTAAGTCATTCTTAATTGTCTACCTGTGATTTGTGTGCATAACTGCCTGTGCGTCTTTTTTCTTAAAAGTAAATTAAAGTTGCCGAGGTCTGTTTAAAAACCTGTTCATTATTTTTTGTTTTGATGGAATTTTCAAGTGAACCTGAGAGTTTTTATATACCTCTTGATTTTTGACTATGCTATTCTGGATGCATTTAGACGCAAGTGCTGTTGTATTTGGAGTATGGCAGACCTGATCCCTGTCTGGAATTAAACATGCATGGCAGAGTCTTAAGTTTTGGATTAAATACTGGTTAGGACTAAAAACTGTCAAATGAAATTTAATCTAAAGAAGTATGATGTTATGCATTTAGGGATGACAGAACCAGAACATACATAACAAGTAGTAGGATTTGGAAAAATCTAGAGGAACAAACAGATCTTTTGATTTATGCCTATAGCATCCTGAAGGTAATAGGACAGATAGTCAAGGTGGTTAAGGAGGCATGTTGTCTACTTTTCCTATCATAGTTGAGATCTATGGCAGGGAGGTTATGTTAGAATTGAATAAATATTAGAAAGTTCCTAAGAATAGAAAAAGAGGATACTTTTTAAAAGGTGTAAGACTTGTGTTTATGTTCAGAAGGACAAAAGCAAAATACTGTGAAAGCTGGAGATGAGAAATAGAAACAAAACGTGCTGGAGAAACTCAGCAGGTTTGGCACTGCTAACAATCCAATAATATGAATCTTCTTTGGTATAAATGTGTTTGAAGCAGTTCTGAAAAGGTTTACTTTCTAATACCTGGAATTGATGGGTTGTGTTAAAGGTTAAAGGCTGGGCTGGCATTGTTGGAATTTAGAAGATGAAGAGTTGATTTGATTGAGGCATGTAAGATTCTGAGGGGTCTTGACAGGGTAGATGTGACGAGGGTGTTTCCCCTTATGGGAGAACCAAGAACTGGGGGATCACTGTTTAAAAATATTTGACCCTCATTTAAACCAGAGATGGGGCAAAAACATTTTTCACGGTGTCATGAGACTTTCAAATTCCCTTCCTTAAGGGGCCGTGGAAGCAGAATCTTATGAATATTTTTAAGGCAGTGGTGGACACATTCTTGGTAAGCAGAAGGATGAAAAGTTATTAGATGTCGGTAGGAATGTGAATTTGAGGTTGCAATCAAATAAGCAATAATCTTAATGAAAGGTAGAGCAGACTGATGGAGTGGATGTCCTAATCCTGCTCCTTGTTTGTGTGTTTGTAAGGTACAGCAAACAACAAGGAAGATGAACAGAATGTTGGCCTTTATTGGAAGAGGATCAGAGTACAAGAATAAGCAGGGCTTTGAGACCACACCTTGAGCACCATCTTGAGTATAGTCTTTGTCTCCATATATAATTTGGATATACTTGCATTGGAAGCAACTCAGCAAAGGTTCACCAGATAGATCTCCAGGTTGAGAGACTAAGTTAGCTCTATACTCTCTGGAGTTTAAAAGTTATCAGTTATCAGACGTTATCTCATTGAAACATGCAAAATTCTGAAGATGCATGATGGTGTAGGCACTAGAAAGTTGGTTCTCCTGGCTGGGATATCTAGAACGTAGGGTCACAGAAGATCAGACTGATCATTTAAGATTGAGATGAAGGTTATTAATCTTTGGAAATGTCTACTCCTGACTACTGAGAATTTTTACCATTATTGAATGTATTTAAGGATCAGAGACAAATTTTTATTCCCTCAGAGAATGAACGGGTATGAGGAGGAGGAAGGAGAGAGGAGTTCAAGCTGATGATCAGCTTTGATCATATTGAATGGCACAGTAGGCTCAATGTGGCACATGGTTTATTGTTGCACCTATTTCCTTCTGTGGAGTGATAGTCCTGTCAGATTGCCATGCTGCTCATAATGCTCTGTGTTAGGACCAAGCTCAGCTTTTCAGAAATGCAGAACATACCTGAAATTCAACTGTTCCCTCATAGTGCAGTATCGTCAGGGGAAGCCAAACTGTTGTCCTTTTTTATTACAGTAGTTGTATTCTGTTTAGAGTTCAAATGTCCCAAAGCATGTTAATTGTGCTTTTTCCAGCTGTTTTACAATAGATAATCTTTGCAAAAATAGCATCTAAAATGATTAATTATCCTGCAGCCTGATTTTCTTTGTTTAGGGTTAATACCCCCTTACCCCAAACATTGTTCTCCTCCTACCCTCAACCCCTGACAACATTCAAACCCCTTTGTCACCACCAACCCCGGACAGTACCCCCACCCTGCCTCAATCCCAACAGTTTTCCCCTTCCCCACCTGCTGACATTGTTCTCCCTCTTCCCTCACAACATTGTCTTTCTCATTCCCTCACCTCCTGAAAATGCTCAACCTGCTCCACTCTCGACAATGCCAATTCTTTTGGCATTGGACAGACAGGAACCAGGGGTCCAAAAGGTGAGTTGGGTGAGTGGATATGTGCATTATCCATGATTTGATTGATGGCTGGCATGGTCAGTGTTCACGTTGTGTTATTCAGGAGAGCACTGCCCATGGATTGGGATTAGGAAAGATAGTGGGCATTGTCCATTGGTCGGGAATGACTCTGGGGTTGTGAGGGTTGGTGTAGAATGTAGGTCTGGAAAGCAAATATTGCCAGGTAGGTATGTTATTATCCCAGACCAGGCATCCAACTTTATATTGTGATCTCTGATGAGATCACCAAGTTATGTATGATCTGTTTAAGGAACAGTAGGTTTTTATTTTTGAAGCAGACAAACGGTGAGATCTAGGGGCTTTAGTAAAAGAATAAAGCCACAAGACTCCATGGTTTTGAACAAACAATAAGACTTTACAAGTTAGAACAATAATACAATTCACAATGTGTGTACAACTTATTTCTAGCACCCAGAATTAATGTGTAAATTTGAGTAAGAGTCCATTATTGAACACGCTACAGTGCTCATAAAAAGTGGTTAAATGCAATTAAGATAGATTCCACAGATTTCTCAGCAGATCTTCCTAGATGTTAATGAGACAGTGAGTCATCAAATCTCAATAAATCTCTTAAATCACTAGAATTCTTCGCTTTACCAATTTGGCCTTGAAACTCCCTGTTAAGAAACTGCCTGAATGACTGCTCATGTTCTGCTCCAACACCCTTTTTTCCTGGTCCATGCACCACTTTTTAAAATTTTTTAAATTGCCCTCCAGTACTTATTCACAGACACAGCTTCAGCTTTTCACTGACAGCCAGCCTTACTAAGCTGGAACTGTTCCTTGCTCATCTCTGAGCTCTAATCTTGCATGGGCTCATCAAGCAAATACCACATGTGGCTTTTCAGCTCCTATTCTCCTATTCACTGACCTATCAGTGAAACCTGGCTTCTTTTGATCCTCTAAGTTTCAGGACTGCAACACCAAGCTGCCTAATAACTCCTGGAACTTGGCCTGAGTCCTAAAGTACAGAGCCACGCAGCTACTCTTGACTCCACATGGTGTCCTTTACACAGAGCTTTTTATTTAGCTGCCTCTCCAGCAATACAGCTAACTGTCTCGAATGATCTATTATAAACCTTGCAATAAGCCTCACCTCTATTGATAGATAGTATTGAGTGTTATCACCTAGAAATTTTTGGAACTGCCTTTTCCATGCACGTTGCCAGTGGATGGCTCGCTCAGTTTTTTTAAAAAAGTGTATAACTAGAGGATTACCTGAGGTTATAATGTGTCTGAACAGGTTGATTGAAATAACTATTAATAGAGGATTTCTTCTCAGGGGGTGAATATACAAGGCATGCAGGCTCAACATTGCTGTGGGCACTGGAATACTTTGACACTATGTTATGAACTAGACCAGACCCCCTCAAAATATTTCAGACCTAGCTTTTTCTTATTTTAAATGTAGACATGAAGTGCAGTGTTCCAGGTGTGATGCAACTGGTTAAACCACTTGATGTTGAGCAAAAAACCAATTTATTTAAACACTATAGTTAAAATACAAACAAAAATAATAAGGAATTTAGAATAACTTAACTACTGGAAAATTTAACCGAATAATAGATACAGTACTTGTTACTAATTGACTGTTCCAATATAGTAACATCCCATAAACACACTCCTTGGCACAAAGACAAATTCACACACAGATTCTTACATGCAGTTCTCCAATCCAGGAGGAAGAAACATCAAGAGAAAGTTCAAAGAGTGTAGCAGCCAAGTGACATTCACTGAAGCTTCCAACTCTTTTGAGACCCTAAACAGCTTCTGCTGCTAAAGCATAACAAAAAACTAGAAAGCCTGGTCTGTGAGAGCTGGCCACACGCAGGCTACTTCCATTGCTCCAATTTTTAAAAAAAATACCTGAATGCCTCACAAGTTGTTTACTTAAGTTGTCTTCAAGTATCCAGTTCATCATCTCTCTTTTACAACCACTCCTCAAAAAAAGGACAGAATAACCTTTTAAAGTGATAGCAATATCATAACTTTGACTGATTTGCTCAATATTGTGATAGAGAGCCCGTTATAGACTTGCTATGAAAATCTCTTAAGTAAATACATTAAAAAAGCAGAGAAGTATAGGACAAAGCCAAAATCTCATGGTTCTGGCCAATAATGGAGCTAACCAGACAGAATTAAACTGCCAATTGGAAGTTTAAATTTCGTACATAAGTACTGCAGATGTCCTTATGTGTGGAATTCCTCAAGATTCCAAGGCACATTTAGTGATATAAATTGAGTTGAAGGCCTCTCCCCATTATACCATAAGATTTCAGAGCATTCAGCCCATTGAGTCTTTTCTGCCATTCAGTCAGGCTGATATATTTCTTAATTCATTCTTCTGCCTTCTTCACATCCCCCTTGATCTGCTCGCTAATCAAGAACCTATCTCTGTCCTAAGGACACTCAATGACTTGGCTTCCACACGGCACTCTGCAGCAATGTGTCCCACGGATTAACCACCCTTTGGCTGAACCACTACCTCGGGTCCTGGTCTCTCCTATGAATGGAAATACCTTCTCCATGTCAACTCTATCCAGGCTTCTCAGTATTCTGTAATTTTCAATAAAACACTCCTCACATCCTTAAGTATAGACGCAGAGTTCTCAACTGCTCCTCACTTGATAAGACCTTCATTCCTGGGGCCATTCTTGTGAGCCTCCACTGGGCTCCTTCCAATGCCAACACATCACTCTTTAGATATAAGGCCCAAAACTGCTCATAATATTCCAAATGCAATCTGACCAGAGCCTTCTGCTGTGTCAGCAGTACATCTTTGCTCTTGTATTCTAGCTTCTCTTGAAGTGAATGCTAACATTGCATTTGCCTTCCCAATTGCCAAATGAACCTGAATGTTAACCTTAAGAGAATCCTGAAAGATGACTCCAAAGTTCTTGTGTGCTTCAGATTTCCAAAGTCTTTCCCTGTTTAGAATATAGACTATGCTTCTATTATTCCTCACAAAGTGCATAACCTCATACTTTCCCACATTGTAATGCATCTGCCACTTCTTTGCCCATTCTCTGAGCTTATCTGATTCCTTCTGTAGCCTCCCGCTTCCTCAATACCACCAGTCTCTCTACCTATCTTTGTGTCATCTGCAAACTTAGCAACAATGTCATCATTTTCCTCATCCTGATCATTAATGTACAATGTGAATAGTTGCAGTCTCAACACTGACCCCTGTGGGATTCCACTAGTCACCAGATGCCATCCTGAAAAATACCCTTTTATCACCACTCTCTGCCATATGGAGATGCCAGTGTTGGACTGGGGTAGACAAGGTCAAAAATCACATGGCACAAGGTTATAGTCCAACAGGTTTATTTGAAAACGCAAGCTTTTGTAGCTCATGTATAAGACCCTCTCTCTCACACTATGCCTGAGGAAGGAGCTGAGCTATGAAATCTTGCTTTTCAAACAAACCTGTTGGACTATAACCTGGTGTCGTGTGATTGTTGACTTTGCCTTCTGCCAGTCAGCCAATCCTCTATCCATGCCCCTCATACTATAGATTCATATTTAGCAGCCTGCTGTGTTGCATCTCATCAAAGGCCTTGTGGAAATTTGTTCCCTAATAGGCTCTACCGTAAGCTGCTCCATAAAAACCATCTCATAGACATTTCACAAATTCCTTTTCCTAAGATCCACTACCAATCTAATTTTTCTAGTCCACCTACCTATTGAATCCCCACATGATTGTTGTTATGGTGCCTTTCTTTCATGTCTTTTCTATCACCGATTTATTTTCCTCCCCACATGCAGACTGCAGTTAGGAGGTCTGTGAATAACTCCCATCGGGAACTTCTTCCCTTTGCAGTTCCTCAATTCTACCCACACAGAGATTTTATGCCTTCCAAATCTATATCATTTCTTGCTATCAATCTAATTTCATTTCTTACTAACAAGGCAAACCGCAGCTCCCCCCACCCCAACCCAACTCCCTCTGCCCATCTGCCTGTCCTTTTGATAGAACGCATACCCTTGGATATTTAGTTCCCAGCCCTGATCCCCTTCAACCACATCTCTGTGATGTACACAGCATACCTGCCAATTTCAATCTGTGCTACAAGCTGATTTACCTTTTTTATGTTTAAAGTACAATACCTCAGTCCTGCATTGAATGCCCCTCTTCTCATAGCTGTCCACCTATTTCCTGTGCCTGAAGTTAGATTCCTGATCCTTTTCATACTCTGTCCTATTACTCCTGGAAACTTGAATAATCTCTCCTGATCCATCCCCCACCTTTAACTTGTTTAAAGTTTGTGACCACCCCATTTAGCCGTTCCGCTAGGATCCTAGTCCTAGATCAGTTCAGGTGGAAAACATCCCAATGGTACAGTTCCTTCCGGCCCCAGTACTGATGCCTGTGTCCCACAAAATGGAACCCCTCTTTCCCGCACTGTTCCTTTAGCCATGCGCTTACTTCCCTAATTTTTTTTTTTATTTGTGTGACAGTTTGCACATGGCTGAGGTAATAATCCAGAGATTATTACCTTCGAGATCCTGTTCTTTAATTTTGTTCCTAATTCCTGGTATTTCCCAAACAGGACTTTCTGCCCACTCTTGCTTATTTGATTGGTCCCAACATGAATCACAACAACTGGACCCTTCCCTTCCTGCTCAAATATCCTTTCAAGCCAGTTCGAGATGTCCCTTACCTTGGCACTAGGCAGGCAACGCATCATGCCAGACTGTAGATCCTGCTTATAAACTATGTTATCTGTACCCCTGCTTATAGAATTTCCTGCCCCCTACCACTTTTCTTTTTGCTGCCCTATTTGAATGGTCTCCTGTACCACAGTGCAGTGGTCAGTTTGCCCAATGTCCCTTCAGTCTTTTTTCTCATCCACACAGGGTGCAAGTACCTCATATCTGTTGGATAAGGTCAAGTGCTGAGACTCCTCCAGTGCTAAATTCAGAATCCCTCTACCTACCTCACTTGGAAGATTGGAACATTTGGGCCCATATTTCAGAAAAAGCACAGATTCCCATCAATTTATCAATACTTGTCTAAATGTGTTCTTTGTCCCCTACTTAAACCAGGATTTAAAGTGAGAGGGCTTGAGACTTTCTAGATATTTGAAGCAGCGTGCTGAGCTGTCACTACCACGTGTCTACTTCTGACAGTTCTGTAGTTTAATTGTGATGTCCACACACCCCTGGTGCTGCCTCTGAACAGGTCATTCTGTCCAGTCTGATGCACCAAGCCTGGGAGAGTGAGATTCAAATCTTATCTTCTTCATGTTTTAGAAATTATAAACTTCCAAGGGCAGATGGCATTCATCTGCTGTTTGAGGAAACAATTATAATTGCTGACATGTGGTGCAGGTTGGAGATTGGTAGACCGCATTACCACACTGCAAGAAGTATTTTCCCTTTACTGAGGACTGGTGCTAGCGAGGCAAACTGCCTGGATGTGTGTTTTTACTGTTGAACTGACAAGGCAAAGAATGGATCATGCAAGCAGGCAGGCAGGAGCAATATGAGCAAGCGCAAGCAGCCCTCAGATGTAGCCTAGGTGCCTGGCTCTGTGGCCGGAGAGTCCTTGTGGCAGTTTGTTAATGCTAATTGGTGGTGGTGCCCTGCCATGCTAGACTAAGCTTTCAGTGCATTCTGCAAGTGGAGCAGAGAAGTGCCATGAGGATTCTGAGAGGTTGGCAAAAGTCAAACAAGTGTGGCTGAGGGGTGCTTCTGGCTGGAGCCCATAGATCATATTCTGAGATGCTGTTGCGTGGTGATCAACGTGGAGGTTCCTTGCAGCCAGCAGCAAGCTGAAATTGCCAGGAATTGGCCCTGACTTCATGTCTCAAAGTCTAACTCAGTTGGCATGTTTGGTAAGATAGGAAGCTGAATGTTAATAAGGCATTTAACAAGCTATCATCCCCCTAATTAGGAATTCTAGAGAAATGACTGAGAAACTTGCTGCTCGGCAGATGCACAAAAAATGCACCGAGTCACTCCCAATATTGAGATGGGTCTCACTGGACCTCTGACACGATTCTGCCTCATAGCCCAAGTTCTTCAGACCCTTAAGTTTCCACTGGCATTATTCACCAAATAACAAGATCTAGTTTTATGAAATAGCGCAGCTTGATATTTATTTTATGATTCTCTTTATAAACATCAGATGATCCATTAGAGTACCACTAAAATGCAGCATTTTGTATGACAGGAATCTTATAATAAAAATATTTATTTTCACACGGTGGTTCTTTCTAAGGCAATTGTGTTATGACTGGGAGCCAATTGTTATACTGCATAAACATTGGAGCTTCTTGAACAAAACAATGTGAATTCCTTTGATATGGAAACCATAACAGTGATCTACTTTGTTTGGACAGAGGACCAATTGCCAACTCTTTGGTGGTGAAAGGGACTCAATTTTCACTTGATTTTGTGTAATGCAATATTTATTTCAGTTTTCCAGATATGTATTTAAAATTTGTAAAGAATTAAAATTGAATTACCTTTCATGGGCCATATTTAAAGACACACGTTAAAGGTTCTAAGAAACTGAGCCAAAGCGACATTGTTCTTCTGAGTTATCATCATAAATTTTGTAATTCCCTGCAAACCTAAAGCTACGTGCTTTTCTTTTTAAGGTTGTAATAAATAGATTTTTTAAAAAGTTTAACCCATTTTTCTAATCAGTTGTTACACACCTCTGGAGTCGGTGAGACTTGAAACTGGGTCTTTTGGTCCAGAGACACTACCACTGTGCCACAAGACCCCCTGAATTAACTGATTAATGTGTGTTGACAACTAAAGCAACCTGATTACTTCTAATTATGATAACGATTCAAAAATGTTAACAGACTCATTTCTAACGAACAGAGCAATTTCAATTTGCCTTCTGTAGGGCTCTTGTGATGCTGTAGTAGTGTCTCTATCTTTTGTGCTAGAAGTCCTGTTTTGGAAGCATGTCATAACATATAGTTTTTAAAAAATTAAAATTAAAAATATCTACCATCCAGACATCTTTCAAATTAGCTAATATTCATACATAATTTCTTGTAATGAAACTACTAAGCTGTATAATGGAGATAAATATGAGGTTATCCTCTGTGGTGACAAATAAACAGGAAGGTGATTGCTTGGGAAAGGGGAGGTGCAATGAGACCTGGGCATCCTTGTACACCAGTTGCTGAAAGTAAGTGTGCAGGTGCAGCAGGCGATGAAGAAGGTAAATGGTACTTTGGCCTTCATAGCCAGAGAGTTCAAGTACAGAACCAGAGATGTCTTCCTGCAATTATACAGGGCCTTGGTAAGACCACATCTGGAGTATGATGTGTAGTTTTGATCCTGTAATTTGAGGAAAGATTTTCTGGCTAAGGAGGGAGCGCAAGAAAGGTTTAGTAGACTGACTCATGTGATGGCAGGACTAAAGTATAAAGAGAGACTGTATCAGTTTGAACTATATTCACTGCAATTTAAAAAAAAAATGAGGAGGGATACGATAGAAATCTATAAAATTCTAACAGAACCAGATTGGGTAAAGGCAGGAAGGATATTCTTGATGACTGGGAGGTCTAGATCCAGACGCCATAGTCTCAGGATACAGGGCAAGCCCACTAAAATTGAGATGAGAAGAAATTTAAAACCATCAGACGAAGATTTGTGTCAAAAAATATAATTTCTGCTTTCCAGCTTGACTAATTGCACCTTTACATTGTTTTTGTCAAGAGACCAGTGCCAGACAGGTCACCAGCATTTGTACACTACACATGTTTCAGTTATTTCATCACCTGAGAATAGGCCAGGATATCCAAATCAGAATGGGTGACTCGGTTGATTCCATGTCGTGTATTTGTTGTGATTGTAACGAGTTCTTGGATTGGGGCTGTTACATATGGCTGACAGATATAAACAGGAGTGTCAGAGGTTCTGTTCATTCTGAAAGCTGGTTTTGAGGAAGCTAGATCCGTGTCAGGAACTCTGCACATATAAATAAAGGGTGACTAGGTGACTGGATATTGGCTCGTCTGGAGTTATTTCAGTATTTGTTACATCTTCTCTAATGTAGCAATGTTACCATTAGACCATAAGACATAGGAGCAAAAGTTAGGCCATTAGGTCCATCGAGTCTGCTCCATTCAATCATGGCTAATAAGTTTCTAAGCCCAATTCTCCTGCTTTCTCCCCATAACCTTTGATCCCCTTAACAACCAAGAACCTATCTATCACCGTCTTAAACATAGTCAATGACCTGGCCCCCACAGCTTTCTGTGGCAGTGAATTCCATAGATTCACCACTCTCTGGCTGAAGAAGTTTCTCCTTATCTCTTTTCTAAGGGGTCTTCCCTTTACCCTAAGGCTGCGCCTTTGGATCCTGGTCTCTCCTGCCAATGGAAACATCGTCCCAACTGCTCTGTCCAGGTCATTCATTTTCTGTAAATTTCAATTAGATCCGCCTCACCCTTCTAAACTCATCAAGTATAGATCCAGAGTCCTCACGTGTTCCTCATGTTAAGCCTTTAATTCCTGGGATCATTCTTGTGAACCTCCTTTGGACCTGTTTCAGGGCCAGTACATCCTTCCTGAGGTATGGGGTCCAAAATTGCTCACACTACTGTAAAAATGGTCTCACCAGAGCTTTATAAAGCCTCAGAAGTACATTCCCTGCTTTTATATTCTAGTCCTGTCGAAATAAATGCCAATGTTGTATTTGCCTTCCTAACTACCAACTCAACCTCCACATTTATCTTAAGAGAATCCTGGACTAGGAATCCCAAGTCCCTTTGCACTTCACTTTCCTGAATTTTCTCCCCATTTCGAAAATGGTCCATGCCTCTATCCTTCCTACCAAAGTGCATGACCTCACACTTTCCCACATTGTATTCCATCTGCCACTTCTTTGCCCACTGTCCTAAACAGTCTAAATCATTCTGCAGCCTCCCCGCCTCCTCAATACTACTTGTCCCTCACAGCAGCAGCGGGAACAGTGAAAGCGAGGACCAGGGCCCTGCCGGGAGGTAAGTTTCCCAGTTAAAAACTTACCTCGTGCAATCAGCGGCCTCCATTTTTTTGCAGCAGCAGCAGTGGGAGCAGCGAGAGCGAGGACCGGGGCTGCTGGGAGGTAAGTACTTCATTTCGGCAGCGGAGTTGAGTGGGAGCGGTCGAATTACGCTCTGGGAAGGTGAGTGAACTGATATGTTTGGGCAGTGGCTAAACCCGAGACAGTGTCTCCCACCCGCCCTCCTCCTCCGACCAAAAGTAAAAGACTCTGTGGTGCGTTGATAAGGTAAGTGTTTTTCTTTTTCTTTTTTTTATTGTGTGCTGGTAAGTAGAGTGATTTGGTACAATTTTTTTTCATTTCATTTATCTAGTATTTGATATTATAGTAAGACTAAGTTAAGCTTGAGAGTAAAAATGGCAGGAGATCCCAGACCCATGTTATGCTCCTCTTGCTCAATGTGGGAGCTCAGGGACGCAGCTGATGTCCCTGACTCCTACATGTGCAGGAAGTGTGTCCAGCTGCAGCTCTTGTTAGACCGCATGACGGCTCTGGAGCTGCGGATGGACTCACTTTGGAGCATCCGCAATGCTGAGGAAGTCGTGGATAGCACGTTCAGCAACTTGGTCACACTGCAGATTCGTATTGCTGAGGGAGAAAGGGAATGGGTGACCAAAAGGCAGAAAAAAAGCAGGAAGGCAGTGCAGGTGTCCCCTGCGGTCATCTCCCTCCAAAACAGGTATACCGTTTTGGATGCTGTTGGGGTAGATGGCTCATCAGGGGAAGGCAGCAGTAGCCAGGTTCATGGCACAGTGGCTGGCTCTGCTGTACAGAAGGGCAGGAAAAAGAGTGGAAGGGCTATAGTCATAGGGGATTCGATTGTAAGGGGAGTAGACAGGCGGTTCTGTGGTCAGAAACGAGACTCCCCAATGGTATGTTGCCTCCCAGGTGCTCGGGTCAGGGATGGCTCGACTGCAGGATATTCTGAAGGGGGAGGGTGAATAGCCAGCTGTCGTGGTGCATATAGGCACCAATGATATAGGTAAAAAAACGGGATGAGGTCCAACAAGCAGAATTTAGGGAGTTAGGAGCCAAGTTAAAAAGTAGGACCTCAGAGGTAGTAATCTCAGGATTGCTACCAGTGCCACGTGCTAGTCAGAGTAGAAATGAAAGAATAGGCAGGATAAATGAGTGGCTTGAGAGATGGTGCAGGAGGGAGGGGTTCAGATTTTTGGGACATTGGGACTGGTTCTGGGGGAGGTGGGACTATTACAGATCGGAAGGTCTACACCTGGGCAGGACTGGAACCAATGTCCTAGGGGCTGCTTTTGCTAACGCTGTTGGGGAGGGTTTAAACTAATGTGGCAGGGGGATGGGAGCCAAATGAGGAGGTGAGTGGACAGTAAGGAGGTAGTAACTAAAGCCTGTAAGGAACTAGATAATGAAGTCAGTGTGACTAAGGGGAAGAGTAGGCAGAGAGCAGATGATGAACGCAAAGGGACAGGTGGTCTGAGGTGCATTTGTTTTAATGCGAGAAGTGTAGTAGGTAAGGTAGATGAACTTAGGGCTTGGATTAGTACCTGGGAGTATGATGTTATTGCTATTACTGAGACTTGGTTGAGGGAAGGGCAAGATTGGCAACTAAATATCCCAGGATATAGATGCTTCAGGCAGGATAGAGAGGGAGGTAAAAGGGGTGGAGGAGTTGCATTACTGGTCAAAGAGGATATCACAGCTGTGCTGAAGGAGGGCACTATGGAGGACTCGAGCAGTGAGGCAATATGGGCTCAGAAATAGGAAGGGTCGATAACAATGTTGGGGCTGTACTATAGGCCTCCCAACAGCAAGCGTGAGATAGAGGCACAAATATGTAGACAGATTATGGAAAGATGTAGGAGCAACAGGGTGGTGGTGATGGGAGATTTTAATTTTCCCAACATTGACTGGGATTCACTTCGTGTTAGGGGTTTAGATGGAGCAGAATTTGTAAGGAGCATCCAGGAGGGTTTTCTAGAGCAGTATGTAAATAGTCCAACTTGGGAAGGGGCCATACTGGACCTGGTGTTGGGGAATGAGCTCGGCCAGGTGGTTGAAGTTTCAGTAGGGGATTACTTTGGGAATAGTGATCACAATTCTGTAAGTTTTAGAATACTGATGGACAAAGATGAGATTGGTCCTAAAGGAAGAGTGCTGAATTGGGGGAAGGCCAACTATAGCAAAATTTGGCAGGAGCTGGGGAATGTGGATTGGGAGCAGCTGTTGGGGGTAAATCCACATTTGATATGTGGGAGGCTTTTAAAGAGAGGTTGATTAGAGTGCAGGACAGACGTGTCCTTGTGAAAATGAGGGATGGAAAGGGCAAGATGAGGGAACCATGGATGACAGGTGAAATTGTGAGACTAGCAAAGAGGAAAAAGGAAGCATACATAAGGTCTAGGCGACTGAAAACAGATGAAGCTTTGGAAGAATATCGGAAAAGTAGGACCAATCTGAAACTAGGAATTAAGAGAGCTAAAAGGGGTCATGAAATATCTTTAGCAAACAGGGTTAAAGAAAATCCCAAAGCCTTTTATTCATACATAAGGAGCAAGAGCGTAACTAGAGAAAGGGTTGGCCCACTCAAGGGCAAAGGAGGGAAGTTATGCGAGGAGTCAGAGAAAATGAGTGAGATTCTTAATGTGTACTTTGCATCGGTATTCACTGAGGAGAGGGACATGATGGATGTTGAGGTTAGGGATAGATGTTTGATTACTGTAGGTCAAGTCAGCATAAGGAGGGGGGAAGTGTTGGGTATTCTAAAAGGCATTAGGATGGACAAGTCCCCAGGTTTGGATGGGATCTATCCCAGGTTACTGAGGGAAGCAAGAGAAGAAATAGCTAGGGCCTTAACAGATATCTTTGCAGCATCTTTGAGCATGGGTAAGGTCCCGGAGGACTGGAGAATTGCTAATGTTGTCCCCTTGTTTAAGAAGGGTAGCAAGGATAATCCAGGTAATTATAGAGCGGTGAGCCTGACGTCAGTGGTGGGGAAGCTGCTGGAGAAGATACTGAGGGATAGGATCTATTTACATTTGGAAGAAAATGGGCTTATTAGTGATAGGCAGCATGGTTTTGTGCAGGGAAGGTCATGTCTTATCAACTTGATAGAATTCTTTGAGGAAGTGACAAAGTTGATAGATGAGGGAAGGGCTGTGGATGTCACATGGACTTCAGTAAGGCGTTTGATAAGGTTCCCCACGGTAGGCTGATTGAGAAAGTGAAGTCGCATGGGATCCAGGGTGTACTAGCTAGATGGATAAAGAACTGGCTGGGCAACAGGAGACAGAGAGTTGTAGTGGAAGGGAGTTTCTCAAAATGGAGAACTGTGACCAGTGGTGTTCCACAGGGATCTGTGTTGGGACCACTGTTGTTTGTGATATACATAAATGATCTGGAGGAAGGTATAGATGGTCTGATTAGCAAGTTTGCAGATGACACTAAGATTGGTGGAGTAGCAGACAGTGAAGGGGACTGTCGGAGAATGCAGCAGAATATAGATAGATTGGAGAGTTGGGCGGAGAAATGGCAGATGGAGTTCAATCCAGACAAATGCGAGGTGATGCATTTTGGAAGATCCAATTCAAGAGCGAACTATACGGTAAATGGAAAAGCCCTGGGGAAAATAGATGCACAGAGAGATTTGGGTGTTCAGGTCCATTGTACCCTGAAGGTGGCAAAGCAGGTGGATAGAGTGGTCAAGAAGGCATACGGCATGCTTTCATTCATCGGACGGGGTATTGAGTACAAGAGTTGGCAGGTCATGTTACAGTTGTATAGGATTTTGGTTCGAACACATTTGGAATACTGCGTACAGTTCTGGTCGCCACATTACCAAAAGGATGTGGATGCTTTGGAGAGGGTGCAGAGGAGGTTCACCAGGATGTTGCCTGGTATGGAGGGCGCTAGCTATGAAGAGAGGTTGAGTAGATTAGGATTATTTACATTAGAAAGACAGAAGTTGAGGGGGGACCTGATTGAGGTCTACAAAATCATGAGAGGTATAGACAGGATGGATAGCAAGATGCTTTTTCCCAGAGTGGGGGACTCAGTTACTAGGGGTCATGATTTCAAGGTGAGAGGGGAAAAGTTTAAGGGAGATATGCGTGGAAAGTTCTTTACGCAGAGGGTGGTGGGTGCCTAGAACGTGTTGCCAGCGGAGGTGGTAGAGGCGGGCACGATAGCATCATTAAAGATGTCTCTGACAGATACATGAATGGGCAGGGAGCAGAGGGATATCGATCCTTGGAAAATAGGCGACAGGTTTAGATAGAGGATCTGGATCGGCGCAGGCTTGGAGGGCCGAAGGGCCTGTTCCTGTGCAGTAATTTTCTTTGTTCTTTGTTTTTTTCTTATCTTTGTATCATGTGCACGCTTAGCCAGAATGCCCACAGTTCCTTCATCTAGATCATTATTGTATAAAGTAAAAAGTTGTGGTCCCAGCACTGACCCTTGTGGAACACCACTAGTCACAGGCTACCATCCTGAGAAAGACTCTTTTATCCCCACTCTCTGCTTTCTGCCAGACAGCCAATCTTCTATCCATGCTAGTACCTTGTCTTTAACACCATGGGCCCTTATCTTACTTAGCAGCCCCCTGTATGGTACCTTGTCAAAGGTCTTCAAGTCCAGGCAGATAACATCCATTGGCTCTCCTTGCTCTACCCTGCTTGTTACCTCAAAGAATTCTAACAGATTTGTCAGGCATGAGCTCCCCTTCATGAAGCCATGCTGACTTTGCCCTGTTTTACCATGTACTTCCAAATATTCAGAAATCTCATCCTTCACAATGGACTCCAAAATCTTACCAATGACCGAGGTCAGACTAATCAGCCTGTAATTTCCTGTCTTTTGCCTTACTTCCTTCTTAAGTGGGGGTGTCAAATTAACGATTTTTCAGTCCTCTGGGACCATTCCCCGACACAAGATACCTGAAAGATCACCACTAATGCCTCCGCTATCTCTTCAACTATCTCCTTCAGAACTCTGGGGTGTAGTCCATCTGGTCCAGGGGATTTATCCATCTTCAGATATTTCAGTTTTTCTAGCACCTTCTCCTTGGTGATGGCCACCATACTGACCTCTGCTCCCCCAACTGACTCTCTTGAATTCTTGGAATATTACTCGTGTTCCACCGTGAAGACTGACGCAAAGTACTTATTCAGTTCCTCAGCCATTTTTTTGTACCCCATTTCTACTCCTCCAGCATCATCTTCCAGTGGCCCAATGTCCACTTTTGTCTCTCTTTTGCCCTTTTTGTATCTAAAGAAAATCTTGCAATCTTCTTTTGTACTACTGGCATGCTTATCCTTCTATTTAATCTTCTCCCCCCTTATTTCTTTTTCCTTTGTCCTCTGTTGGTCTTTGTAGGCTTCCCAATCCTCTGGCTTCCCACTACCCTTCACTGTATTATATGCTTTCTCTTTGCTTTTATGCTGTTGCAGACTTCCCTTGGTAGCCATGGTCACCTCATCTCGTATGCTTCTTTCTCTTAGGGATGAACTTTTGCTGTGTCTCCTGTGTTACTCCCAAAAATCCCTGCCATTGCTGTTCCACTGTCTTTCCTTGTAGGCTCCTCTTCCAGTCAGTTCTGGTCAGCTCCTCTCTCATGTCCTTGTAGTTACCTTTCCTCAATTGTAATGACATTTCATCTGATTCCACCTTCTTTCTCATATTTTGGTCACTGCCTCCTTTGGGTTCCTTCACCTTAAGGTCCCTTATCCAGTCTGCCTCATTGCACAACATTAAATTCAGAATTGCTTGTTTCTTGGTGGGCTCCACGACAAGCTGCTCCAAAAAGTCATCTCGTAGACATTCCACAAATTCCTTTTCTTGCAATCCACTACCAACCTGATTTTCCCAGTCCACCTGCATAATGATCAGTGTAATCTTGCCTTTCTTACAGGCCTTTTCTATCTTCTGGTATGCCATGTGCCCCAAATCCTGACTACTGTTTGGAGGCCTGTACATAACCCCATTTATGGTCATTTTACCTTTGCGGTTCCTCAACTCTACCGACACAGATTCTACATCTTCTGACCCTACTTCGTTTCTTGCTATTGATTTAATTTCTTAATTTCAGAGCCACCCCCTCTGCTCACCTGCCTGTCTTTTTGATAGGATGTATATCCTTGGGTGTTTAGCTCCCAGTTCTGATCCCCTTGCAGCCATGTCTCCTTGATGCCCACCACATCATACCTGCCAATTTTGATCTGCGCCACAAGCTCATTTACCTTATTTCGTATACTGCATGTATTCAGATACAACACCTTCAGTCCTGTATTGACCATCCCTCTTCTCATTGTCATTCATTTATCCAGTGCGCTTGAAGCTTGATTCTAAACCCTTTCCAAACACTCTGTCCTATTTTGTGTGCTGGAGACTTTAGTAACCTTTCCTGAGTTTTCCTTTCTTTTCATCTTTTTCATAATTTTCCATGCAGTTGAATCCACCCTCACAGATGTTAACCTACTGCTTTGTTTTCCATTGGCCATTATACTTCTTGCAATTTTACCCTTCCCTTCCTCCCACTTTCTAGTTTAAAGTCCTGTTGACCAGCCTATTTACCCTTTTTGCTAGAACATTGATCCCAGCTCGGTTCAGGTGGAGACTGTCCCAGCGGTTCAGATCCCTCCTGTTCCCATACTGATGCTAGTGCTCCATGAAAAGGAACCTCTCTTTCCCACACCATTCTTTTAGCCACATGTTTACTTCCCTTATTCTCATGTCCCTATGCCAATTTGTACGTGGCTCGGGCAGTAATTCGGAGGTTATAACCCTTGAGGACCTGTTCTTAAATTTAGTTTCTAGTTCCTGATAATCTCTAAAAAGGTCCTCTTTCCTAGTCTCACCTACGTTGTTTCTCCCATCGTGGACCACAACAACTGGATCCTCCCACTCCCTCTCCAGTATCCTTTCAAGCTGGTCAGAGATGTCCCTCACCCTGGCACTGGGCTGGCAGCATACCATGCAGAACTCTTTATCCTGTTTATAAAGGATGCTATCTATTTCTGCTAATTATCGATCCCCTACAAACACCACTTGTCTTTTGGATCCCCCCTTGAGTGGTCTCCTGTGCCATAATGCCGTAGCCAGCTGGTTCATCCTCCCTGCAGCCCTGTTCCTCATCCACACAGTTTCTGATTGCAGGATCCCTCTACCTACCTCACTTGCAGTCACATCCTGCTGTCCCTGGCCACTGACCAAATTTGTGGTACTTAATCTACCAAGTGTGACTGCCTCCTGAATCAGTGTGTCCAGGTAACAGTCCCCCTCCCGGACGTGCCGCAGTGTCTGAAGCTCGGACTCCAGCTCATCAATTCTGAGCTGAAGATCCTCCAGCAGCCAACACTTGCTGCAGATGTGGCCACTGCAGTTCGCAATGGGATCAGCCAGCTCCCACATCATAAAGCTACAGCACATTACCTGCCCAGCCATCTCTACTTTGTTAATTAATTTTTTAGATAGTTAATCCCTGGTTAGTTAATTACTTATTAATTAGTTTTGCAGGTTTTTTTCAAATTTAGGGCCGATTTCCTACAGCCAATCGGGTCACAGCCCACTGATGACATAGAAACAAACCATTGTCGTTTGAAAAGACAATAAATTAAGTGTCTGCATTCCGTCAATCATCAGATTTAACATGTCAGAGCTGTGAATGAGGGATGTCTATCTTTTCTCAATCTGCCTTGATTTCTGTAATATTGCTCAAGCATAAATGCAGTAGCCTCGTGACTATTTGTGTCATGGTCCTGGATAGTGCAGATTGGTAGGATATGGTCTCATTCATTTGATGAAACATGACCCCTTCCTTTTTCCATCTCAGAAACAGAGCCAAATACATACTACATGCTTCACTCAGAAATTTTCTTTAATTTATAAGACAAAATGGAAAAGCTGAAAATTATTTTTAGATGTGAATAGTCACTAATGGTGAAGGCCAAAAATTTAACAAATGCTAGTTGAAGCTAACTGAAATAAATAGAGAATGTGGTTTTAAACAACCAGAAGTGAGATGAGGGGAAGAAATTTTTTTTGCGCAGTGAATTCTTTGGAATGCACTGCTTAAAAGGATAGAGAGGTTGTTTCAATAATAATTTTCAAAAGACCATTTGATAAAAACTTGAACAAATGAAAAATGCAAAGTAATAGGCAAAGCTGAAGGAGGTGGAATCAGATCATTAAAAGAGTGTTAAAAAGAGAGACATGTTGCTGAGGCTTTTCATCCTGCATTCATGAAGACAAATACAAGAAACCCAAATGTCAAATCGACACAGCAATGTGTACTGCAGAAGAAAAGTCTGCTGATTTGTTGGCAAATCATCTATGATTGACTGAGGTGTTGCTATGGAGAAAGCAATGGGAAACTATATGCCCCCTAAACCTCCAAGTAGTTGGAAAAGGGCTCAAAAGTTGAACCTATTAATTTATTTTGCAGAGAATGAGTCTTTGCATATTAATGTATGTCTGTCAGATTCGAGGTGGCACCAACATCAGACGACTCCTTGTGAGCTCTCTACAGCAGATCTTACTCTAACATTTCTTATAACTGTTGCACAGTTTGAACCCGAATTCTAAGTCTGTAAAAACTATCTGTGTGCCTCACTCTGCCTAAGCACCCTATGATCTGTATGTTCTTGCTTGCTATGATCTGCCTGTACTGCTCACAAACAAAGCTTTTTACTGTACGTAGGTACATGTGACTACAATAAATCAAATCAAATCCTAGTGAGCATAAATGAGCCAACTAAATTTGTTAACAAACCAACAACCTTTTCTCCTGTAAGAGCAGCTGTTGACATCATTTGAACTTTGGCATTCTTGCATGTGTTCTGATGAGTGCAAGACCAATTATTTCAATAGCTTGTCTCTTTTCAGCAGTATTCAAGCAAACACTTGCTGAGTCGTTAATCTGGACAGCTATGTAAAACAATATGCGTAAGTGTGATGGACTGAATGGCTTACTTCTTTGCTGCACAAATCTATAAGAGTAGTTAATAAGAAGATAAATATCAACAGGAGGTGTTTTCTTTTAGCTCAAGTGCAAAATGGTTAATAAAGATATAGGTCCTCCAAGATTAAGGTGCCCATTATATGCCTATGCTGACATGCTGTTCATGTGATGAATTGCAAGAATTATGGCTGATTCTGCTATCACATGATGAAGATTTTAAGTGAGATCACTGGACAACGGTAGAGGAAGAAATCTGACTAATGTTCATTTGCTTTGTTGATGCTGGGCAATTACAATATTGAAATTCTTACTTTGAAATCTGTTGTCTCAGCTTTGACCAAATTTTGAACTGTGTACCTTCCTACCTGCATGTTTCCATACCGAGCTAAGCAATGCAGTTACACACTATGCTGTGTTAGGAGATTCCCCATCAAGGATTTTTATTTGTAATAATGTGTAATTATTTTCATATATTGGGCTACTTTATCCTCAAACTAAGACTGATTAATTCGAGAGGCTTCAGAGAATACAAACAGCTTTGGTTCTAGGTTACAAAGCTCTTCGGTGGTTGGGAAAACCTCAAAGAACTAACAAGTTTTCAAACAAAAGATTGACAAGTGCCATGAACCTCATTTATAACACTTTTTGAAAGGCACAAATTGTGTAATTGAAAGCACATTACATAACTTGGAAAAAAAATGGCGGAAGAAAAGTGGTTGGTTCTCCTGTGATTTTCCTCTGGTTTTTCTAGTGCAGAAGCAGAAAAATTTTCATTTGAAATATTTTTTGGAACTCTTATAGTCCAAAAAAAAGGAAATAAAAATGTGAGGAAGGAGAGATTAGATGACATGGAGTTTGTGGGACAGGCCTGTCCACATGTTTGTCAAGGTGTCGACAGTTCAGGAGATTTTTTTGTTGTTTACACGAAACTTGGAAGATTGACCTTTTCAATTTGTTTGTCGAGGTTTCAATATTAATGGTTTAAATAATGATGGGGATCAGAGATCACTATGCTTTAATTCAGACCCAGAGATTTCAGAGCTGACTGATGGAGGATTTCAGGAAGAGGCTGTTTTCAATTGCTGAAACGGTTGCTTGGAGTTTCAGCTAAGTGCTGGGTATTTAAGATTTTTTTTCTCTTTTGCATGCTTAAAATTAAAACTTAGAATCAGGGAAGGGTAATTTTTTTACAATAAAAGGTTCTGTTTAGAGTTTCTTCTTTTAGACCTTTTAATACAGAATATAGTTTTTAAGTTCTCCCAGTAGAGTGTGTCAGCAGTAATCAGTCTATAAATACTGGATTTGAGAAAAGTGTGGGTCTTTTTAGGCTAACCTACGTGTGCAAATTTTAAGGGGCAGTTATGTCAGTCAATGGCGTGGTGTGCTCCTCCTGTCAGACGTGAGAGATTCGGGAACAGTTGACTGTCCCCGGAGATTATGTCTGCAGGAGGTGTGTTTAGATCTGTCTCCTATCAAACTGTTTCGAATGGCTGGAGAGGCAGGTAGAGAAACTGAGGAGCATACAGGAGACACCGGGTGTGATGATTAGTAGATTTAGAGAGGTGGTTACACCGCAGGCTCAGTCAGATAGATGGGTGACTGTCAGTAGAGGTAGGAAGGTCGTTCAGGATTCTCCGGTGGGTAATGTTGAGCAGGATAGTCTTCCACAGGAAAATAGAAGTAGCAGCCAGATCTTGGGCACTAAGAATGAATCTTTTGTTTAGCATGGTTTGCCAAGATTCAAAAGGGTAATTTTTATAGGGGTGTCTCCTGTCGGGGGCATGGACAGGAGATTCTGCGGCTGTGAACATGAATTCAGGATGGTATGTTGCCTCCCTGGTGCCAGGGCCAAGGATGATATTGCAGGATATTATCAAAGGGGAGAGTGAGAAGCTGGACATTGTTGTATGCAGTGGTAAGAATGACATAATTACGGAAAGGGTTGAGGCTTTGCAGAGTGAATATATGTAAGAATAACAGAGTTGTAATAGTAGGGACTTCTAACTTTCCAAACATAGACGGGGACTGCCATTCTGTTAAGGGCTTGAATGGTAAGGAATTTGTTAAATATGTGGTTCAAGAACATTTTCTTTATCAAGGGGATATGAGATAGCCTTGGCAGAGGAGGTTAAGGATAATCCAAAAAGAATCTACATGTACCGTAAGAGCAAAAGAATGTTGCCTCTGTCGGTGAGACAGCAGTACATACATAGATGAAGTTGCAACAGAAACATTTAGAACTCTGTAAAAAAACACAATTAATTTATTAAGTACTTAAATAAATAAATAATATATGCTTTTAGAGATACCTCAATCACTGATTTTCACTACTCTGGTTTCTGTAACTAAACCCAAATGTTATACATATAAATGTGTACACACGCACACAAAGTCACTGAAGCAGTTTGGTTCTGTACAGTGGTATATGAAGCAAACAAACAAACATTGGCTCTGATGAAGAGTCATCTAGATTCGAAACGTTAGCTTGTTTTCTTTTTATGGATGTCGCCTGACCTGCTGTGACTCCAGCAATTTTTGTGTTCAGTTCAGTTTCCAGCATCTGCAGTAATTTGCTCCTAAACAAACATTGGAGTTTGTCTCTATCCAACAAACAAACCAAAGACATCTCTTACTTCTGCAAGATTATATTTACATATGATTGAGGTACCAGGAGGATCTGATAACTGAACAGATCCCCATTTAACTTCCACAGAAAGACTTCAGAACGTGCCTTTTGCACACTGAGCCTTGGCGACAGCTGTACCAGGCTTTAGTGCATTGCTCAACACATAGACCTTAGAATGTGCCAGTCTGCAACACTCAATCGAGGTCAGCTCCTTGCTCTGGAAGACCAACAAGGTTCAGCTGGACCAAAGAGTGTCTTTCTCTGAGTTGATGGTCCTTCAGGCACACTCAAAGTTTGTCTCGGTGTGCGTCCCGGAGAATGGTGTTATTCTCCAGAGTTGTGCTCAAAAAATCAGGGATCTCCTGGGATGCTTTGTTCCCAGTTTAATGTTTATTTGGAATTATCTGTGCATGTGACCAATCCTGAATGTTTTGTCCTTATTTGGTAAGGACAACAGTTAGTGATTTCCTGCAGTCTTAGCTCTTAGCAGACCTGAATGATTCCACGTAATTCCACTCATACAACAACCGATTGTAAAGCCTGTTATCACTTCCTGTGTGCTCAGCCTTATCCAACAAGAGCATCTAGGGGGAGAATAGGCCCCTTTAAAGATCAATGAGGTCATCTGTGTGTGGAACTTTAGGACATGGGAGAGATGTTAAATAAATATTCCACATCAGTTTTTACTGTGGAGAAAGAAATGGAGGCTAGGGAAGTTGGGGAAATAAATATTGATGCCTTGGAAACAGTCCATATTTACAGAAGAGGAAGTGCTGGAAGTCTTAAAACAAAACAAAGGTGATTAAATTTCTGGGACCTGATCAAGTGTATCCCAGGACATTGTGAGAAGTTAGGGAGGAAATTGAGGGGCCCCTAGCAGAGATATTTGTATCATCATTTGGACAGGCAAGGATTGATTAGGCATAGTCAGCATGGCTTTGTGTGTGGAAAACCATGTCGCACAAACTTGATTGAGTTCTTTGAAGATGTAACCAAAAAGATTGATGAGGGCAGAGCAGCAGACATTTTCTACATGGACTTTAGCAAAGCCTTTAGCAAGGTTCTGCATGGTAGACTGACTTGTAAAGTTAGATCCCATGGGATTCGAGGAGAGCTTGCCAATTGGATCCAAAATTGGCTTGATGGTAGGAGACAGGTGGTGGTTGTTTTTCAGACTGGAGGCCTGTGACCAGCAGTGTTCCACAGGGATCGGTGCTGGGTCCACTTTTGTTTGTCATTTATATAAACGATTTGGATGGGAATTTACGAGGTATAGATAGTACGTTTATGGATGACACCAAAATTGGCAGTGTAGTGGAAAAAGGTTGTCTAAGATTACAAAGGGATCTCGATCAATTGGGCCAATGGGCTGAGGAGTGCAGATGCAGTTTAATTTGAATAAATGTGAGGTATTGCATTTTGGTAAAACAAACAAGGGCAGGACTTACATAGTAAATGGTAGGGCCTTGGGTAGTGTCGTTCAACAGAGAGACTAAGGCGTTCAAGTACATAGTTCTTTGAAAGCTGCATCATAGATAGACCAGGCAGTTAAGAAGGTGTTTAGCTTATCTTCATTGCTCAGACCATTGAATATAGGAGTTGGGACATTGTGTTGAGGTTGTACAGGACATTGGTGAGGCGACTTTTGGAGTACTGTGTAAAGTTCTGGATCGCCTTGCTAAAGGAAAGATATTATTAAATTGGAAAGGGTTAAGAAAAGAGTTACTGGGATGTTGTCTGGACTGGAGGGTTTGAGTTATAAGAATAGATTGGATAGGCAGGGACTGTTTTCACTGGAGCATAGGAGGTTAGGGGGTAACGTTATAGAAGTTTATAAAGTCATTAGATGCATAGTAAAGGTGAATAGCAAAGGTCTTTTCCCTAGGGTGGGGGTATTCAAAACTAGGGGGCATATTTTTAAGATGAGAGGAGAAAAATTTAAAAGGGACTTGAGTGGCAACTTTTTCACACAGGGTGGTTCATGTATGTGGAATAATCTGCTAGAGGAAGTGGTTGATGCAGGTACAGTTATAACATTTAAAACACATTTGGACAGGTACATGAATAGGAAAGGTTTAAAGGGATTATGGGCCAAACTCGGGAAAGTGGAACTAGTTTAGTTTGGGAATCTTGGTCGGCATGGACGAGTTGAACTGAAGTATCTACTTCTATGCTGTATGACTCTACAACTTAAAAAATAATTGCACAACCAAGAGAATCAAATTAAAACCTGGTACTCGCATATCAGATTATAGATAAATAAAAAAAATGTGGAAAATATAAAATCAGCTAAATCAAATCCCAACCCTAACTTTATAGTCAATATCCCACTAGCGACTCCAGGCAAAAATTGATATTTGTAAGGAACAACTGTTGGGAAAATGTGAGCAATCGGTTCTGGATTTAAACAAATGGAAAATCGGGGACCATCAACCAGTTATTCATGAAACTGCCAAATTTGGAAATCAAATTATGTAACTTTAAAGAAGTAAATGTTAATTATTATATTGATATCTTGGAAAATCTTGTGCAGAATAAGACTGAGGATAAAGTTGCAGATGTAGATCTTTTTGAAAATTTTATCTGTGGCTGTTCAGCTTGCTCAGTAAAGTAAATGAGTCAGAAAAAAATACAGTCCATTGGTGAACATGTGTTGTTTTCTGGGAGGACTTGACACACTGTTCCTATTCCACTACAGAAAGTTGGGTACATAAACTATACCGAACCAACAATCGGAAAAAATCTTCCTGATCTCACTCTCACCAATCTACCCATCACAGATGCATCTGTCCATGACAGTATTGTTGAACGTGACCACTACGCAAGGATTGTGAAGATAAAGTCCCATATTCACGTCAAGGATACTCTCAATCATCTTAAATGGCACTACCACCATGCTACACGTGATAGGTCATGGACAAGTCTAGGAACTCAAAACCGTGCATCCATGAGATACTGTTGGCTATTAAAACTGCAGCTTTTATCCAACCACAATCTATACCCTCATGACCTGGCATAACCCTTCATCTCTGTCAATACCAACGAACATAACATTCTATAAATACCATCAAGCTGGGAGAACAGTACTGAGTCAATGAAGTGTACAAGAAAGCATGGCAGGAGCTATGTCAGACATACCTAAAGGTGATGGGTCACCCTGGTGAAGATGCCACATAGGACTATTTGTGTACCAAATATTGTGTGATAGACAGGGATAAGTATTCCCCTAACTAACAGATCTAAGATCAGCACATCTAGCTGTGAATGGTGTCGGACAGTTAAACAACCAACTGGAATAAGCATCTGCACAAATATCACCATTCAAAATATGGAAGAGAGTACCCGATCAGTGCAATTGATACATTTTTCAAGAATTTTAACTATTCTGAGGTTAATGTAATTATAATAATTACACAAAAATATGTTTACTTGTTCAGCTTCTGATTTAGTGCATAATTTCTGTTTTGGAAGCTATTCTGTGACTTTAGAACTATTTTCCCAGGATGGTCTATTTGGCCCTTCTCTGAAATTAAATCTCCTTGTCACTTTTATTTCTGTTGCCATGTCATCCTAATACGGTTGTTTATTTTCTTTGCTGTAACAAATGTGTATAATATATTATTTTTGTTTAGGAATTTGGTTTTTTAAAACACCAAGTACACTAGATTTTGGTTTTGGTTTTATGAAGGTGAATGATTTGTTTTGAGATGTCAGAAAGTCATTTGGAGCAGTCACATCTTTCTAAGAAAATATGTGACTTCAGTTAAGTGCTTTGCAAAATATCTCTGATATTAATTGATGATGTGTTTACAAAGTGGAAGTTGTATGTCATACAGAGAAAACCAACCTAGGGACATTAGCTCTTTGAGTTCTATTCAAATGAATGGCTTAAATATAGCAGAACGATAGTCTATTAATTGTGTAAAAAATCTCCATCTGGGAGAATTTAGTTTATACAATTTCTAGGTTCTAAGAGTATGCTAAATGTTCAAGCAGTGGGAGTTTGTGCAGAATTTTTCAAGCTATTCGACCTCCTCAGTAGAATCCACCACTCTTGCTTGGGGTATCAAAACTCTTATAATTTGCCTAGCAGCTTTGTGAGATTGCCATTAAGGGCAGTGAATGCAGCGTAGCCAACTATATGGACATCTCTAGGAAAATAACTGCTGGTCAGGTTCCAGGCTAGTGTGGACTCAGGATTTGCATTTGGTCTCGGCATCAGGGCTCGGAGGTCTGTAGAAAAGCCCGGCCTGTGATGCGCCAGCCTCCAAGCACTTCCCTAAAAAAAATTTTGATTTTTTTTTACCTGAAAGCTGAAGCCCTATATGCCATATACTGTGAGTCACTGCTCAGTGCTCAAGCAACATCAGAGACGTTAATGCAAAATAACTTATTAGATATGTTGAGATCTGGAATTAGGTATGATCACACAATCATTTCCTTTTTTCTCATTTCTAAGTCCTTTCTAATACAGCTAACTGAATAAGTAATGCAAATTAATCTTTTTAATTTCTCCAACTGATAATGGTAATTTAACAAGGTTAATTTTCAGCTTTGTGTTCCTGATGAGGAACCTCACCTGCTGACAGCATAAATTTAGATGTATAAATTTTGCTTCCAGCTGGCAACGCTTCCTGCTAATAGTGCAAAGTTGGAAAATTACTCCCAACGATATTCATTATAGGAAACTGAATGGTAACTATTAATTACATATATAATGCTTTCAGTTCAAAATGTAGTTATTTTCTTATAAAAAATTTGAGATTGCAGACTGTTGGTTTAGCAAATTATTACACAGTTTGTACAGTTTCTGGTTTTTAATCATGTCTGCATAGGGAAATCACGTGAATGTTTCACCTCCATTGTTAGCTACTAGACTTGATGTGCTTTGGCAACTTTAGTCGTGCAAAGGCCCTAATCTTTCCTGGAAAAGGAAGTGACTCACTGACACTGAAAATGATGAACAGTTTCGATGCACATGTATTGTGTCCTTTTGAAAAAAGTTACCAAACTGCTTTGAAAAGCTTCTTTAATATACTGGCAGCTAGATTGTTGAATAGCAACAAGATATACTTTTAGAGAACAATTTGCATTGTTTTTGATTCAGTAGGTTGTGATATAGGGTATGACATTTTTATATATAAACTAATATATTTATTTTTGAGTTTGGATGTTTGAATTTTGCATATGACAGATGGGCTTTAACATGTGTCTGAAGGGTTTAATGATTAACTTGTAAGTATTTCTGTAGCCATGGTGATTTCTTTTAAAACAACTTGATAGAGAGGTAGTTATCAGAACTAGTTGTTACCTGCGTACATTTTGAGAGTTTACAACTGAGCAAGGTAAGCAATTCTGCATCAATTGTATGTATGTAGAAGTGCATTAGCCTGTTCAGCATCTGATCTAGCATCTGATTTGCAAGCTATTCTGTATCTTACATCATTTCTGAAATTAAATCTTCCTGGTAATATTGTTTCTGATGCCATGCCTTCCTACTGTGATTATTTACCTTCCTTGATTAAAAGGCTTTTAATTGTGCAATAATTAGCAAATCGCTACGCTGTGCTGATACAGGGTTTTCCCACACTTTTTGCAATCAGATTGGAGGATTCCCATTTTCTGCAGTGTCTTGACTTAACTGGGATGACTGTGTCAATAATCATGGCCACTGCTTCACAAGCTTTCATAAAATGAATACATCAGATAAATCCCAATGAGAACACCAAAATGACAAATTTGTTTGACGGACCTATGCTATTCTTGGTAACTCTTGTTCTTGATTTAAAATATGTTGTAGGTAAGTTAGCCTCACTTTTGCAAAATCACACTTGGCAGTATTTATTACGAAGCCAGCTAACACGAATTGCTTAAACAGGTCTTCTAGATACTTTACATGTCCTTCCCTTCATTTAAATAAACAATACACTTAGGTTCTTCAGCTACAAAATGATTCATACATCTTTGTAATATACATTTTAAGCCAAAGCAGCACCATACAGCATTGATAATAATCCGTTTATTGTAACAAAGGCTCATATTTCTTTAGCTTTTGATGTTAATGGTACTTGCCAGTACCCCTTCAGTAAATTAATGTTAGAAAGAACCTTCTCAGTACAATTTTCTAATAGAGAAATTGGGTATGAATCTGTTCTGAACACTGCTTTTACATTTCTGTAATCAACGCGGAATCTAGTCAATCCATCCAGTTCAGAAACTAACACCAACAGTAAGCTAAGCTAGTGTTTTTCTAGTCTATATTGATTGTCTGTTTCCATGTGAGCTTGTTTTTCTGGGCTTAATCAACAAAGATGTTGTTTTATCAGTTTTGATTCTCCTACATCCACATCATGTCTGGCTAACATTGCACGTTCTGGTGTATCCCTACAGATTTTATTGACTTTCTCATGTAATCTTACTAAATCTTCCCATTGTCTTTCCTGTAATAGTACATTGTCAAATTGTCTCTGTATTTCAATAATGCCTTATAGAACCGTAGACAGTTAGGAGTTTCACTTGTGAAATATCTACCTGTACTTCTACCTCATTCAATGTCTCTGTCATCCTCCACCATTCTTACCCCCTGATATATTTGTTCTTTCTTAGCTTCCTCCCTACCAGATATTGCCTTAACATGTTCATCTGACATAACTGATTCTTCTTTCTGCAATCAGAAGCATCTACCAGATAAGTACTAAACCCATGGAGGAATGTAACAACCCATTTGGGAAAATGCACTGAATCTCAAGCACTACTAGCCTAGCGGTACAAACACCACACACAATGAATTTCAGTAACTTGGTTTTAAAAGTGCAGTACCTTCCACTGTCTTCCGTTTTAAAACAGTCCTTTTTCCAATTTAGAAATAGTAGGAACTGCAGATACTGGAGAATCTGAGATAACAAGGTGTAGAGCTGGATGAACACAGCAGGCCAAGCAGCATCAGAAGAGCAGGAAAGCTGACGTTTCGGGCCTAGACCCTTCTAGCCCGAAACGTCAGCTTTGCTGCTCGGCCTGCTGTGATCATCCAGCTCTACACCTTGTTATCTCTTTTTCCAATTTAGTCCACAATTAAACATACAGAAAATAACGTGATAGTCTTTCTGGGTAGTGGAGACACCTTCATAAACGTGCAGATGAGGAATGGATGGTTGTTCACCAGGTAGTGGTACCACCCAAATATTGTAAGGACATAATATGAATAGCGCATGAAATTCCGATGGCAAGATATGTAGAAATACAAAAACTTGAGCATCGATTAACAGGCCAAGACTTCATAAGGACATAGTGTAGTTTATAAGAGATGCCACACATGTCAGGTAATGGGAAAACCTTAACATATAATCAAATTGGCATGTTTAGTACCCATACCTGTTTTTGAAGAACTTTGCTTGTATAGTGAAGAGATGTTAAAAACTTCTGATATGCCCCATCCTTAAATAACATTCTGGCTACTCTAACATCTACTTTGAACCCTTGGCGATGGACTGTGTTTAGCCATTGCTTTGCCACACAACGGAAAAATATCTGGAACTTATTCCAGTAACTGTTTCATTTCTTTAACCTCATTCAAACTTATTGTGATTAATGGCAAACCTGTAACTTTTACTCCTACCTAATCATCATTCCCTCCGAGTAAGTCAACTCCATCCACGTGTAATTTCTTAATCAAAACTACTATCACTGTTCTGAACAAGAACACAAACTCCAAATGCATTTTGTATAACAGAACTGGAAACTGGTTAAGAAGGGAGGGAGGCAGAAGACAGGAAACTATAGGGCAGCTGGCCTGACCTCAGTCATTGGTAAGATTTTGGAGTCCATTATTAAGGATGAAATTCTGGAGTACTTGGAAGTGCATGGTAAAATAGGGCTGAGTCAGCACAGCTTCATCAAGGGGAGGTCATGTCTGACAGATCTGTTAGAATTCTTTGAGGAGTTATGAGCAAGTTATACCAAGGAAAGCCAGTGGACATGATCTATTTGGATTTTCAGAAGGCCTTTGACAAGGTGCTGCACAGGAGGGAGCTAAATAAGATAAGAGCCCATGCTTTTCGGAGCAAGGTATTGGCTTGAATAGAGGTTTGGCTGACTATCAGGAAACAGAGTATGGCTAAAGGGGTCTTTTTCAGGATGGCAGCCACTCATTAGTGGAGTACTGCAGTGGTCTGTGTTGGGACCACAACTATTCATGTTATATATTAATGAAGGAACTGAGTGCATTGTTGCTTAATTTGCGGATGACACAAAGATAGATGGAGGGACCGATAATGTTGAGAAAGAGGGGGAGGCTGCAGAAGGACTTGGAAAGCTAAGAGAGAGGCTGAGGCCAAAGAAGTGCCAGATGGAACACAATGTGGGAAAGGTGGAGTTTCGTTGGAAGAATAGAGGCATAGACTATTTTCTAAATAGGGAAAGGCTTCGGAAATCTAAAGCACAAAGGGACTTCAGAATCCTAGTTCAAGATTCTCTTGAAGGTAACGTGCAATTTCATTTAGCAGTTTGGAAGGCAATATTAGTATTTCAACAGGGCTAGAATCCAAGATCAGAGATTTACTGCCGACGCTAAATAAAGTCGTGATCAGACGCATTTGGAATATTGTTGAGTATATTGTGGAATATTATGGGCCCTATGTCTAAGGATGGATGTGCTTGCACTGGAGGGTGTCCAGAGGAGGTTTACAAGAATGATCCCAGGAATAAAGGGCTTGTTATATGAGGAGTGGCTGAGGACTCTGGATCTGTACTCCTTCTGAGGGGGTATCTGAATGAGACTTCCAAAATACTGAGAGTCCTGGATTGAATATATGTGGAGAAGATGTTTCCACTAATAGGAGAGACTAAGACCTGAAGGCACAGCCACAGGGTGAAGAGGCAATCCTTTAAAACTGAGACGAAGAAGAACTTCTTCAAACAGAGGGTGGTTAATCTATGGAACCCATTGCCACAGAAGGCTGTGGAGGCCAAGTCATTGAATGTATTTAGACAGATGGGTAGGTCGTTGATTCTTTTTTAATTCATTCATGGGATCATGGTGTCACTGGCTGGGCCAGTATTTATTGCCCATCCATAATTCCCCTGAGGGCAATTGAGAGTCAACCACATTGCCATGTGTCTGGAGTCCAGATCAGGTAAGGATGGCAGTATCGTTCTCTACAGTATATCTGCCATGGTAGGATTCAAACACAGGTTCCCAGGACATTACCTGGGTCCTTGGAATAACAGACCAGCAATAATACCACTGGCCACGGCCCCTGGGGCCTCTGCTGCCTTGTAGATTATGAAGCTTCAATCTTTGGAATTTTGTTCATGCCGTCTATATTAATTTTCCACCCTATACTAGATATGTTAAACCATTTGACTTTTATCGGTTTTAATCATGATTCAGCCTCTGTGTGTTTTGTAATTTTGAAGGGTAGAGTTTAAATTGTGTAGTAATTAATGAGAAATCATTTATTTTCTCTGATTTTCCACTCATGTTAAGTGTGTTACAATAAAAACAGTTACAGTTACAGTTACTGATGAAAACTGATACTTTTGCTTTTCACCTAAGTAGCAGTCAGTTAGGCAAATTGCTCATTTTGGTAGTCTGATTGGGATTTTACACATTTATACATTATGGAATAGCTTGTGGAATGTTGATGTACAATTATCAGTGCATTCTTTCTAGTCAAGTCACAAGAAATGTTTGGAGGTTTGTCAGGGATCTTTGGAATAAGGATAACATGCAATTGGATGTGGATTTAGGGTAAGTAGCAAAGGATGAGAGGACAAATATCAGATTTCTCATATGCACATATGAAAAAGATACAAGAGGAGGAGACTCAGCCCTTTAAGCATGCTTCACCATTCAATAAGACCATGACTGATTTGATTTTAACTTCAACTCTACATTTTAACCTCAATTCTACTTCCTCATCATGGGCCAAAGGGCCTGTTCCTGTGCTGTACTGTTCTATTCCTGCACATCTCCAATAATCTTCCATCCTCTTGGTAATCAAGAATCTATCTACCTCTGCCTTTAAAAGTATATGAAGATTCTGCATTCACTGCTTATAAGGAAGGCAATTCGAAAAATTCGTAACCCCTGAGAGAGAAAAGAAGTTTCTTCATCTCTATCTTAGATGGGTGACCCTTTATTTTTAAACCATGACCTGCTGTTCTAGAGTCTGTCATAAGAGGAAACATCCTTTCGAAATTCACCCTGTTAAGTTCTCTCAGGGCCATATATTTTTCATATAAGTCATGTCAGACTCTTCTTAAACTCCAGAAGATGCAGGCCTACCCTGTCTAGCCTGTCCTCATAAGGCAATCTGCTTGTTTCAGGTATTAGCTAAGTAAGCCTTCTCTGAATTGCTTCCAATGCATTAACACTTTCAAATTCAAGAGTGAGTGCACTTCTTCGCATTGGGTTTTAACGTTGAGATAATGCTGCGAGGAAACGGGAAAAAAAAACAATTTTTGGAAACATTTTGTAGTGTCAATAACCAGTACTGAATGCAGTCTTACCTGATTACTTGCTGTACCTGCATTTTAATCTTCTGCAATTCATGCACGAGGTCACACAGATCCCCCTGCACCTCAAAGCTCTGCAATCTCTTACCATTTAGATAATAAGCTTCTTTTCTATTTTTTTTCTCCAAAATGGACAATTTCACCCTTTCCCACATTGTACTTCATTTGCCAGATCTTTGCCCACTCACTAAATCAATATATATCCCTTTGTGTGCTCCTTATGTAGTATTCACAACTCACAGTCCTATTTATCTATACCAGAACAAAATTAAATTGGAAATAGTTAACACCATCCTGTACTTGAATAGGTATCTCTAATGGATTTACAGGAAGTAAGAGTGACAGACTGTTAGAATTGGCAAATAAATTAGGGATGAAAATGTCTGCCAGAGCTGTGAAGACAGAGAAAATTGAAATATTGGCAAGGCATCTGAGGTTGGTAGAAATGCAGGAGTAATTTGGTACACAGAGTGGTGACTCACTTGAGCTAGCAAGGATTCAATTACTGTTAAAACAGTTTAAATATGAAAAAGAGAAACAGCTTAAAAGACATGAGCTTGAATTGAAAGAAAGAGAAAGAGAACCTCAGAGAGAGGAGAAATACAAAGAGAGAATATTTCAGAGGTGGAATTGGAGATTCAGCAAAGGGAAAAGGATAAAGAAAAGGGAAAAAAGAGAGAGATGAGGAATATTGGGTCAAAAGAATGCAATTTAAAAAAATGTTAGATGCCAGTAAAGTCACTGATGGGGAAAATCCTAGTCACAATCTTAAATCCACCAGGGAAATAATTAAGTTTGTCCAAGTTCTACAAAAATTTGAGGAAAGGATGTGGAGGAATTCTTTTTGTCATTTGAGAAAATAGCAACATATCAAAAACGAAGTTCTCAAAAGAAAACTGAACATTGCCCATGCAAAACGAGATGACAGATAGAGCACATGAAATTTATGCATCACTGGCCAGGGAAGTATTTATGGCTTATAAGTCTATAAAAATGATTATTTAAGGTGTGTGTGAATTAGTTACTCAAGGCAAAAGTTTCAAAATTTGAGGAAACAGCCTGGGAAAACCTATATTGAATATACAAGGTAAAGCAAAGTTATTTTCACAGTTAGGTATGGGCTTTAGGAAGAAATACCACATATGAAGCTCTCAGAGAAACTATTCCCTGGGAAGAATTTAAACGTTGACTACATTTTGTAATTGGAACCCATGTTGAAGGCCAGAGGGTTGCAAGCACCCCTAGGCATGGAGCACTGATGGCTAATATTTATAAGCTCATAGTTATAAAGCTGTACAGCATGGTAACAGACCCTTCGGTTGAGCTCGTCCATGCCAACCAGATATCCTAAATTAATCTAGTCCCATTTACCAGCATTTCGCCCATATCCCTCTAAACCTTTCCTATTTATATATCCATCCAGATGCCTTTTAAATGTTGTAATTGTACCAGTTTCCACCACTTCCTCTGGCAGCTCATTCCATACACATACCATCCTCTGCATGAAAAAGTTGCCCCTTAGGTCCTTTTTAAATTTTTCCCCTCCCATCTTAAACCTTTGCCCTCTAGTTTTCGACTCCCCCACCTTGGGGAAAAGGCCTTGTCTATTCACCCTATCCATGCCCTTCATGATTTTATAAACCTCTGTAAGGTCATCCCTCAGCCTCCGATGCTCCAGGGAAAATAGCCCCAGCCTATTCAGTCTCTCCCTATAGCTCAAACCCTCCAACCCTGGCAACATTCTCATAAATCTTTTCTGAACCTTTTCAAGTTTCACAACATCCTTCTTACAGCAGGGAGACCAGAATTGCATGCAGTATTCCAAAAGTGGCCGAACCAATGTTCTGTACAGCCACAACATGGCCTCCCAACTCCAATACTGACTGCAGTGACCAATAAAGGCAAGCATACCAAACGCCTTCTTTGCTATCCTGTTGACCTGGGACTCCACTTTCAAGGAACTATGAACCTGCACTCCAAGGTCTCTTTGTTCAGCAACACTCCCCAGGACCTTACCATTAAGTGTAAAAGTCCTGCCCTGATTTGCCTTTCCAAAATGCAGCACTTCACATTTATTTAAATTAAACTGCATCTGTCACTCCTTGGCCCATCTGATCAAGGTCCCATTGTACTCTGAGGTAACTTTCTTCGCTGTCCACGACACCTCCAATTTTGGTGTTATCTGCAAACTTACTAACCATACCTCCTATGTTCACATCCACATCATTTATACAAGTGACAAAAAGCAATGGATCCAGCACCGATCCTTGTGGCATACTATTGGTCACAGGCCTCCAGTCTGAAAATCAACCCTCTGCCCTCAACATCTGTTTTCTACCTTTGAGCCAGTTCTTCATTCAAATTGCTAGCTCTTCTGTATTCCATGTGATCTAACCTTGCTAACCAATCCACCCTGAGAAAGCCTGTCGAACACCATACTAAAGTCCATATAGATCACGTTCATCACTCTGCCCTCATCAATTCTCTTTGTTACTTCTTCAAAAACTCAATCAATTTAGTGAGACAGGATTTTCCACACACAAAGCCATATTGATTATCCCTAATTAGTATTTGCCTTTCCAAATACATGTGAATCCAGTCCCGCAGGATTTCCTCCAACAACTTGCCCACCACTGATGTCAGGCTCACCAGTCTATAGTTCCCTGGCTTTTCCTTACCACCTTTCTTAAATAATGGCACCAAGTTAGCCAACCTCCAGTCTCCAGCACCTCACCTATTCTATTATATTAAGTAGTCTAACTGGTAAGGCTATAATTCTGATTCAGCAATAATATCTTCCCAGACTTCAGGGTTTCCTGTCAGAAGCTAAAGTGCCCCACCATCAAAAGACCTGCAGTGGTTCAAGAAGTGTGCTCACCATTGCCTTCTTAAGGGCAACTAGAGACAGACAATAAATGCTGGCCCAGCCAACAATGTCCACATCCCATGAATGTTTTTTTTAAATGCTTAATATAGAGGTCATAGAGTCATTCAACATGGAAACAGACCCTTTGGTCCAACCAGTCTACGCCAACCATAATCCCAAACTAAACTAGTTCCACCTGCCTACACTTGGCCCACATCCTTCCAAAGATTTCTCATTCATATACTTATCCAAATGTTTTTTAAACATTGTAATGGTAGCTGCATCCACCACTCCCTCTAGAAGTTCATTCCAGACATGAAGCACTCTCTGTGATAAAAAGGTTGCCCTTCATGTCCTTTTTAAATCTTTCTCTTCTCACCTTAAAAATATACACGTAGTCTTGAAATCCCTAACCCTAGGGAAACGACACTTGTTGTTCACTTTATCTATACTCGTCGTGATTTTATAAACTTCTATAATGTAACCCTCAACCTCCTGCACTCCAGTGAAAAATGTCCTAGCCTATTTTAAACTGAAACCCTACATTCCTGGCAATATCCTGGTGAAACTTTTATAGAATTAGAATTATAGAATCCCTACAGTATGGAAACAGGCCCTTCGGCCCAGCAAGTCCACACCGACCCTTGGAGCATCCCACGCAGACCCATTCCCCTAATCTACACATCCCTGAACACTATGGGCAATTTAGCATGGCCAATCCACCTAGCCTGCACATCTTTGGATTGTGGGAGGAAACTGGAGCACCCGGAGGAAACCCACAGAGACACGGGGAGAATGTGCAAACTCCACACAGACAGTCACCCGAAGCTGGAATCAAACCCAGGTCCCTGGTGCTGTGAGGCAGCAGTGCTAACCACTGAGCCACTGTGCTGCCCCATTGTTTTATCCTTGTTAATCCTTCAATCTTAGAATTTAAAATTGAGAATTTAGATCTATTGGTGTAAGATGAGCCAGAATTTCTCGTACTATTTCAGTCCAGTGGCGAATAGAGTTAAAACATTAAACTGGTAGAAAATTAAAGTGTCAGTGAATTTCATTCTTGCTTATTGCTCTTGAGCTTCTTGTGATACGCTGTACTATGGGACTTAATAGAACGAAAGAATTTAAAAAAAATAGAAGAGAAAAATTGTTTTGTGTGAAAGCTATTGCAGAATAATCCATTGAGAATACAGTCAGTACTCCTGCTAATGGCACACTTGGTCACTTTGATTAAACAAATACAACCCTCATTTTCAGAAATTTCTTTGATTATATCAGATAAGTAGCTGAGCTGTACAAATGATACAGGTGCATTTGAGGTTCAGGTTCTGATCTGTGAAGGCTCAGTTTGAGTGCAAAACCTCGATTTCAATGGACCCGGATAAGGTAACAAAATCATCAATTGATACCTTTGAATCCTTTGACTCCCATGAGGTGGAAGGGAAAGTGAAAAAGTACTAATTAAACTGTGCAGGTTGCTTATCAGCTAGCTAGGTGGCCTGCGACCTACACGAATTTGTGTATACCTGGAGGCTAGACATTAGGCTATGGGTTGTCTACTGAGAATCACCCTTTCCCCATGGTTCCAACTCCATCACCCTCTCCTCCTACCACACACACCCTCCCTGCAACGTTCAGGTGACTCCCAAATCACAGACCTGTCTGTCAACACTTACCTTTTCTCTGACTTGTCCGCAAGCTCCAGGAGGTGCTGTTTTGGCAGCATAAACAGCCTCCTCTCTGATGCTATTGGTGAGCAGTTCTAGATGATTAGGACATTGTATCATCGCTGAGAGCATTTAAGAACAGATAAATCTTTGCAAAATTTTCAGCAGGTTACGTAGCATCTGGGAAACAAGAAATCAAACTTGTGTTTTGCATTGATGGCACTTTCTTATCCTCTTGTTATGTTTGTTTGCCCCATCTTTCATGCTGATGCTTCCATCCAGATACTCTTTGCAAGCCAGTTTGAAGAGATAAATTACTATAACATAATCCTCATTCAGAACATGGAATTGGAACCTTAAGATATGTTAACTGAAATTCCCCAGGTTGACAGTATTAGGACTGAAATTTGAAGTTGATAGTTTCAGATGAACAGAGAAACAGAGTTACAAGAAAGTGCCACCATTATTACCAAAAACCTTTAAATCAACAGTTTCAGCATTTTCATCTTTATCACCTGATCCTTGCAAGAATTTCTGTTAAAAATATATGCTTATTAGGATGGTGGAGCTGATGCAGCATTGTACAGCCTCGGATAGGTGCTGCATCCAATTCTAAATTGATCACAAGCATGTGTGGGCTTTTAATAGTGTGGGTATTTCTTCCTGATCCTCAAGCTCTCACTTTATACAAAATTTTGTGTATGATGTGAATGGGGTTAAAACTGAGGCAGATCTGGGTCCTGCACAATTTACCCTCTTTATCCTTAGAAATTTAATATTATCAGGCTTATGAATGAAAAATGATCGAGGAATGTTCGGTAAAGGTTGCTATCCCTCTGGTGATGGATTTCAGTCAATAATTTGGATGAGAATACTGCAAGCATGGTCAGTAAGTTTGTGGATGATACTAAAATTGGTTGTACAGTAGACAGTGAGGATGATTATGTCAGGTTACAAAGAGATCTTGATCAATTGGGCCAATGGGGCGAGGAGTGGCGGATGGAGTTTAATTGAGATAAATGTGAGGTGTTGCATTTTGGTAAGACGAACAAGGGCATTTGCTACTCTAATGGGAAGAGGGTCTTATCTCAAACAAGATATAGTTCATTGTATGTTTGATACAAAATACAAGTTATACTTGATTAGGTAGACATTATATAGAGTATAAGGAGGACATGGATAGCAGGTCTTACTCCTTTGTGATCGTATAATTGGTTGTACAGAACTTAGACATTGCTAAAAGGAAACTAGAAATTGAAAATTTTCATCTTGTTCTTATCAAAACTAGAGTGTAAGGATCAGACTTGTAAAAAATAAACACCACTTTACAAATAAAAGAAGAGTTTTCTAATTAGTTGGGCCATAATTGGCATGGAGATGCAGAAAAAACAGTTAATTGTCAATCCTGCTGGCTGTATGTTACTGTACTCAACCAACCCATAATTGTAAGCCTCAGAAGAGTGCAAGCCAAATCCTCAATTAGATGTGATTCCGCTGCTGGAAATCATTTATTAAAAAATCCAGACTAAGATTTACCCCAGAAACCAATTCGAGATTGGCCTGTGCATACTCTTGCAGTGACTACAGTGACAGCCAGGTTCTGCTGCATCACCATAGCTATGCTCTGACCAATCAGAATATACTGCTTGGCCTGAGAATTAAGATTGACAATTAACTGTTCTTGCTGAATCACTATGCCAAATATGGTCCAACCACTCGGCACCCTCTTCTCTTTCTGTATAAAAAGTTATATCTTTTCAGGTCTGTTTCTTACCTATTAGTTCTGATAAGTACATGGTGAAAAGCTTAAGTTTCTAATCTTGCTCTGGCAATTCTTAAGATTCTAAGCTGTTCTCCCATCATATGCCATATGACATCATCAGAGTGGATGATATTTCAGACAGTCCTCAGTACTAATTCTTTCAGACCCTTATACAACACAGCCTATATACATGACTCCAAATCCACAGTAATGTACGTGACTTTATCTGCTCTTTCTAGCGAGTCACACTGTTTAAGGACAATTAGGAATATGCAACAAATGCTGGACTTGCCAGTAATGCTTAAATCCCATGGGACAATATAGTGAAACAAACTAATTGTCATTGGAGATAACAAGGTGTAGAGCTGGATGAACACAGCAGGCCAAGCAGCATCAGAGGAGCAGGAAGGCTGACGTTTCGGGCCAAGACCCTTCTTCAGAAATGGGGGAGGGGAAGGGGGTTCTGAAATAAATAGGGAGAGAGGGGGAGGCGGATAGAAGATGGATAGAGGAGAAGATAGGTGGAGAGGAGACAGACAGGTCAAAGAGGCGGGGATGGAGCCAGTAAAGGTGAGTGTAGGTGGGGAGTTAGGGAGGAGATAGTTCAGTCCAGGGAGGACGGACAGGTCAAGGGGGCGGGACGAGGTTAGTAGGTAGGAGATGGGGGTGGGGCTTGAGGTGGGAGGAGGGGATAGGTGGGAGGAAGAACAGGTTAGGGAGGCGGGGACAAGCTGGGCTGGTTTTGGGATGCGGTAGGGGGAGGGGAGATTTTGAAGCTTGTGAAATCCACATTGATACCATTGGGCTGCAGTGTTCCCAAGCGGAATATGAGATGCTGTTCCTGCAACCTTCAGGTGGCACCGTTGTGGCACTGCAGGAGGCCCAGGATGGACATGTCGTCTGAGGAATGGGAGGGGGAGTTGAAATGGTTCGCGACTGGGAGGTGCAGTTGTTTATTGCGAACCAAGCGTAGGTGTTCTGCAAAGCGGTCCCCAAGCCTCCGCTTGGTTTCCCCAATGTAGAGGAGGCCACAACAGGAACAGCGGATGCAGTATACCACATTAACAATGTGCAGGTGAACATCTGCTTGATGTGGAAAGTCTTCTTAGGGCCTGGGATGGGGGTGAGGGGGGAGGTGTGGGGGCAGGAGTAGCACTTCCTGCGGTTGCAGGGAAAAGTGCCGGGTGTGGTGGGGCTGGAGGGGAGTGTGGAGCAGACAAGGGAGTCACGGAGAGAGTGGTCCCTCCGGAAAGCAGATAAGGGTGGGGAAGGAAAAATGTCTTTGGTGGTGGGGTCGGATTGCAGATGGCGGAAGTGTTGGAGGATGATGTGTTGGATCCGGAGGTTGGTGGGGTGGTACGTGAGGACGGGGATTCTGTTTTGGTTGTTGTTGCGGGGATGGGGTGTGAGGGATGAGTTGCGGGAAATGTGGGAGACATGGTCGAGGGCGTTCTCCACCACTGAGGGGGGGAAGTTGCGGTCCTTGAAAAATGAGGACATCTGAGATGTGCGGGAGCGGAATGCCTCATCCTGGGAGCAAATGCGGTGGAGGCGAAGTAATTGGGAATAGTGGATGGCATTTTTGCAGGAAGGTGGGTGGGAGGAGGTGTATTCTAGGTAGCTGTGGGAGTCGGTGGGCTTGAAATGGATATCGGTTTCTAGGTGGTTGCCAGAGATGGAAACAGAGAGGTCCAGGAAGGAGAGCGAGGTATCAGAGATGGCCCAGGTGAACTTAAGGTTGGGGTGGAAGGCATTGGTGAAGTGGATGAACTGTTGGAGCTCCTCGTGGGAGCATGAGGCGGCGCCGATACAGTCATCAATGTAACGGAGAAAGAGGTGGGGTTTCGAGCCAGTGTAGCTCCGGAAGAGGGATTGTTCCACGTAACCTACAAAGAGGCAGGCATAGCTTGGGCCCATGCGGGTACCAAGCTTCAAAATCTCCCCTCCCCAATCTGCATCCCGAAACCAGCCCAGCTCATCCCCGCCTCCCTTACATGTCCTTCCTCCCACCTCAAGCCCCACCCCCATCTCCTACCTACTAACTTCATCCCGCCCCCTTGACCTGTCCGTCCTCACTTGCCTGACCTATCCCCTCCCTAACTCCCCACCTACACTCACCTTTACTGGCTCCATCCCCGGCTCTTTGACCTGTCTGTCTCCTCTCCACCTATCTTCTCCTCTATCCATCTTCTATCCGCCTCCCCCTCTCTCCCTATTTATTTCAGAACCCCCTTCCCCTCCCCCATTTTTGAAGAAGGGTCTAGACCCGAAACGTCAGCCTTCCTGCTCCTCTGATGCTGCTTGGCCTGCTGTGTTCATCCAGCTCGACACCTTGTTATCTCAGATTCTCCAGCATCTGCAGTTCCTACTATCTCTGAAATAATTGTCTTTAGCAACCTGTACTATGATTATCTAAACAGTCCCAGACCTTTCAAAAGATTCCTGAGTCCTTAGCAATTAGAATTAACTTATGAATTATTTTTTCCAATCTAGTTGGGGATTGTTCCAAGATTAATATTGGCAAATTTCTGTACATATTGGATTTCTCCATATTTGGGGTGAAATAATCATTAGAATCGACTTCAATCTGTTTCCTTCCAATGTTTTCTTTTCAGGTCACATTGTGTTTTTTATGGTCACACTCAATCCAGTATTTTACTGACTATTTTGTAGGGTACTGCATACATGATAACTCTGGCAGCTTATCACAAGATTGTTGCGTTACAGCTCCCAGTTTTTACTCATGGAAGTATAACTGACTGAACATTTGTTCTGTGTATAGATTGAATAATTCTGGCAATAACACCATAGACTTCTTGTGTTGCTTCTGGCTTTACTTGAAACATCTTCCAGTTGATGCTTGCTATTTGTTCCCATTACAATCTCACATTTTTACTGCAAATATCCCATTTCAGCAGCCCATTAGAAGAAACTAAAGTGTAGACTGGATGGCCTCACACTGAAAAATGTTTGTGTTTTTAAGGCAAATGATACTAGAACATGACAGATGCAATGTCAAGTTCAGAAAAAAAGGACAGAAGTATCCAAAAGTAATTGTGTGAAGGGTGCATTAAGGACAAGAAATCTCAAGTTTATAATGAGGGAAAAACACAGATATCTGCATTCTATCTATTTTTCTGTATGACTCAGTAACCTAGACAATAAATAAAGATCTGTGGAAGAAAATAATAGCCTTTGAAATGTAAATACCAAGACATATGTTGAAAATGTCAATACAGTGTGGAGCTGGAGAAACACAGCAGGTCAGGCATCATCAGAGGAGTAGGAGAGTCGATGTTTCAGGCCTAGACCCTTCATCAGGACTGGGGAGGGGGAAGGTAGCTGGGAAATAAATAGAGGGAATAGGGGTGGGGCTGGAGGAAGGTGGGTGGGATGGCGATTGGTGGATGCAGGAAGGGATAGTGGATATTGGTCAGTGAGAAGGGTGGGGCAGATAGGTGGGGAAGAAGATGGACAGGTAGTGTCAGGTTAAGGAAGTGGGGATGAGAAGGAGGGTTGGACATGGGATGAGGCTGGGAGTGGGGAGATTTTCAAACTAGTGAATTCTATGTTTAGGCCATTGGGCTATAGGCTCACGTGGCGGAATATGAGGTGTAGTTCCTCCAGTTTGCATGTAGCGTCATTGTGAAACTGGAGGAGGCCCAGGATGAACATGTCACCAAGGGAGTGGGAGGGGGAGTTAAAATGACTAGCAATCAGAAGGTGTTGTTGATTATCGAGTATGGAGCGCAGGTGCTCTGCAAATCTGTTACTTAGTCTACGTTTGGTCTCACCGATATAGAGGAGGCCACATCGGGAGCAATGGATACAGTAGATCAGGTTGGAGGATGTACAGGTGAACTCCTGTCGGATATGGAAAGTTTGTCTTGGGCCTCGGATGGAAGTGAGAGGAAAGGTGTATGGGCAGGTGTAGCACTTCCTGCAGTTGCAGGGAAAGGTGCTGGGTGTGGTGGGGTTGGTGGGGAGTGGGGTGACATACCACTCCACCAATGTCTGCATTCAGTGCATCATCCTCTGCCATTTCCACCACCTACAATCTGACCACACCACCTAAAAGATACTTCCCTCCCCACCCCTAACTGCCTTTCATAGGGACCACTCACTCTGTGACTCCCTCGTACGTTCCACACTCCCCACTAACCCCGCCACAGCTGGCACCGTTCCCTGCAACCGCAGGAGGTGCTACACCTGCGCCTACACCTCCCCTCTCACCTCCATCTGAGGCCAAAGATAAACTTTCCATATCCGACAGGAGTTCACCTGCACATCCGTCAACTTGGTCTACTGTATCTCTTGCTCCTGATGTTGCCTCCCGTACATTGGTGAGACCAAATGTAGATTCGGTGATTTGGAGAGCACCTGCGCTCCATACTCTATAATCAACATCTTCGGTTGCTAGCCATTTTAACTCACCCCCAAACTCTCTTCATGACATGTCCATCCCTAGCCTCCTCCAGTGCCACAATGACGCCACACACAAACTGGAGGAACAATACCTCATATTCCACTTCAAGAGCCTACAGCCCATTGGCCTAAACATAGAATTCACCAGTTTCAAAATCTCCCCACCCCCAGCCTCATTCCATGTCCAACCCTCCTTCTCATCCCTGCTTCCTTGACCTGACACTACCTGTCCATCTCCTTCCCCACCTATCTGCCCCACCCTCCCCACTGACCAATCCCCACGACCCCCTACCTGCATCCACCTATCACCATCCCACCTACCTTCCCCAGTCCTGACCCTCTTGCCCCCATTTATTTCCCAGCTCCCTGCCCTCTCCCCAGTCCTGATGAAGGGTCTAGGCCTGAAACGTTGACTCTCCTGCTGCTCTGCTGCTGCCTGACCTGCTGTGTTCTTCCATCTCCACACTGTATTGACTCTGACTCCAGCATCTGCGGTTCTTGCTATCTCCATATGCTGAAAATGCCATTCACAGATCATGAGACAAATGAAAAGGGGCTTGAAACTATAACAGTAAAAAGAAGTCTTGAAAAGTGACATCTAGAAAAGAGCTTGTCAGTATTTTGGCCATTTGGTCAAAGTTGAAAAGCTACAGAGATCTTTTCTAGGGAGCAAAGTAGAGAGCGACAGAAAGAGAAATATATGTAGATCCAGATCAATGGCAGATGTCACAAAGCAGTTGCAGACAAGGTACCTGTGTGAGGATGGCACAAAACAGACAAGTATGATGTACCATGAAGTTATAAGCATGGCAGGCAAGAATTATCAACTAGGTTTGACGGGATAGTAGGAACTGCAGATGCTGGAGAATCTGAGATAACAAGGTGTAGAGCTGGATGAACACAGCAGGCCAAGCAGCATCAGAGCAGGAAGGCTGAGGTTTCAGGCTGCGTTCATCCAGCTCTACACCTTGTTATCTCAGTATTCTAGGCCAGTTGTCACCCTGAGTATTGCCATTGGAAATGTTGATTAAAATTTATTTTAAAACATGTTATGTTCATTGTGATTCTGGATATACAAGACAATACTCATTTTCTCAATGACTCATTTCCAGCTGGAGTTCACAGAGATTCCAGTACGAGGAGTTTTACACAGGACTGCACACATCAGTCAGTCACTAAAATCAACTCCCATCAAACCTCGGCCAAGCAGCATCAGAGGAGCAGGAAGGCTGATGTTTCGGGCCTAGACCCTTCTTCAGAAATTGGGGAGGGGAAGGGGGTTCTGAAATAAATAGGGAGAGAGGGGGAGGCGGATAGAAGATGGATAGAGGAGAAGATAGGTGGAGAGGAGACAGACAGGTCAAAGAGGCGGGGATGGAGCCAGTAAAGGTGAGTGTAGGTGGGGAGTTAGGGAGGGGATAGGTCAGTCCAGGGAGGACGGACAGGTCAAGGGGGTGGGATGAGGCTAGTAGGTAGGAGATGGGGGTGGGGCTTGAGGTGGGAGGAGGGCATGGGTGGGAGGAAGAACAGGTTAGGGATGCGGGGACAAGCTGGGCTGGTTTTGGGATGCGGTAGGGGGAGGGGAGATTTTGAAGCTTGTGAAGTCCAGCTACCTAGAATACACCTCCTCCCACCCACGTTCCTGCAAAAATGCCATCCCCTATTCTCAATTCCTTCGCCTCCGCCGCATCTGCTCCCAGGATGAGGCATTCCACTCTCGCAATCTCAGATGTCCTTGTTTTTCAAGGACCGCAACCTCCCCCCCTTGGTGGTCGAGAACGCCTTCGACCATGTCTCCCGCATTTCCCGCAACTCATCCCTCACACCCCCTCCCTGCAATAACAACCAAAACAGAATTCCCCTCGTCCTCACGTACCACCCCACCAACCTCCGGATCCAATGCATCATCCTCCGACACTTCCGCCATCTGCAATCCGACCCCACCACC
>NC_063338.1:27789191-27801624 GCF_021869965.1 Rhincodon typus | reverse complement strand
CTGCATCGGCTGTTCCCGTTGTGGCCTCCTCTACATCGGGGAAACCAAGCAGAGGCTTGGGGACCGCTTTGCAGAACACCTACGCTTGGTTCGCACTAAACAACTGCACCTCCCAGTCGCGAACCATTTCAACTCCCCCTCCCATTCCTCAGACGACATGTCCATCCTGGGCCTCCTGCAGTGCCACAACGATGCCACCCGAAGGTTGCAGGAACAGCACCTCATATTCCGCTTGGGAACCCTGCAGCCCAATGGTATCAATGTGGATTTCACAAGCTTCAAAATCTCCCCTCCCCCTACCGCATCCCAAAACCAGCCCAGCTCGTCCCTGCCTCCCTAACCTGTCCTTCCTCCCACCTATCCCCTCCTCCCACCTCAAGCCCCACCCCCATCTCCTACCTACTAACCTCATCCCGCCCCCTTGACCTGCCGTCCTCCCTGGACTGACCTATCTCCTCCCTACCTCCCCACCTACACTCACCTTTACTGGCTCCATCTCTGCCTCTTTGACCTGTCTGTCTCCTCTCCACCTATCTTCTCCTCTATCCATCTTCTATCCTCCTCCCCCTCTCTCCCTATTTATTTCAGAATCCCCTTCCCCTCCCCCATTTCTGATGAAGGGTCTAGGCCCGAAACGTCAGCCTTCCTGCTCCTGTGATGCTGCTTGGCCTGCTGTGTTCATCCAGCTCTACACCTTGTTATCTTAGATTCTCCAGCATCTGCAGTTCTTACTATCTCTACCATAAAGAAGATGGTTGCAGTTGCTAGATGTCAATCATCTTAGCCCCAGAGCATCACTACAGGAGTTCCTCAAGTTAGTGGCCTTGACCCAAACATTTTCAGCTGCTTTATCAATGACATGCCCTCATTCATAAGGTCGAAAGTGGGGATGTTCACTCATGTCGGCATGATGTTCAACACCATTTGAAACTCCTCATATACTCACACTTGCATAGACAAACGTAGCTCCAACAACCCTCAAGAAACCCGACACCACCCAGGACAATACAGGCTGTTTGATTAGCACTTCAGTCCTACTTTCAACATTCACACCCTTCACCACTGACGCATATTATAGCAGTGGTACACCATCTGCAAGATGCACCACACTAATTCACCAAGTCTCCTTCAACTGCACCTTCCAAACCCACAATCTCTACCACCTAGAATAACAAGGACAGTAGAAACACCACAAACACTGCAGAATATAAAGAAGGAACCTCACATTTACCTTCACCAGGGCAATTAGGGTTGGTCAATAAATGCTGGCTGCTCCAATGATGCCCATGTATCATTAAACCATAAAATAAAGCTGCAGCAGTGGCTTGGGGAAAGTGTATGATTGGCAAGAAGATTGCATTTGATATAAGGGGACAGAAAAAGAGCTCCAAAATGAGCTTAGTGAGCACTAGAGGCCTTTTTGCAGACTGTTTTCAGGAGAAGAGAGGCTCTTTAACCACAAAAGAGCCTTTCCTTCTAAAGTGACCAGGATGTTATATTGATAGTTTTACACAGCCCTATCAAAACCCAATGCAGTTTTCCTCATAGATTAATTCTTTACTCAAATTATGGTTTTAGAGTCTGCCATGTACATCTGTATAAAAGATAACCAATCGCATATACTGTTGACTCCTTAAAAATTGTTACTTGGTGAACTAAATTCGGAGTTTACCTGAAACTGAACTGAATAGTGATATTGTGGTCATGTGACTGACCTATTGAGCAGAAATTCCAGGCTAATATGCTGGAGACATGGATTCCAATCCTACCTAGGCAAATTGTGGAATCTGAATTTATTTGGGGGCTCTTGTGTGGTGACAGAGTCCCAGCCATTGAGCCAAAAGCCTGAGTTCAAGTTTCAGCTGCTTCAGATTTGTGTCATAACATGGTTGAACATGTTGATTTTTAACAAGCCCTATTTTGAGGCACATGTGGTGCAGTGGTAGTGCACCTATCTCTGAACCAGATTATCCCAGGTTCAAGTCCCACCTACTTCAGAACTGTACTTAATATATCTCAGCAGGTTGCTTAAATATGTCTGAAAATGATATTTTTAAAATGACATCTTGTAGAATTAGTTTCTCAGCATTACAAATAAAAGCAAATTTTGACATCAGTTAATATAAATTGTATCAGATTCCACAGCTTTCAGTACACTTAATTTAGCAAAACAGAGATTTTGGCTTGATTATTTGTGCACATTGTTTTGCCTGAGTTCTTGCTTGACATCAAAATGAATAGCTTTTGAAGTAAGTTTATTAGTTTCAACCTGATTTTATTTTTTTATATGTCGAGCTAAACATTCCCTAGCCCTAACTGGGTTATTTCCTATCACAGTTTATTAGGTTTCCGATGAAAGTAATAGACAACAGAATCTTTGAATTCTCTGTCTCCTACATGGAATTTTAGATGAACTAGTCTATTGTTAATTTAAAATTAATCTGTGTTAGCTGCTTTTTGAAAAGAAATGTGGGGATGTTATGAATTTGCACATGAGAAGGTGGGAGGGGTACTGTGAGTTCAATTACAGTTGTTCATTGACATTTATGTAAGTGATTTGGATGTGAACATGGGAGGTACGGTTAGTAAATTAGCAGATGACATCAAAATTGGAGGTGTAGTGGACAGCCAAGAAGGTTAATGCAAAGCACAACAGGACATTGATTAGATGGGCCAGTGGGCTGAGGATTGGCAGATGGGAGTTTAATTTACATAAATGTGAGGTGCTGCATTTTGAAAAGGCAAATCAGGGCAGGATGTATTCACTTAATCGTAAGGCCCTGGGAAGTGTTAGTGAACAAAGAGACCTTGGAGTGCAGGTTCATTGTTCCTTGAAACTAGAGTTGTAGGTCGACAGGATAGTGAAGATGGTGTTTGGTATGCTTGCCTTTATTGGTCACTGCAGTGAGTGTAGGAATTGGGAGGTCATGACGTGGCTGTACAGTTCATTGGTTAGGCCACTTTTGGAATACTGCGTTCAATTCTGGCCTCCTTGCTATAGAAGGGATCTTGCCAGGGATGGAGGGTTTGAGCTATCGGGAGAGACTGAATAGGCTGGGGTTATTTTTCCTCAGTGTTGGAGGCTGAGGGATAAGCTTATAGAATTTTATAAAATCATGAGAGGCTTAGATAGGACAAATAGCCAAGGGTTTTTTCCTTGGGGTGGGGGAGTCCAAAACTAGAGGGTATAGGTTAAAGGTGAGAGGGTAAAGATTTAAAAGGGACCTAAGGGGCAAATTTTTCACACAGAAGGCGGTGTGTGTATGGAATGAGCTGCCAGAGGAAGTGGTGGACGCTGGTACAATAGCAACTTTTACAAGGCATCTGGATGGGTATATGAACAGGAAAGGTTTAGAGGGATATGGGCAAAATGCTGGCAAATGGGACTAGATTAGTTTAGGATACCTGGTTGGTATGGAAATGTTGAACTGAAGGGTCTGTTTCCATGCTGTATAGTTCTTTGACTCTGTCAACATGCACATGTTTGTGTGAATACTATCAAAACAGCCAATCTCTGAGATATCACTTCAGATTTGTAATTCTGATTGCATGCAGCTATAGAAATGTGGGGATAGATTTTACAATGCAGTGTATCCCCTGAACTACTCACCGAAAAGTCAGTATTACACTATGGGGCAATCTTAGGTTTCAGATTGAACTTACGCCCCATCTGCAAGGAGATCCTGCCCTCGAGAGCTGCAGACTAATCTGAGTGACTGGCAGGTCTGTAATCAAAGCAGTGTCAGGATCAAGTGATGGCTGCTGCTCGGACTCCAAACAGTTCTCAAGGCAAAACGTGATAGAGCCCAGACTACAAAGTCGGCCTAGGGTTTCAGCTGGGCCTGGCTGGCAGAGCCTAGGGAAGGGGGTGTGCATTGAGATAACTGGGGGAGAGGGCGTGTTAAAAGTTTAATATGATCTTGGGTATGTGCCTGCAATGGGCACAGCATCAACCCACCTAAACAGGTATATTCTCTCCCTGTCTAACATCACCCCACACTGCCATGCATTCACCTTTCCGTGATGCATGTGAAATAATAATTAGGGCAGAAACAGAGCCAGTAGTGACCATTACCTGATCAATTAAGAGCATAAATAGGCCTCAGGATGGGCAGGCTACTTGATGCCTTCCTGGTCTGTTGTAATGTGCAAGACAAGTAATGGGTAGGTCACCCAATTTATTTTAAAAGTAAACCCGAACACCCACATCCACCTCCTCCACCAGGACACCCCCACTGCCTTGAAAATCAAAAGTGGGGTCTGTAAGATTATACAGTCCAGCCCATGCAGATGCTTTAAGATCCTGAAAGAGCGGACAGGTTGTTTCCCCTGGCTGGGCTATATAAGACACTGGGGGATAGAGCTTTAGGATAAGGGGTTGATCATTAGAGCTGAGATGAGAAGAAATTTTGATGTTTATAATCCTTTTAATTTTGCACCCAAGAGTGGTGTGGTTGTTCCATCATTGACTATATTCAAGACTGAGAGTGATAGATCGAATCAGAGACAGTAGGAACTGCAGATGCTGGAGAATCCGAGACAACAAGGTGCAGGGCTGGATGAACACAGCAGGCCAAGCAGCATCGTAGGAGCAGAAAGGCTGACGTTTCGGGCCTAGACCCTTCATCAGAAAGGCCTTTCTGCTCCTATGATGCTGCTTGGCCTGCTGTGTTCATCCAGCCCTGCACCTTGTTGTCTTTGAGAGTGATAGATTTTTGGTTTCTCACAGAATCAAGAGACATTAGGAGCAACAGGAAATGTAGTTGAGATTCAAAATCAGCCAAGACTGTACTGAATGGCAGAGCTGGCTCGAGGCATTGAATGGTCTCCACCTGCTCCTTTTTTTTAAGTTCTTAAGTTCACAGAGGATTGATCTCCAGATCAAGCTATTTGAGTCCCAGATGGGATGTTAGAAGGTAACAAGACCATTCCAAAAGCTAGAAGACAGCAGTTCACCTTCTTTGGCTGAAAACTAAATATCTTGATAAATACAGAAATTTTAATTGAACTGTCAGAATTCTGCAAGGAGAAATTTTGCAAGGAACCTGATTGATCCCATTCAATAGTTCCCATTTTTTAAGCTCTTGTTTGTCACACTGGAGCTATAAGAAGTGACTGTCAAGTGCAGTTGTTATAAACTCTAAAAGCATGTTAAAATGGTTCTGAAGATGGCTCTGAAAATTCAGGATTTTGTGGTGCCTTAAAAAGTATACAAATTAAATGAGAATTGTTTTGCATTCCTATTTGTCTGAAAAATTAGGAATCTTAAAAGACTAATATTTATTTCAGCCTAAGTATTTTAGTCAGGTAATGTGTTTGTTTTGTTTCAGGGAAGACAGGAAGCACGTGGCCATCAAATTTTCAGTGCAAAATAAGCTGATTAAAAAAGGCCTTATTTGTCTAGGGCTTAAGCACTGGAATTTTGCCCTTTAACCTCTATACTGTTGTCTTCTCTTATAAGATGCTGCTATCAAAATCTACCTCTTGACCAAGATTTTAAGCACAAATTCTAGAATCTTTTTATGTGGCTCAATGTCAAATTTTGTTCGTTGATGTTCCTGTGACGTGCCTCAAGATGCATTACCATTTAAGGGTACAACTTAGATGCAAGTTATTGTGTATTCATTGATCATATGATGTTACCACTATCCACAACATTGCTGAGCAGAAATTTCTGTTCACAGTTGACAGAAAATGTGTTTGTGAATGCTGGGCTGCACTTTGACAATTGCCTGCCTCGTTTATAACCTGTACAGTTTATATTCCATTGAAAATTATCACAGTTTCACTACATGCCAGAATGAAGAAAACTGCAAGACCACTCAAAGTATGTTGATGATTACACTTTTTGAGTGACACTCCGAGTTTGAGCTGTTGGCTGGTGTTGTTGTCTGTTGAATGCACATACTGGAAAATCACAGACATGTTCCCAAAATTTTCCAACCATAGATTAAATGGATGAAATCAAGGTCAGTGTGTCACGGTTGCTTTTTGTGAACAACCAGTGGAGGAGACTACCTGCCTGTAGTGCCACGCTGGGAATTTTAAAAAATCTTTTACAGAATGTTGGCATTCCTAGCTAGATGATGATTTACGGTCCAGCCCTAATTGTTGTTATATTTCTAAAAAATCATTATCGGAATGTTGGCATTGCTGGCTAAGCCAGCATCCGTAATTTCTCTTGAGAAGATGGTGAGGAGCTGTTTTCTTAAACTTCTGTTGTCCTTGGGGACTGTAACCAAACTAATTCATCATCTTGATCATCTGAGCCAAAGTCATTTTTCATTACTGTAATAATCTCATTCTTTCTTGACAATGCCACACCGTCCCCTCTTCATTTCTTCCTAACCTTCGAAAATGTCACATACTCTTGTTTATTCAGTTCCCAGCTTTGGTCTCTTTGCAACCAGATCTCAAATGCACTGATGTCATACTCATTTATTTTTATTTGTGCTTTCAATTTATCCACCTTGTGATGTTGTATGCATTCAGATAAATTCTGTCTTTTTAACATTTTTGCCTATTCTGATCCTATCTGTTGGCTCACTGTTACTCTTCCTATCATGTACAAGATATCATTACCCATATTATCACCCAGCACTATCTCCTTGTGCTTTTCCATTAATTTTCTTATTCCTTTCTAATGTGAATCCTTCTCTCTGGCCTTAGTTATTTGATTTGCCTGGATCCTGATCCCAGACAGTTCAAATAAAAACCATCCCAATAGTGTAGCTCCCTCTTTTCTCCAGTACTGAACATACTGACTTGAAGTCCATTGAGCTACTCATTCAACTCTGATTTTATTTGCCCTAAGACAATTTAGTCGCAGTTCATGCGGTAATCTAGTGATTATTACCTTTATGAGTCTTTTTTAGAGAGCCCCTAGCTGCTCATACTCGGTGGACTCTTTTTCTAAATTCTGCCTAAAATATTGGTATCTATGTCGACCACATCAACTGGATCTTTCTCTTTCCACTCAACCTCTTCTTCAACCAAAAAGGGATATCCTTAACCATGGAAAGCAGGCAAGCAACACGATTGTAAGGACTCATATTCTCAGCTGCAGAAAACAGTATATATTCTTCTAGCTGTACTGTTCCTTGGTGCTACCACAATCCTCTTTACTGACATCCTCCTTTTGCTGTTGAATGCCCTTGAACCAAATGTACTGTGGTCATTATGCTCTCCCTTCCTACAGTTCCTGCTCAGGTCCACACAAGTTGCAAGCACCCTAACCCATTGGATATGTTCAAGGGATGCCTGCTGGATCCCCCTACCTGTCTTACTCATTGTCAAACCTTTCTGTAAATCTGTTGTACCAAACTTAAATAGCTTGACTGCCTCCTGAAGAAAAGTTTACAGGTAACTTTCTCCCAGATGCCTCACAGTGACCAAACCTCAGACTGGAGCTCATCAGCTCATCAGACTGGAGCTGCAGATTCTTACTGAAGCTTAGGTTGCTGTGAATCACTAGGGCTACCACCAGCTCTTACATTTTCCTTCTGTCTTATATTTTGTATAACTAACTAAGGCTTCAAGTTTAGAAATGCCATTCTGCAATAACGTCTACCTATATTAAGTAGTTTAACTGGTAAAGCTATAAAACTGATTCAGTAATAATAACCTCCCAGACACCAAAGTGCCTCACCACAGTAGTTCAAGAAAGGAGCTCAACACCACCTTCTTAAGGGCAACTAGAGACAGACAGTAAATGCTGGCCCAGCCAGCAATGCCCAATTTGTAGCATTGAGCAAAAATCCCTATCATTTAAAATACTGGACCAAAACCCTGGACTTTTCAAAAACTTTTAAACGTTAAAAAAAGCAGCTGGGCTGAGGGCTGTGGGAAAAAAATACACACACAGAGATGGCTGCTTGGAACCATTGTTCAGCCCGAAAATCCAATTCACACCTCAACTCTAAGAGAACAAGTAACCAGACCTAACACTGTAGACTGAAACTAACTTTTACCCTCTGGGCTACCGCAACCCAGACATTATAGAGCCTATACAGATACCAAGACATTCAACTTCAATCAATTTTTATGCACAGCAATACCAGACATTCCATTTAATCAAAATACATTCACACCTACTCTTAACTATCAGGAAGCCATTTGATCTCAAAGGGAACACCAGTAACACAGTGGCAACCGCAGATTTGGCGTGAAGATAAGAGACCCTCAATAGTACAATTGCAGGATCCAACCTCACCTGAAGGAGTGATTCACCCCGGGATCTATCCCTGCAGCTACCATCAGAAGGATCTGAAAGAGCTACTGCCCAGAGAGCGATCCCCACAGCCATCTCCAGAAGAGGGATCCCAACGGCAATCCTGAAACCTACCGACTCAGGCCTGTTTCACACCAGGGGAACCATTGGCAACCGACCACGACCAGCAGACTTGACAACTAACAACCTCCAAAAACCACCCACTCGACTGACAAGGTCTCAGACATATCCTGAAGTGAAAACCAGCTCGCAAGAACCACTACAAAGTGAGGAAACCCAAGTACTCACATAATAAATCCAAAACATGTCCTATTGCATTAGTGGACTCAACCCAGACTGAAGGCCAACACCATCCGAAGTCTTCATTGGGGCACCAGTTATGGCAAGCGGGAATGGCCAGCTGTATTTCAAAATTGCATTTATCCCCTGTGGTGAGCCTTTATACTGGAGACCCAAAGTATCCAACCTAGCTACCAGGGAGGGGAATGTGGGTGATGACAGTGCAGGGAACCCCAAGGGTGGTAAGCCTGATTAAAGTTTCTGTGATTTAAGTTACTGTTTAGCTTCCAATAGTGTTTAACCTGTGTTTAATTTAGTAGCATATTTTAAGTATTGTCGTCTGTGTTATTGACAGTATCAATTTCACTGTTTTGTTATTTGCCTTTATTTCTTGTAATATTTATATTTATATTATCCTTCTGCCCTGAAACACCTGTCTGCTGCCTTCTTCATTTCATATTCCTTAAATAAGTCCAGTGCCAGAACCAGGGATCTGGGGGTGAGTTGAACCACCTAAAAATCAGCAGATTACTGATTGCAGAACATAACCCCTACAAACCCCATGAGTGATTTTTTTTCTTAAATGCTTAATATCTTGGCCATTATTCAGAAGCAGCTTATATTTCAACTCCTGCATTATTGATAAGAATGTTTCATAAAGGTTACTTTGAACAAATAAATAACTTTCCTATAAATTTTTCAATACTCCTTGAACTTAATTTCCACCAAGTAAATTTTCGTTTAGTTACTTGTTTTATCCTTGTTAATCCTTCAATTTTATAATTAGAAATTGATGATTTAGATCTATTGGTGTAAGATGATCCAGAATTTCTCAACTATTTCAGTCCAATGGCAAAGAGATAAAACACTGAACTGATTGAAAATTAAAGTGAGTGAATTTCATTCTTGCTTATTGCTCTAGATCTTCTTGTGATACATAGTACTGTGGGATTTGTGTAATAGAATGAATGAATTCCAAAAAGATAGAAGAGAGAAAAAATGTTTTGTATGAAAGCTATTGCAGAATAATCCATTGGGAATACAGTCAGTACTCCTGCTAATGGCACACTTGGTCATTTTGATTAAACAAATACAACCCTCATTTTCAGAAGTTTCTTTGATTATATCAGATAAGTAGCTGAGCTGTACAAGTGATACAGGTGGATTTGAGGTTCAGGCCATGATCTATGAAGGCTCAGTTTGAGTGAGAATTCTGGACTGCAGTAAACTTTGATGCGGTAGCAAAATCATCAGTGATACCAAGCAGAATCCTTTGACCCCCATGAGGTGGAAGGGCATGTGAAAAAGGACTAATTAAGCTGTGCAGGTTGCATATATCACCTAACTAGGTTGCCATTGACCTAGACTAACTTGAGTGTACTCAAGACGCTGGGACATTAGACCATTGGTTGTCTACTGAGAGTCACCCTTTCACCATGGTTCCAACTCCATCACCCTCTCCTCCTTCCCATTCCCCCGCCCTCTCCCCAGCATTCACATGATGTCCAACCTACAAGACCTGTCCTTCAACACTTACCTTTTCCCTGGATTGTTCACAAGCTCCAGGAGGTGCTGTGTTGGCAACAACCACAGTCTCCTCCATGGTGCTATTGGCGAGCAGTTCTAGATGATCAGGACATTGTATCATCACAAAGAGCATTTGCAAACAGAAAAATGTTTGAAAAATTCTGCAGGTTACACAGCATCTGGGAAACTAGAAATTAGACTTAGGTTTTGCATTGATGGCACCTTCCCATTCTCTTGTCATGTTTGTTTGCCCCATCTTTCATGCCCATGCTTCCATTCAGATACTAGTTGAATGCTTTGTGAGCCAGGATATCTATTTGAAGAGATAAATTACCATAATATAATCCTCATTCAGAACATGGAACTGGAACCTTAAGATATGTTAACTGAAATTCCCCAGGTTGACAGAATGAGAACTGAAATGTAAAGTTGACAGTTTCAGATGAGCAGAGAAATAAAATTACAAAGAAGTGCCCTCATTATTACCAAAAACCTGTTTGCTTAAATCAATAGTTTCAGTATTTTCATCTTTATCACCTAAGCCTTGTACTCATTTCTGTTCAATACAAATGCTTATTGGGATGATGGAACTGATGCAGCATTGTGGAGTCTCAGGTAGGTGCTGCATCCAGTTCTAAATGGATCACAAGCATGTATGGACTTTTATTAGTATGAGTATTTCTTCCTGATTCTGAAGTTCTCACTTTACATAAAATTTTGGGTATGATGTGAATGGGATTAAAACTGAGGCAGGTCTGGGTTCTGCAAAATTTCATGTCCCCATCTCACCCATGACACAAAAAGGGTCAAAGGAAGGGATATGGGCCCAGTGAAGGCAGGTGAGTCCAGTTTAGTTTGGAATTATGGTCACCATGGACTAGTAGATTGAAATGTCTGTTTCCATGCTGTATGAGTATGACTGTATTTACCCTTTTTATCCCTGGAAATTTATGCCCTCGGGGTTATGGACAAAGAATGTTGAGGAATGTTCAGTAAAGGCTGCTACCCCTCTGGTAATGGATTTCTGTCAATAATTTGGATGAGAAAATAGGAAGCATGGTTAGTTAGTTTACAGATAGTGTGGAAAGTTATCTAAGATTACAAAGGGATCTTGATCAATTGGGCCAATGTGCCAAGCTTGGCGGATGGAGATTAATTTAGATAAATGCAAGGTGTTGCATTTTGGTAAGACGAATAAGGGCAGGACTGACACAGTAACTAGTAGGGCCCTGGCAAGTGTTGTAGAACAGAGAGACCTAGCGGTTCAGATACATAGTTCATTAAAAGTTGCATCACAGGTAGACAGAGTGGTAAAAAAGGCATTTGGCACACGTCTTCATTGCTCAGTCTACTGAGTTTAGGAGTTGGGACATCATGTTGCGGTTGTACAGGACGTTGGTGAGGCCACTTTTAGAATACTGTGTACTGTTCTGGTTGCCCTGCTGTAGGAAGGATATTATTAAATTGGGAGGGTGCAGAAAATATTTACAAGAATGTTACTGGGACTAGAGGGTTTGATTTATAAGTAGAGGCTGGATAAGCTGGGACTTTTTTCACTGGAGCGTGGAAAGTTGAGGGATGACTTTATAGAGGTTTATAAAATCATGAGGGACATAGATAAGGTAACTAGTCAAAGTCACAAAGCGAAGGTCTTTTCCCAAGGGCAGGGGAGTTCAAAACTAGAGGGCATAAATTTAAAGTGAGAGGAGAAAGATTTAAAAGGGAGCTGAGGGGCAACTTTTTCATGCAGATGGTGGTGCATACATGGAATGAACTGCCAGAGAAAGTGGTAGATGCAGGTACATGAATAGGAAAGGTTTAGAAGGATATGGGCCAAATGCAGGCAAATGGGTCAGAGATAGTAGGAAATGCAGATGCTGGAGAATCCGAGACAACAAGGTGCAGGGCTGGATGAACACAGCAGGCCAAGCAGCATCATAGGAGCAGAGAGGCTGACGTTTCGGGCCTAGACCCTTCATCAGAAAAGTGGGAGGGGAAGGGGGTTCTGAAATAAATAGGGAGAGAGTGGGAGGCGGATAGAAGATGGATAGAGGAGAGGATAGGTGGAGAGGAAACAAACAGGTCGAAGAGGAGGGGATGGGGCTGGTAAAGGTGAGTGTAGGTGGGGAGTTAGGGAGGGGATAGGTCAGTCCAGGGAGGACGGACAGGTCAAGGGGTGGGATGAGGTTAGTCGGTAGGAGATGGAGGTGTGGTTTGAGGTGGGAGGAGGGGATAGGTGGGAGGAAGAACAGGTTAGAGAGGCAGGGACGAGTTGGACTGGTTTTGGGATGCGGTAGGGGGAGGGGAGATTTTGAAGCTTGTGAAATCAAAATCTCCCCTCCCGCTACTACATCCCAAAACCAGTCCAGCTCGTCCCTGCCTCCCTAACCTGTTCTT
>NC_063338.1:27767820-27788791 GCF_021869965.1 Rhincodon typus | reverse complement strand
TCCTCCCACCTATCCCCTCCTCCCACCTCAAGCAGGCAAATGGGACTAGTTTAGTTTGGGAACTGGTTAGCATGGACAAGTCAGACAAAAGGTCTATTTTCATGCTGTATGACTCTATAAGTGTAGGAAATGAAAAAATACATCACAGCAACTACTTTAACTTTTTTTTTGAAAAAGCTGCACGTGGCTTTATTTTGCTTTTGGAAGAATTCTGATTGTAGTGAAACGTGGTGTTCTTATCATCCTTTCTGACAATTTGCTCTTCTTATTTTAATCACACGGATACATGTTGTACAAAGTGTCAGACAAATGTGAAGCCTGAGGATTAAATGTTGCAAGAAGCTTTTGTTTTGAATTACATTTACTGATAAACAAAAGTGTTATTACTGCCCAAAACATCAATTTTATTGTACCTAAAAACTTCAACATTTAATTTCTTTACCATGTAAAATATTTTGTGCTAAGTAACTTAACAAGTGGAATATACTACATGTTGTTGTGTTAATTTTAAGTATTGTAATTGTTATTTAATACATAAAGCAAATATATGAACAGTAAATGTTTCTTGTGATCTATTATCCCTTATCTTTTAGAGGACATTTAAGTATGTTTGGGTATTGTGTTTCATTGCAATGCACAGTAAAGGTTGAATAATGATGAGCATGGCTTCCTTCCAAGCAGTGGTTAGGGTTCGATTCCTGGTCATTGCAGGTTCAGCATTGGATATCTCATCTGGCCCATAGAGGAACTTGGAATGGGAGGGGAAAGATCAAGGTGTCGTGGTCCACATGGGTACTGAAGTATAGGCAAAAAGAAGAAAGAGATTCTGCTGAGGCAAGGTTAGACCCTAGGGGCTAAATTACAAAGCAGACCAAAAAGGTAATAATCTCCGCATTACCAACTGAGCCATGAGCTAATTGGCACAGAGTCAACAAGATTAAATAGGTAAATTGGTGAAAGATTGATGTGGGAAAAATGGGTTTGCATTGATGAGACATTGGCCCCAGTTACTGGGAAGGAGGGAGCTGTTCCAATGGGAGGGGTTCCACTTGAATCGTGCTGGAACCAGAATTCGGGTGAATCACATAACTCGGTCTGTGGATAGGGCTATAAACTAGCAGAAAGTAGGATTGCTGCTTAGTGATAGGCTTGATTGTTACCAGAAAATAAAAGGAAGGAACAGAATGTGTGAATGTCATTTTGTACCAATGAACCATGAAAGTAGAGGGAATCTCGATAATAGAACAAACATAAAGGCGTTGTATCTTAATGCACAAAGTATTCTGTGTAAGGTAAATGAATTGATGTTGCCAATTGAGCTAAATTGAGGTCATAAGGACTTCCAACTATTTAAAGTTGGTGGGGAGGGGGGTGATCTCAGGTGTGGTCATTAAAGTTTCCAGAACAAGTAATAAGACAGAGAGAATGGAAAGGGTCGGGCAATAAATGAAATGAGGTAAATGAGCTTGTAGCGCAGATTGAAATTGATGGGTATGATGTTGTGGGCATCTCAGAGATGTAGCTGCAAGGGGTTTGGTGCTGGGAACTAAATATCCAAGGAAACGCATCCTATCGAAAGGACAGGCAGATGGGCAGAGAGAGCATGTTGCATTGTTAGTTAAAAATGAGGTTAAATTGATTACAAGAAATGATATAGGATCAGAAGGCTGTGTTGAGGAACCACAAAGGTAAAAAAGACCCTGATGAGAGTTACCTACAGGCCTCATAGCAGTAGTCAGGATGTAGGGAAGAAATTTAATCAGGAAGTAAAAACTGCATATAAGAAAGGTACTATTATAGTAATTATGCTTTTTCTTTTCCTTATATGCTGTCCCTGATTCCCCTGGTCAGCCCACGGTTGCCTCATCCTCCCCTTAGTATGGTTCTTCTTCTTTGAGATGAATTTCTGCTGTACTTCCCAAATTATCCCCAGAAACACCTGCCATTGTTACTACACCATCTTCCCTACTTGGCTCCCCTTCCAACCAACTCTGGTTAGCTCCTCTCTCATGTCTTTGTAGTTACCTTTACTCAATTGTAATGACATTTCATCTGATCCAAGCTTCTCCCTCTCAACCTGCAGGGTGAATTCAATCTTATCATGGTTGCTGCTTCCGAGGGATTCCTTCACCTTAAGCTCCCTAAATCAAGTCTGCCTCATTAAACATCACCACGTCCAGAATTGCCTGTTCCCTAGCAGGCTGTACCACAAGCTGCTCTAAAATACCATCTCATAGACATTCCATAAATTCCTTTTCCTACAATCAGCTACCAACCTGATTGTCCAAGTCCACCTCCAGGGAAGGTAGTGGAGCAACAATGGCAGGAGTTTCTAACGGTAATGGAGAACAAAGAAATAGCAGAGTAACTGACTAGATACTTTGTATTAGTCTTCACAGAGGACGACACCAGTAATGTACCAGAACTTCAAGAGAGTCAGGGGGCCATCACTGAAAGGTGCTGGAGAAGCTGAAAGATCTGAAGGTGGATAAATCACTCAGACAGCATGGTCTACCTCCCAGAGTTCTGAAGGAAATAGCTGAGGAGATTATAAAGCACTGTGGTGATCTTTGAGGCATCACTGGAGTTAGGGAGGGTCCCAGAGGAGTTGAAAATATGTAATCTAACACCCTGTTTAGGAAGGGAGGGAGGCAGAAGATGGGAAATTATAGTCCCGATTAGCCCGACCTCAATCATTGGTAAAATTTTAGAATCCATTATTAAGGATGAGATTGTGGAGTACTTGGAAGTGCATGGTAAAATAGAGCTGAGTCAGCATGACTTCATCAAGGGGAGGTCTTGCCTGACAAATCGATTGGAATTCTTTGAGGGGGTAATGAGCATGTTAGCCAAAGGAGAGCCAGTGGATGTGATCTATTTGGGTTTCCAGAAGGCCTTTGACAAGGTGCCAAAGAGGAGGTTGCAAAATAAGAGCCCCCACTCTTAGGGGCAAGGTACTGGCATGGATAGAACACTGGCTGACTGGTGGAAGGTAAAGAGTAGGGATAAAGGAGTCTTTTTCAGAATGGTAACCAGTGACTATTCAAGTCCCACAAGGGTGCATGTTGGGACCACAACTATTCAATTATACATTAATGATCTGGATGAAGGAACTGAGGGCTTTGTTGCCAAGTTTGCAGATCTCAAAGATAGGTGAAGAAACTGGTAGCATTGAGGAAGTGGGTAGGCTGCAGGAGGACTCGGACAAGCTATGAAATTGGGCAAAGAATTAGCAGATGGAATATAATGTGGGAAAATGTAAGGTTATGCAGTTTGGTCGAAATAATAAAAGCGAATAGTATTTTCTAAATGGGGAACATTTCAGGAAAACTGAAGCAGAAAAAGACATAAGAGTTCTGGTTCAAAATTTTCTTCAGGTTAACATGCTGATTCAGTTGGCAGTTTGGAAGGCAAATGTAATGATAGCATTCATTTTGAGAGGCTAGAATACAAGATCAGGAATGTACTGCTGAGGCTGTGTAAGATTCTGGTCAGACCATATATTGTGGGCAGTTTTGGGCCCTGTGTATAAGGACGGATATGCTAGCGTTGGAGGGGATTCAGAGGAGTTTTACAAGAACGATCCTGGGGAGGCCCTGTCATATGAGGAACAGTTGGTGACTCTGGGTCTGTACTTGATAGAGTTTAGAAGATTGAGGGAGAACATTGAGTAGCCTGGGTAGACTGGACCTGGACAAGATGTTTCCACTAGTAGGAAAGACTAGGACCCCGGGACTTAGACCTCAGACTGAAATGGGGACCCTTTAGCACTGAGATGAGGGGGAGTTTCTTCAGGCAAGGGTGATGAATCTGTGGAACTCATTGCCACAGAGGGCTGTGGAGCCCAAGTTATTGAGTGTATTTAATGTAGAAATACATAGGTTCTTGATTGGTAAGGGGATCAAGGGTTAGGGAGAGAAGGCAAGAGAATGCAGATGAGAAACAAAACAGCCATGATCGAATGGCAGAGCAGACTTGATGGGCAAAATGGCCTAATTTTGTTCCTGTATCTCATGGTAGTATAGTCTTATATCATTATTACATATTTGCTTCCTTGAATGTAAACTGTGCCAGGCCAAGACAATGCAATTATGTTGCACAGGTCAGAACAGTTCAGTTATATTTCACAGACTAAAATGAGGACTTCAAAGGATTTTCTTTTTCACTGAGCATGAAAAGGATTAAGTATCTTTTTTCAAGTATTTATGCATGTGGAACAGTATTGGAATTCTGAAAACTTGGCCTTATTTTCTCTGAATTTAGTTATGTGAGCAATATTCCCACACACTTTAAGCAGCAATTTGCTATCCACATGTTATGAATAAAAACACTATTTTCCCCAAATTAAATATTGCATTAAGAAGTTCATACCTTGATTAGCATAATAAAATTGCGGGCCAGTTTCTCACTTATAATGCTTTAACAAAAGTTTTAAATGCACTTCATAATGAGATGTGTTTGTGACTGTCAGCACTAAAATATCTGTGCAGATGCCATAGAATTGAATCCCTATAGTGTGGAAACAGGCCCTTCGGCCCAACAAGTCCACACCGACCCTCAGAGCATCCCACCCAGACCCATCCCCCTATAACCCACCTAATCTACACATCCCTGTGGGCAATTTAGCATGGCCAATTCACCCAACCTGCACATCTTTGGACTGTGGGAGGAAACCGGAGCACACCCACACAGACATGGAGAGAATGTGCAAACTCCACATAGACAGTTGCCTGAGGGTGGAATTGAACCTGGGTCCCTGGTGTTGTGAGGCAGCAGTGCTAACCACTGAGCCACCCTGCTGCTCTGCTACTAATTATAGGTTTTCACCCAGAAACTTTTATGGCAGTGCTGGGTGGAGCCATGAGTGCTTGTGGAAAAACTGGTGTGTTGCATTGTTAAGTCAATGCCAAGCAACCAAACTACAGCTACCTGTCATATAGTTGGTGTGCCTGTATATTCAGAGCCGTCCAGCTGGCCTCTGAAATTAAGAATGATATAATAGTCCTGAGACTTTGGTTTGCTTTTTTGTGTTCTTAGGATTTCCCTCTATGCTGGGAGCACTAAAATCCCTGAACCAGTGCTACATTGACATGCATGCACGAGGCATACTGACACAAATAAGGCTCCTGTTAATGTTGCAGGGTCATTTGCAAATGTGCATGAAACCACATAGATGGCTGTCACTGGCCATTTTAAATGGCTGCCTGTGTTGGGAATGCACAATCTGTTACTCGTTGATGTATCTACAGTGCCCAGCTTTGATTTCAGAAAATGTTCCAATTCAGGTAATTTACAACAAAGGGCTAAATGTTTGCTTCAGAGTAAGGGACTCATGACTGAGGAGAAAGAGTTCTGAATGTTTCTTCAGATATTTCTTCCAGTGGTGAGGGTACTAACTTGAGGTGGGCCCATCATCTCCAGAAGCAGAGGCAGACTGTTTAAAAGCCCCACCTCAATGTTCTGGAACTTTGCCCAAGTTACAATAAAAGCAGTTAAACAAAAAAATCTCTGATCTCATCCTTCACACCCACTTACCCTCACATGCTTTCACTGTCTCATTCGTGTAAACTCATGCCACTCCCTGGCTGTCACCTCCCCTTTTACCTTCCATGCCAAGCTATTCATTTCTATCAGCACTCAGAATACATTCTAGAACAACACTGCCTCCAAAGGTCCACAAAATGTCTGTGAAATCTCAATTTTGGGAGCAACCAATCAGACAAAAGCTGCCCTGTTACATGGACCTGACAGAATCTGTGAGGAGCAGTTCTATCAATCATAAGCTTCTTCTGTCAAGCACGGGAGAGAAACGTCTTCTGATTTGAAGAACTGCAAGGTGTGTGGCAATGGAGAGCCAGTCAAGGCCAGAGATGGAGAAGTGTGATGCTGTTGCCAGGGCAACAGGAGAAGGCAGATCAGTGCCATTGCCAGGGCCTTTCCCCAGAGGATAGAGAACTGCTGTTGCCAGATGGCACGGTCAGGTCAGGAATGGAGCCTGCAAAGAGAAGAGAGCAAAGGAGGCTACAAATGGCAAGGAGAGAAGTTTGCTGCAAAGTGAGGTGGAGAAGAACGTGACAAGGAAGGGAGAAAGAGGCTGCAAAGGAGGGATTGCAAGCTGCAAAGGGAGGGTGAAGAAGAAGGTTGTGAAAGGAGAGAGGAGAGGAAAGCTGTAAATTAGTGGTGTTGGAGAAGGCAGAGTGGAGAGAACAGTGTTAAATCCATCAATAAAGCAATACACTGTGCACCAGGAAGACTCGAAAGCTCGGAAATAATGAAGTCCTTTTAGACGTTGGTAGCATCTCTAGTTTAAGCCTGCATAGGTTCAGGGTGTATTATATGGGGAAACGTATAGTAGTTGTTACTGTAATTAACATTGCGTTAGTTCTTCAGATTAAATTGGAGATTGAGATATTAGATGCAGTAAAAAGATTAGAAGTTACATTGTTAACTGTTCTAGCTTTGCATATATGAATTGGGAACCCACTAACAGTATGTTGATGCTGATGGTTTTTGTTATGCATAGAACTGTATTAGTGGGTGGAAAGGAAATTAACACTTTCTTCGTGCATTGTGACTTTAAGTTTAAAGGAGGATTGATGATTATGGATGATTTTGATGAATTCTGGTTCTGTGCTTAGTCCAAATGCACCATTCGTTGTTACCGATACAAAGGGCATTGTCACTATGTAACTGCATCACCTAATAAAAGAATTGATGACAATGGAAAATGGGCCCCTGAAAATCAAAAATAGTGCCCAAAAATCTAACAAGTAGCTTTTGAGAAAACCGCAACAGAAAGGCCTTGGAAAACAAATACTTCGACCCCTTCGGTCTATCTACCCCCACCTCCTTATCTTTCCATGCCACCCTAATGCCCCTCTACTCACCTTGTGGGTTCACATACCCACCATGCCAACTTTGTGCCAACTCATGCCAACCTATGGCACCTGCTCATCCCCGTAGCCCTTTATAGTCTCTACGCTAACTTAGTGCCACCTTGTACCCATGCCCCCTCCTCAACCCTAATTGTCATTTATAGCCCGTATATCAACTTGTTGCCAACTGATGCCAATGCATGACACCCCATCTACCACCCTTTGCTGTTATATCTTACATACTAACTTATCCAGCATGTACCAAGGGCATACCTCAGGCATTACATTGGGATAAAAAAAAACTGAAGTTCCAAGTATTTTTTCTACAGATCTCAGTATATTAAACAATTTTCTTATTGATAAGATTATTCAGTACATTTAATTCCCCATAAGTACTAATTTATTATAAAAGCAGTACTTAAGTACTTATTATCTTATTATCTTGTAAAGCAAACATTGTATTTGTAGTACCGCATCAAATGAGATCCCACATCCCACAGCTAATCCCTTTAGAATCCTTTTGATTTCTCAGTCAAACTGTAAACTTAAATGACCCCTGGCTACCACCACCTCCACCTCTTCCCAACACACACACACAGACGCAGACACAGTAATGGTGAAGGGTCCCGACCTGAAATGCCAACTTTCCTGCTCCTCTCATGCTGCCCGGCCTGCTGTGTTCCTCCAATTCTACACTGTACTGTATCTTGCTGTCACACAGTAATGATGTCAGGTTATGAAAGCAGGCAAATGGCTGCCTGCTGCCTTCTCAAAATTTTCAGGACCTGGCAACGTTCCCCAAAAGGACTTGAACTGTCAAATGACTTGACAGCTCGACAGTTCTAAAGATCTACAATTTTATGCATATTTATGTCTATTCTTAACATCCCAAACGGGAACTGATTTTTTCCTAAAGGGTACCTGATCTCTCACAATGGGAATTGATTCTCAAGGGGTGTACCTTATTTCTCCAAAGAACCTTTCGTTAAATTTTTAAGCTAACAGGTCATATTTCAAAAAATTGGGTGATCAAGTTGCTTTTGACTAAAGGTATGGTGGCTGGTGCCATGAACTGACGATGTGAAGCACCTCCCACTTTCCCTTTCCATTCCCTGGAAATAATGATGCTGGGCTCAGATCCAAGGTTCTTGGATTCAGGGCTTCAGCACTATTTGGTTAAGGTGAGAGCTCTTAAGTCCTTCATAAAAGCTCAGTCCAAAGTTTCTTCCAACAGTAATAACTATTGCAGATGTGATTTGAACTGTGTATTTTATTGCAAGTGTGGATGTTGGTAGGAAGTCAGAAATAGTTGTTTATTCCCACTTTTATAAGCATTGTGTTGAAAATATGTTCATTTAAGATGGCTTTAGCAGACTGAGCTGTATGTTTTAAACTCAATTAGTTCCTTAGACATTGAAAGATTGGTGGGATGAGAGATTTCTGAATATAATATCAAGTGTTAACAAACTTTTCAAGTAAACAATGCAGCACAAAATAAACTGTAAAGACTGCAATGGCAATTAGGCTTTGGATAATGGTAAGTTTCTGTTTCTCACTGAGGGGCATTTCTTAAGTTGCAAGTACTTGAGCAATTACATTTACTAACAAACTACTGCTGTTAGGAATGAACTGCATTGCTCTCCATTTGTGTTTTTCATTCATTTATATTTTGTTCACAGGTAATACATGAAGCAAGGTACCTGATTGACGTTGCTGATACTTTATATGACAAGATCATGCAGTGTTGGAAGTCAGGTAGATGAATGTTTTGAGAGTCACACGTTCCAAAATGTAACTTGCAATTTCATACTATTGAACATATTTATAAATGTATGTTTTTCAAGATACTGTCTATTTTTAATACAGACCTTCCTTGAACTCTCTGTAAACTTAAACTCATTCAAAACTCTGCTGCCCATAACATAATTCACACCAAATCCTGTTCACCATTCACCTCTGCTCATTTACCTACATTGGAGGTGTTTCAGTTTTAAAATACTGATCCATGTTTCAAAATCCTTCCTAACTCTCTAATGTCCTCCAAGGTTACAACTCGCTGAGAAATCTACTCCCCTTCGATTCTTGTTTCCAGCTCATCCCCAGTGGTAGAGCTTTGTTATCAGCTGTCCAGTCCTAGGGCCAGAATTTCAACTTGGAGATAGGAATCAGAAAGCAGGCACCCTCTCATACTGGTCCAGGGGATCGGCCACGGTCAGGCATCCATTCAGGGGAGTCCATGAGTGTGTCACAGTCAGTCCTGTGACTTCATAGTGGCCAGTCAGGGATTAGGGCTGACTCCTAAATTAAGAAATATTCAAACACCATTCAGGGGTCTGGACAGTTCACATTGGAGTTGTCCGGTTGGCTTTGTCAAAAGTGTGGGCTATGGTCAATCTATCAGTTCCATCCACAGAAATGAAGGGGAAGGAGAGTGTTAAGCAGTGGGTAAGGAAGGCTGTTGCTGTGGGAATGAGACTCAGCAAATTAGTTTTCAAGACTGGAACCAGCAGGCTGGTTGGAAGAGCATGATTACAATTGGGAAGGAGGCAACAATACCTGGAAAAAGTGGGGAGAAGTGACATGTCAAAGCATGAATAGGAAGTAGGTCATGTGGAAGGTGTGTTCATCCACAATCAGAGCACCCTGGCTTCTAGCTACCATTGTCCTACTGAACCACAGGGCTGCTCTCTCATTAGAGAGGGAGAGACTACTGGCAATGGTTTAACCTGAGGGTCACGTCAGGTGAGGGAAGAGGTTGAGAAGGAGAGACTTCCATGGTAACCTCAGCTGGTGCAGGAATTAAATTCTCACTGTTGGCATCACTCTGCATCGCAAACCGACCATCCAGCCAACTGACCTAACCAATCTCCACATAATTCGGTGCAGTGCTGCAGCTTTTGGGCAATGAGGGCCATTGCATCTCACATACTTGTCTTTCACCCCTGTTCCTGCTTGTGCATGTGGATAAAGACCTTAATTACCATTACTGAAGGGTCCTTTCCAGCCTGGGGCTCAGTGGGTGTAAATCCTTCTTTGAGGTTATTGTTTTTGTTAGTTCGAACCAATCTGCTCATTCTCCCTTAGTTCTGCCTGTGTCGTGGGTTCCCACATGAACCACAATACCTATATTCTGCCCACTTCTCCAGGTACAAGGGGATATCCTGAATGCCAGATAATGGAAGTCCACTGTTCCTAAAAGAATTGTGTTTGAGCAATATTCATTGAGTTACTTAGAAATGATAACAGGATGAAAGAATTGTTGCAGAAGGTAGCCATTTGACTCATTGTGTCTTTATCAGCTTTCCAGCTGAGCAATCCATTTTGTCCCATTCTCACACCTCCTTCCCATACTCCTGCACATTCTTCCTTTCAGTGAACCTGCATCCAGCAGAGCCTCAAGCAGTACATTCAGACCATAACACTTGCTGTATGCAAAAGATTTCCCTCATTTCGCTTTTGTTTCTTTTAACAATTGCTTTAAATTCATGTCCCTTTCCTCATTCTGGATTGCGAACAGTTTCTCCCTATGTAGTCTTTGCAGACCATCATGATTTTGAATATCTCTGTTAAATCTCCTCTCAGTATTCCATTCTCCAATGAAAATTGTCCTAACTTTTCCAACCTCCCTCTGTGAATTATGTTCTTCATTCCCTAGAACTATTCTGGTGAATCTGTTCTGTATCTCTCTAATATTTTCATATTCTTGTTTTAAAGTGAAGCACACAGAACTAGATGCAAAACGCTAATTGAATCCAAACCAGTGTCTTGTGCAGGTTCAACGTAGTGATTCTATAGTCTGTTAATAAATCGTAGGATACAGTATGAGTAAAGGGTGCATGTTCAGAAACATGCCTCGGTGAGATGTACACCAAATGAGTAGCTATTTGGATTCATTTGGGAATTCAGTACGTGAGGGAAAGAACTGTTTTAATTAAGGTTTAATTCAACTAGTAACACGTACAACATGTGTAAAATATTGGTTGCATTTATCAGCACTGGTAAGATTTATCAATAGTGTGTTTCTAAAGTTAATTAAATTAAGGCCAAGTAAAACAAAACTAATATAAGCAAGCCAAAACAAAATAAATATTACAGAAGTGAAGTATAATTAAGGCAAGGTGAGGCAGCTCAGTCATGTGGAATGCATGTTCTGTAGTATGTGGGAAGTTGTAGACCTTACTGATGACTCAGGTAACCACATGTCCGGGAAGTATCACATGCTGCAAAAATTTGAGCTCAAAGTTTCTGAATTTGAGTGGTGGCTGGAGTGACTCCTTACTGAGGTGCATCCATGAGGATGAGTGATAGATACATAAAGAGAATGTTCAGAAATGTTATCACATGCCAGGCTAGGAGCATAGAGACAGATGGGGAATGAGTGACTTCCAGACAGTCCAAGACAAAGACTCCAAAAACAACAATGCCAAACACAATCTGGTGATCCTGCAAGGTCTTCCTTACCAGCATCTGGAGGTTGTGTCAAAGTGAGCAAGCTGTTCCACAGACTAGTCAAACAACAGCCTAGCATTGTCCGAAAGGTATGATCAGACGAGTATGACAATGTCCCAGATACCAGCTTCGCCATCCCTAGGCATGCCCTGCCTACTGTCAAGACAGAGCCAGTGGAGGTGGCAGCATGCTGTACAATCAGGAGAGAATTGCCCTCAGATTCAGGATACCATGGAATCTCATGACATCTGGTCAAACCTAGGAAGGAAACCTCCTTCTTATTAGCACCTTCTGCCCTGCCTTCCCTCAGTTGCTGAATCAGTACTTCTGCATGTTTGATACCACTTCGAGGAAGCACAAAGAGTGGCAAGAGCACGGAGTATAATCTGGGTAGGGGACTACATTTTCTTTCACCAGGAGTAGCTCAATAGCACCACTACTGATTGGGTTGGACAAGTACCAAAGGCCATAGCTGTTAGAATGGGTCAGCAGCAGATAGAGAGGGAGCCAACAGAGGAGGAAAATCCACTTGACCTCATCCTTACCTTTTGAAAGTTCATCTTTCTATGATGCTATTACTAAGAGTGACCACTGCATAACCATAGCAGAGACAAAGTCCCATCTTCACATTGAGGATACCTTCCATTGTGTCGTGTGATGCTAGATTGATGGACTTTGAACAGATCTAGCAGCTAATACCTGGGCTTGCATGAGATGCTGTGGGCTATCAGCTGCAGCAGACTTGTATTTCGCCACAAACTGTAACCTCATCACCTAGAATATATTCTCACTCTACCATTCCCATCAAGACAGGAGACCACCCCTGGTTCATAAACTATTTGGGAGTACATGCCAGGAATAGTGCCATGCATGTTTAATAATGAGGTGTTAACCTGGTGAAGGTACAGCACAGGACTACTTGCATGCCAAACAGCAAAAGAGCTTGCAGTAGACAAGGCTAAGCAGTCTTATTGCCAACTGACCAGATTTGAGCTCTGCAGCCCTGGCACATCTGATTGCGAAAAGTGATGAACAGTTAAAGGTGGAGGGTCTACAAATATTCCCATCCTCAACGATGGCACATTAGTGCAAAAGAAAAGGTGGAAATATTTCCATTCATCTTCAGCCAGACATTCTGAGTTGATGATCCATCTTGGCCTCCTCCTGAATCACAGCAACCCAGCATCACAGACACCAGTCTTCAACCAAGGGATATGAAGATAGTGCTGGAAAGCCTGCATTGAGGCAGATGACCTAATTGAATGGTGGAGCAGGCTTGCCAGATTGAATGGCATGCTCCTGCTGTTATATTCTTAACAATTCTGTCAACCTATCCTACCACCTTCAAAGCCTTAGGTAATTGTATGCACAGATTTCTCTGCACCTGTGCCCCAACTGTTTCATCTCATCACAAGCTTCAAAATTTTGCCCTGTACACCAATGTCTAGATCATAATATATATCAGGAAAAGCAAGGGTGCTGACTTTGATCCTTGGAGAACTCTGCTACACACTTGCCTCCTGCCCAAAAAAAAGTCCATTAATCACTACCCTTCGTTTGCAGCAGTTCAGCCAATTACGTATCCACATTACTGCTGTCTTTTTAAATTTTATTCACAATAACTGTGCCCATAAGTCTGATGTGCGGCCTTTTGGAATGTACAGCACATCAACTCCATTGCCCTCATCATTGTCCTCGTGCATGAATTGCAAAATTTGCAAGTACGGCAAATAATTAGGAAAGCTAATCAAATGCTATTAGCTATTGCAAGGGAAATTGAATACAAAAATAGAGAAGCTATGCTTTTTTATATAGCCATGATGTGGAGGTGCCGGTGATGGACTAGGGTAGACAAGGTGAGAAATCACATGATACCAAGCATCTTTCTATGATTCTATTAGTAAGAGTGACCACTGCACAACCATAGCAGAGACAAAGTCCCATCTTCACATTGAGGATTCCTTCCATTGTGTTGTGTGATAGTCCAACAGGTTTATTTGAAACAAGAAGCTTTCGGAGCCTCAGTCCTCCTTCAGGTGTTAGTGAGAGGTAGTATCAGACACAGAATTTATACGAAAAGGATCAAAGGTTGACACCATTGATGAGGATGTACTAAACAAACCTAAGATGCTGTTAAATCTTTAGTCAGTTAGAAGGTTTTAATTGATTAATATGTATATGTAAATCCCCAAATTCCTTTCAAGTCACGGTCCTGAGAGAACTGAAGGTTTTATCAGTGTAAAGAAGAGGTGACATTTTAGGTCAGACAATGCATGTTAGGTGTGAGAGCTTGTTTAGAATCTGTTTGTGTTTTAGTTTGGAGTCACACTGGTTTTATTTCTAAAATAGGAATTTATAAAACACCATATTGACTGACTATCTATAAATTGTGTGCTTTTTGAACAAAATAAAATGTATCTGCAAATACAAACTCACCCCATAGATTCACGTGTGTGTGTGTGTTTGGGCGGGCAGTGGAGAGATTGTGTGTGAGTAAGTCGGGGGAGAGAGAGTGTGTGTGTCTGTGTGTGTGAGGGGGTGGAGAGAGTGTGTGCATGTGTGGGGTGGGAAGAGAGTTTGTGTGTGAGGGGGGTAGAGAGTGTGTTTGTATGTAGGGGGGGTGGAGAGTGTGTGTGTGTGTGTGTGTATGTGTGGATGTGTGTGTGTGTGTGTGTATGTGTGGATGTGTGTGTGTGAGGGGGGTAGAGAGAGTGTGTGTGGGGGTGGGGGGAAGAGATTATGTGTGAGGTGGGAAGAGAGAGTGTGTGTGTGAGGCGAGGAGGGAGTGTGTGTGTGGGGGGGTGGTGAGAGAGTGTGCACATGTGTGAGTGTGTGGGGGTGTGTGTGTGTATGTGAGTGTGTTTGTGTGAGTGAGTGTGTGTATGTATGCATGTGTGAGAGTGTATAATTGGTGGGGTCACCTGTAGTACAACATGAACCCAAGATCCTGATTAAAGCCATCCTCATGGGTACCGTACTTGGCTATCAGCCTCTGCTCGGCGACTCTGCGTTGTTGTGTCTCCTGAAGTCCGCCTTAGAGGACATTTACCCCAAGATCCAAGGCCAGATGTCCTTGACCGTGGAAGTGCTCCCCCACTGGGAGGGAACATTCCTTTCTGGCGATTGTTGTGCGGTGCCCATTCATCCGTTGTCATAGCGTCTGCATGGTTTCACCAATGTACCATGCCTTGGGGCATCCTTGCTTGCAGCGTAACCATGACAGGGTTGTATACTGTTGTGGTTGACGTTGTCCTGAAGGCTGGGTAGTTTGCTGCGAATAATGGTCTGTTTAAGGTTTGGTGGTTGTCACTACCCATGAGGACAGCCTCAACCGGGATCTTGGGTTCATGTCGCACTACAGGTGATCCCACCACACTATACACTGTCTCACACACTCACTCACTCACACACACACACACACACACACACACACACACACGTGAATCTATGGGGTGAATTCGTATTTGCAGATATTTTATTTTGTTCAAAAAGCACACAATTTATAGATAGTCAGTCAATGGGCATTTTATAAATTCCTATTTTAGAAATAAAACCAGTTTGACTCAAACTAAAACACAAACAGATTCTAAACAAGTTTTCACACCTAACATGCATTGACTGACCTAAAATGTCACCTCTTCTTTACACTGATAAAACCTTTAGTTCTCTCAGGACCAGAATTTGAAAGGAATTTGGGGATTTACATATACATATTAATCAATTAAAACCTTCTAACGGATTAAAGATTTAACAGCACCTTGGGTTTGTTTAGTACATCCTCATCAATGGTGTGAACCTTTGATCCTTTTATAAATTCTGTGTCTGATACTACCTCTCTCACTAACACCCGAAGAAGGATTGGGTCTCTGACAGCTTGTGTTTTCAAATAAACCTGTTGGACTATAACCCAGTGTCGTGTGATTTCTGACCTTAGTTATATAAGGCACCGGTGAGACCATTTGAAAAACTGTATATTGATTTACCAGCATATAATATCGGTTTCCTTATTTAAGGAAGTATGTACATGAATTGGAAACAATTTAGAGAAGATTTACTAGATTGATTTCTGGAATTGGCAATTTGTTTTATGAGGACAGGTTGGACTAGCTAAACTTGTATCTGCTGGTGTTTGGCATAATTAAGATAAAAGTCACCATTATCCTACTCTCTCTTTAGAGAGAGAGATTGCTGGTAGTAGTTTAACCTGAGGGTCACCATATGTCATGTGAGGGGAGAGATTGAAAAACAGGAGCAGGAATTCAACCCAAACTAACCAACTCCTTATATAGTTGCTGTAATGCTGCAGCTTTGGGCAATCAGAGCCATTGCATCCCTCATGCAGCATTGGACAGAGTCAAAATGGATTAATGAAAGGAAAATCATGCTTGACAAATCTACTAGAAATCTTCAAGGATGTAGCAGGTAAAGTTGATAAGGGGAGCCTGTGGATATGGTTCAGTTTGACTTTCAGCAGGCTTTCAATAAATTCCCACATAGGAGATCAGTGTGTAAAATCAAAGTGCATGGGATTAGGGGTACTGTATTGATGTGAATAGAGAATTGGTTGGCAGATAGGAAACATGGCATAGGAATAAACAAATCTTTTTCTGAGTGGCAGGCAATGATAAATGGGATCCTGCAGGGATTAGTGCTAGGACACCAGCTATTTACAATATATATTAGTGATTTAGATGAGGGAACTAAATGTAATATTTCCACGTTTGCAGACAACACAAAGCTGGGTGGGAGGGTGAGCTGTGAAGAGGATGCAGAGATACTTAAATGTAATTTGGACAAGTTGAGTGAGTTGGGAAATGCATGGCAGATGAAGTAAAATTTGGATAAATGTGAGGTTAGATTAGGAAAGGGGGAGGTGCAACAAAACATGTAGTAGTAGCACATTGAAAGTAAGCATGCAGGTACAGCAGGCAGGTGAAGAACACAAGTGGTATGTTGGCCTTCATAATGAGTGGATTTGAGTACAGGAGCAGGGATGTCTTGCTGCAATTGTACAATATCTTGGAATATTGTATGCCATTTTGGTCTTCTAATGTGAGAAAGAATTTCTGGCAATGGAGAGAGTGCAACAGAGATTGATTCCTGGGTTGGCAGGACTGATGTACAAAGAGAGACTGGATCAATTAGGCCAATATCCGCTAGAGTTTTGAGATCTCACAAAAACCTGTAAAATTTTAACATGACTAGACAAGGTAAATGCAGGAGGGATGAGGAAAAATTTCTTCACCCAGAGCCTATGGAATTCTCTGCCACAGAAAGTGATTCAGGCCAAAGCATTGAATGTTTACAAAAAGGAGTTGGATGCAGTTGTTAGGGCTAAAGTCATCAAGAGGTATGCAGAGTAAGCAGGAAGAGTATACTGAGTTGGATGATCAGCCATGATCATATTGAAGGGTCAAAAGACCTACTCTTGCTCCAACTTTCTATATTTCTGTACACAAGGTTTAAACAAGGTTGTAATGTTTGCAATTCTCTAGTCCTCTGGCAGTACCTCCTAATCTAAGGAAGACTGAAAGATTATGGTTTGGCCTTCACAATTTCTGCTTTCTCTTCTGTCATGCTTTTAAAACCTCCTCTTTATCTATTTGAAACCTGTCTAATGTCTGAATTGCCTCCTCTTAGTCGTAGACTAGCACCTTCTTCCTTCATGAAGATAGATGTAAAGTACTCATTAAACACCTCAACTCTGCCCTCTGACTCCATGCATAAATCCACCTTTTAGTTCCTAATTTGCCCTACTCCTTTTACCAAACTGATATATTTATATGCCTGTGTTAAACTTTGGGATTACCTATTATATTGACTGCTTGTCTCTTCTCATACTCACTTCACTTTTGATTCTCTTATTTGTTTTTATCATACCCCTCTGAAACTTCTATATTCAACCAGGTTTTTATTTGTATTTTCTATTTGACATCTGTCATAAGCACATTTTTTCATTGTTGTCTTACCTTCTGTCTCTTTTGTCACCCAGGAAGCCATGGCTTTGTTTGCTGCACATTTCCATTTTGAGGGAATATACCTTGACTGTGCCCAAATCTTTTCTTCTTTGAAGGTAGCCCCATTGTTCAGCTGCCATTTCTCCCTCTTAATTTATTCCACCCAGGTCTGTTCTTATACCATTGAAGTTGGCTTTCTCCCCATTAATCATTTTTACTCTACATTGTCCTTTGCCCTTGTCAAAATTATCCATGCCTTAGTTTTCTTTTTAATTTTCTAATCGAACGTTGAGAATTTAAAGGAATAGCTAGTGGGGTAAAAAGAAGTCATGGAGAGGGGAGGGGAGGGGATATGATGAGGATTGTGGGATGGTGTTCCTCCAATATTGTGACTTAGCATTTTGTTACACTATCCATCCAATGTACACTGTAATGATTTGTTTTGAATATATGACAGAGAAAAATATCCTTCCATAATTATTTAGTGATGCATTATTATATAATAATGATATGAAATTCTAATTAAAATTTTTTAGTTCTTTTGCTGGTGTCTCTGTCAATTACATAAAAGTAATTAAGGTTTATGTTGTAAAGAAGTAAAACACCTGTACCACTAACGTGTATTTGTATGATTGAATCTCTTGAACAGGACTTGAATTTCATAGGGGAGTACACCATTTAGCAAAAAAGGAGGGTTTGAAGGGAGCCAAGATAAGTAAAGCACTGGAAAATTTTGCATGGAATATCACCGTATTGAAGGTACAGTAATAATAGGTAAACTCTTGTGTGAATATCATCAAAAGTCATGATTAAAATGAGGAAAGTGAAAACTGTACCTTTTCTGTGAGAAAATTTGAAGGGTTCACAAATAGTAGGACCAATTGTAATTCTGAATTTTGCATATAGATGTATTCTATTAAATAACTAGATCACCCAGATGGATGAAGTAGGAATAATGTTACAGCAGAACGGAGGCCAGTTTGTTTTGCGTTAATGTGTGAGAATAAAATGGGTCGGGTTGTAAAATAGATGGTTGATGGAGTCTTGTTAAATTAAATAATCCATTTTGGATCTGTGTCCCCCTTTATTTTTAATAAAATCACTTTTATAAAGTTGTACTTTAAACATGCAAAACTCCTGGACTGAAGTTTCTAATTTTCTGACATAGTGCTTTCTTCATTGAGGTCCATGACAGACTGTCCACCATAGCTGATGTTAATATTTCTCAAGCTCCAGTGGAAATAATTTCTCTCTATGCACTGTTGAGACCAATGTTCCCTCTTAGCTACTTCACGTAGAGCATTCAGGCATGCCATTTGGCATGTGGATGCATTGATTTATGGTTCTGGAAGTTGCTGTCATGTAAGGACCTCCAAAGTCCATGCAGAGGCAGGAAATTTTAGAAGAAACATTGGTTGAGAACTTCATGATTTTGAACACCACTCAACCTTCTCTGCTGTAAGGAGAATAGCCCAAACTTCAACATTCTATTCTAGTCACTGATGTCCACGATCCCAAGAACCATTCTAATAAATCTTCTTGCACCTTCTTTAAAACTTTCACATCCTTGCTAAAGTGTGGTGCCCTGAACAGGACGCAATACCTAGTTGAGGCCAAGCCAGTGTTTTATTAAGGCTCATCATGACTTTCATGCTTTTGCACTCCATGCAACTGGTTCTAAAATTCAGGTACTTGTAATCTTTTTAACTTTTTCAATCTGCCTTGCCGCCTTCAATGATATATGCACATATACTCTCAGGCCACTCCACACATTTAGTTGATGTTGTCTTTCCTTGTTCTTTCTACCACTAAGTATCACCACACTTTTCTGCATGCCACTTGTGCACGCATTCCAATAGTCTATCTGTGTCCTCTTGAAATCTACTATTATCCTCACAATTCACAACGGGTTACAAGTTTTGTGCCCTGCACAAAAAGATCTAGATGACTGATTTTTATTAAGAAAAGCAGTGGTTCAGTTACTATCGCCAGAGGAATTTCACTTTATTCCAAAAAATATTTGTTTATCACTACTGTTATTTCCTGTCACTTTGCCAAATTCATATGTGATTGCCACTGTCTCTTTAATTCCATGGGCTTCAACCTTTATGGCAAGCCCCTTATGTGAGACTTCATCAAATAGTTTTTAGAAGTCCCTATAGACTACACCAACCACATCATTCTTACCAACTCTCTCTGGTACCTCATCACAAAAACTCAGATTAGTTTGTAGAAATCGTGTCTTCTGTTTTTCCTGTATTTCTAATTGTGGACTGAAATGAGAAAAGAACTGTTTCAAAAGTGTTGGAAGGCTGAAGGATTTCTGCTTGTTTGAGCAGTGTGAAGTGTGGTTGCAGACTAACTGGAGCTGAGGGGTTGTATACCGATGGAGCTTTGGTTGGCGCAAGTAACTGATTGTCAGTGAACTAGTGACCAGCTATCGATGACAAAGATTTTCTGTTTACCAGGAACTATGTGATTGGCTCAGAGGTAGTTGAACAGCTTGAAACTGGGAACAAGATGCAGAAACATCTCAGAGGGGAGGTGATAGCCTAGTAGTATTATTGCTAGACTATTAATCCCAAGACCTAGATAACATTCTGGGCACCGGTGTTCGAATCCTGCCATGGCAGACGGTGGAATTTGAATTCAATAAACATTTGGAATTAAGAGTCTAATGATGACCATGAATCCATTGTCGATTGTCAGAAAAACCCATCTGGTTCACTAATGTTCTTTAGGGAAGGAAACTGCCATCCTTACCCAACCTGGCCTACATGTGAGTCCAGACCCACAGCAATGTGGTTGACTCTCAACTGCCCTCTGGGCAATTAGGGATGGGCAATAAATGTTGCCTAGCCAGTGCCACCCTCATCCTGTAAATGAATAGAGACAAAGAAAAGATCTCCAGCTCAATAGTTGGTTCTGTTCTCTGCAATGGAAGTCATATTAAGCTTGAAGGAAACCAACTAATTTTTCTGTACGCTGTGACTTTAATTAATAAGTCAGAGACTTTTCACAAGTTTATCAACTATCTTTTGCTTCTTATAAACCAGTGAAAGCCTTTGAGAAGGAAGTTTGAGAAGCAGTGTTCTGACCAGCACAAGAATCCCAGCAACAATGTAAACAAGAACTGCTGAACGGCCTTCCCAGTCTTTCCCCTATCCATAACATGTCTAATAGGGAGTTTATAAGCAGATTAGAGTTTTAATTAGTAGAGTCATGTGTCGGCAGTTCATGACTGTTTACCTATAGCTAGAGTCTAATTACGTGTAATAAATAATAATTTTTGTTAAGTTAAGAGACCTGGTGTGTATTTTCTGTCAACCTGGGTCTAAAAATCAGGTCTTCGTATACTTTTTAAAACGGTTAACTTCTGTGATGATTCTGGGAATAGTGGAGCTGAATTTTCAGTGTACTACCCCAGTGAAGTGTGGCAAAGTTCAGCACAATTTCTCTTTTACATCCTTATGCTGGGAAATTTGTTAATTTGTCAAAGTGACTGTTAATTTTATCCTGGATTATCCTTTGTAAATGTTTTCCCACCAGCAAGGTTAAATTCATTGGTCTGTAGTTTCTGGGTTTATACTTTAAATTGTGAATGCTCTCATAGAGCTAATTGGCTTACCCCTATCCCTACTTTATGTGGTCATATGCCAGTTCATCTACAGTGTTTACTCTTACTTACCT
>NC_063338.1:27755910-27767810 GCF_021869965.1 Rhincodon typus | reverse complement strand
CTTCTTTCAATATGACTCCAACAGCATTTTGTTCCTTGGGGAAGAGAGTTGCAAAGTGTTCATTTAGCATCTCAGCTGTACCCTTTGCCTCCATTTGGTACCTAATTGATCAAATCTCTTCTTTTATTAACCTTGTTCTTTTTAAAATTTCCCTTTATGTTAGCATTCTCTTCCCATTCTCTGTGCCTTTCTCATTTTCTTTTTTCACTTACCCTTTGAAAATTCTATGTTTAGCCTGTTTCTCATCTGCATTAATAATCTGAAATCTGTAATATACACTTTTTTCCTGTCCCCCTCAGTCTCTATCTCTTTTGTCCTCCAGGCTTTGTCATCTCATCATCCCTTTCATCTGGCATTATTTGGCCTATCTTTTCCTGTCTTGGAAATGTATTTTGACCATATGCAAACCACCTCCTCTTCAAAGACAGACCATTATTCCAAAAAAATTTGCCTGTCAATCTTTAATTTCAATTTATATGGCACAGACCATTTCACATCCCACTGAATTGGCCCTCCTCCAACTATGTATTTTATCTTGATTACTCTTTGCATCATAACATTTAGATTAACTATGAAAACGAACGATCACTGTCTCTTAAAGGTCCCCCTACTAACACATGATACATTTGCCTACCAGTTCCCCAGAACCAGATCATAAAAGTTTATGGAGGTGACTTGGAGGGTACAAGTGAACTTTAAGATATTTCGGCATAGACCAAGGAAGTGAAGTAGTCATTGAGTGATAGTGTAAAGCCTTATGGTAGGGAAGTTCTAAAAGGATTTATGCAAAACATATTTGAACTGTATGTCTTATATATAATGGAATACAAAACATATTGGGAGCCTATGAGCAGAATATGAGATAATGGAGAGAAATTGAGAAATGCTGCAATAGAAAACTCATATCAAAGATCATTTGATGAAGTAACAGAGAGGTGCTAATGGAAGATCATTGATCTAAAATGCTAAGTCTGTTTTCTCTCCACAGAAACTGCCTTCCTTGCTGAGTATTTCCAGCATTTTCTGTTTATATTTCAGATTTCCAGCATCCAAGTAATTTGAATGGTAGTACAGGGATAATGCAAGAAATGTAGATATGAACTTTAAGCACATTATAACATGCCTCATAACAGACTTATTCATAAAATAAAAACGCAAGGTGTTTAAGGGACATTGGTAGCTTGGCATGTAGTAGGGTTACTACAAAATGTGTAATGGAGCTCTGTCCAAGAACAGGTTTTCTGCTCATCCCCTCTGCCCCTTTAAGTCTTGCACTTTCCTTTCCATTTGCTCGTAAGAACTCTCATTTTCAACATCAATAAGCAATGAACAATGTAACTAGAAAAAAAAATACATGTGGTGGTTTCCTGTTGTTTTCCTTATGTATATTTAAAAGAAACAGAAATCTTCTTCCCAAGCAGCTGTGGTCCCTTGGGGTTCTAACTCTTCTGCCATCACCACTGAAAATTCACTGGTTCCAAAGTTGGCCGTGGCTCATAACCCTGGGATAGGGTGACTCACTAAAGATGGCCACTCCCTGAGGAATCAAATGACCCTGCTACCCTGGAAAAACTTAACAACACAGTAAGTAGTGAGCATGATTGTAGCAGACTTCAGGACGTAGTCTGGTGACAAATACAGTTAATTGCAGTTAACTGTGAAGTGATGAATTTTAGAATAAACAACATGGAGAGGCTGTGTATTGGTGTTTAACAGTACAATTGTGAGAAGTGGAAGTGCATGGAAATCTGGGATGAATATTACCAACTACTTGAAGATAGCTGGAAAAATTGTTAAAATGGATTAGAAAGCATCTGGGGTACTTGGTTTACTAAATAGGGACATTCAATACCAAACAAGGAAAGTTACGTTTAGTCTTTTCAAACATTTGCCGAGTCCTCAACTTGTGTATTGTGTGCATTTGGGATAATCACATTTTTGAAAGTCCAGATCAATGCTCTGGCGAGGATACAGGAGATGGTTGACAGAATGATACCTGGGTATAAGGAAGAACAGTTATGTGGATAGATTCGGGAAGTTAGGATTGTTCTCCTTAGAGCAGAGCAGTCTAAAGGAAAACCTAATAAAGATATTTAGAATTACAGTTTTTATGGAGTAAGTAGGGAAGACTCTTTCCTCTGATAAGTGGTTAGGTGAGGTCTGTTGAGTGGAAATGATGCATGCAATAGTTATAGTCCATGAGTCTTGCTGAGAGGCCTGTAAGTCAGAGAGAGTGATGGCCCCACGAATGTGCACTAGCTGAGAAAACATGGTGATACTTGCCCTTGCAGAGCATGGAATATCATTAACTTTCTTCCTGCTCAGCTGGATATTGTGCTTTGCTTGGGACACTGCACTGGCCCAGGCCGCTATCTCAGTCGAGCTGTCTGAGTCTGGTGGTGTGGCCTCCTTTACTGGTTGGCAGGAAGAAGCACTGCCCTCCTTTCTACGATGCCGTCAATCAAAACCTCTAGGTCAATGTTGCTGAAGCAAGGAGTTAGCCTGTCTTTCCTTTGTGACAATAATTCAGGATCATAATGTGATGGAAAGTACCAGGCTTTCCATATCTAAAGGGGTGAAAAACTGGCTTTTAAATATGGCACTAACAGTGTGCACCTCCACCTTACATCCATGCAATTCTATCTGACAGATTCCAAAAACATTAATAATAATAAGAGCTGACCTGAACTATTACTTGGGAAAAGCCACCATGTTCCATTGCGGGTTGAGTGCCATATCACAGCTGAGAAAAAAACACAGTTAAGGATGGGAACATTCAGCCGTAAATTTTGATCAAAGGTCATAACTTGGTCGAAGTGATATTATTTCTGATTGGTGCAGGACGCATTGCTGATTTGAGGAGGGGCTGAAATATATTATTGTGGCAGAGAGAAAGGAGTATAACTCCGCATCTGTTTGTGGTTCACATGAACTGGGGTTCTTGTTGTTAACATGAATAAGAAAGCAGAAATTGTTCTGTTCCCTAGCATGAAGCATTCCTGGCTTTATAGAGTGACAAAAGGAATTACTGAGAAAAATCCATAAGTTTATCAATTCAAGCTGCTTATTTTATTGAATGAGGAGTTTATTTTTGTGTATTTGTGTATATCAGGTCTAAATGGTGGTCAGCATTGTATATTGCTTGCAAGGAGTTGGAAGTAACAGACAACTTCCAACTCTGGAAATTCATTCTGGTGGCCCATCTTGGCAAATGAAAAACGCCTTGTTGCTTGTCTACCAAAACATGTTCTTGGCAGCAGTGCAGGACTTCTATTCTCAACCAAATTTTCTTCACTATTGGCTGACAGTGACAAACTGAATGCTCAATGATGCCATTAGGTTATAAATGTAATAACAAGCTCATAATTCGACAGCAATCTACACTGTGTCTTTGGGCACTGAAATCCTGTATGTACTATTTTTACTATTTATATTTGTGTCAAATTTCCATCAATGCTACTTCAACTAAGCTGTTAACTTATTTAAGTGAATTAATTATGTTTTTCTAAAATCACACAAGAAATTGATGCAAGCATGTTAACCAAAGTGACCAAAATAGCACATATATGATCATCAGCTCTCGCTAAGAAATGTTCACAGTACTTTTACACTCATGTTATTTTGCACTAAGTTAAGATATTTGAACTAATATAAATTAGTGGTTTCTGGCTCAGTGCAGAATTTTCATTCTCAAATATTTATATGATAACGTTTGTTATAAGACAACAATAAGTGGGTACAGTTGACAGAATGCTACAATTATAATCTTCCCTTTTTCCTCAAGTGTCTTACTTTCTATAAATTCTGGCCAATAATTTTCTTTTTGTAATTTGTTGGGATTTAAATGCATTATTGGTGACTGTTTAAAGTGAACATGGTAGATAAACATTTTTGTAAATATGTTAAAATATAAGTGAATTAATGTAACCATAGACCTTTGACGTATGCAGGGCCAAGGGGACTTACTGAAAAATGCTAAGAATGAGGCACTGGAAAACATGAAGCAAATCCAAACTGCATGTATCTCATGTGGACTGAGCAAGTCAACAAGTGAAAGGGCACGGTTGAAATCCAAATAAAGTCTTCAGGAAATACAGGAAAACGAAAATGGAAAATTGAATGAAAGCTCTGATAATTCCAAGACCAGCCCCAGTAGCTTGATGATGGAGTCAAAATTACTGCTTGCAGTTAGCCACCAATTTATTTCCATGGATGATACTGAAGATACTAACAAAGCCTTTAGAAAGAACAAGACTTAATATTTAAAACGACAAATTTTATGGCATATACCACAATAAAATAATTCAAGGAAAAATATATTAAAGTGATATTTCTGACATTCTTGTAACCACCTTTGAACTTGAATTTATAGCTCATTTAAAAGAAAGGATGAGAACAGGAACTGACAAAATCACAATTGGCATGCTCTTTTCTTCACACTTTTCATTGTTAGTTATGCGTGTACTAGTTTTTTAAATACATTTTAATATGAACAAAAGTATTCCACTGTACATTTTGGTTATGCATAGCAGTATTTTTCTGTTGTGAGGCTATTGTATGTAAATACTGCTTTTATTTTAAAACGTCTGTTCATACATGTATTGAGGACTTTTTTTGAAATTATATTCTGAAATGTCCTACTCACTCACTCTGTACACAGTTGAGGAACATAGTCAAGCCTGGATCCTGTAATCAGAAAACATCAAATATAAAAGAAAAGTTTACCAAAGTAGAGCAAAAAGCATTGTTTATAGATTAATTCCTGAGGAACATAGATTACCACTTTGTGACAAACACAAATTGTAACAAGGTTAAAATTTTCAGTCGTTTTGCTGAAATTTAAGAGAAAACCAATATTCTACATTGCTGTGCGTCCTCTCAGTTTTCAGGCACTAAGTTACGCTGCAAAATTTGCATATCCATCAATGTCTTACCAATTTTTCCAGTGACTACCTGAATGAGACAGGAACCAAAATGATCCTTGATTGGTCCTTGATTGGTACTGGATTACTCAATGTCATCCAATGTCTTGGAGTAATAAAATTGGCCAGTGTTTCCACTATCCAGTTACTCTTTCTAGAAATAGGTGAGGTCTGTCTGTGGGAATTGGCTGAGGCAGAAAGAAATTTCCATAAATGTCTTTAAGGATAGAGAGGAAAGAAGGAAATTCAACATGGAAAATAAATTGCACCAGCTGTTTTTGCAAATGTCTGATACAAAATGGATATTTGCAAAAGTCAACCTTGCACTTGCATGTGAAGTTTCAAAATAATCTTTTTCCTTGGAGGAGTGAGTGTTTGGTCAATCAAAACAGGATAAAGTTAGGGAATGACTGAACTGAAAACTATAGGTTCCAAGTGAGATGAATACATGTCAAGAAGACTTTCCCACAGCTGCCATGCTAATTGAGCTCAAGGCTTGGTAATCAGAGCTTGAACATTTATAGTTGCGCTTCTTTGGAACAGTGTGTTCCAATTTTGGTTATGTTGCCTGGTAGAATTGGGGAAAATGGCTTCCCTGTACTATCCAACAGCAACAATAACGTTGACATTGTTGTTATTGTCATTTGTGACGGTCTTTGTGGGGCTAATCTTCATATCTTCCTTAAATAAGTAGCAATGCTGGAGTCAAGCTGAACATACAAGGCAGACAATTTGTGGACTGGGAGTAAATGGGACAACCAAGTGATGTCATACTGGAAAAAGTGTTCCGGCCCATCCAGCCTGTCTCACACAATGCGATGCCTTGTGCTTCATGTATAGATTCTGTCCAATACGTGATCACCCAAAAGAAATAAATTAAAATCAGATAAGACCAGGCAAACTTGAAGGAAAAGGTCAAGGAAGTTTATTTCTAACAAATGTACATTCATCCACCCTAGTCCCACCTCCTTAGCTGCTTTGGCATTTAAACTAGTTCAGGGTATTTCTCTGCTCCTGATAATATCGTGCTGTGCCTACCTTCTATATGGGATGACTTCTACCCCAGCCAGAAACAGCCCTTTGTTGAAGGAGTTCCATGAAGCAATGACAGACTGCTCCAGGTGGCCACTGTTTGCGTTGGGTAAAAGAATCTAGTTTTTTTCTCTTTAAAGCTGTTTTCTGGATTTCATTGTAAGAGGTGAAGAAAACTCAGGCAGTTAGTAGACAGTTAACAAGGAAACTTTTGAAACATTCTTATTTGCTCATTTCCAAGGTATATTTCACTTTTTTTGCAAAATAGTCGTCTTTGGATTTCTCTGCTTCAGAGGACAGGGTTTGTCCTGTGCAGTATTTTGGTATGGTCAATAATGAGATCAATAGATTTTTGAAGATTGAAGAAATCGAGTGATTAGGGAGGGAGAGTGTGTAAGTGACATTGAGGTTGAGCATTAGGCAAGATCTTACTGAAAGATGGAGCAGACTTGAAACATCGTAACACTTACTCCTCCTAGTTCTTATGATCCTAAATCTAGCCCACATTCAAATAAACATCTTTGATCGGGGATGATAATCTTCATTAAGTTTATTAAGGAACTGTCTTTGAGTAAACTACATTCAAGAATTACTGTCCAGTCACTACTACAAATACTTTGGACTTTTGCACCTATTTGATAATATAACATTTCTTTTGTTTCTTCAATATGTTACACCTAGTGTTTTTCAGCAATATCCATGTAAATGTTCATTAGTCTTGTTATAGTGTAGGGCTTACATATTGCAGTCCAGGTTGATCCTTTGTATACTGACTATACTCCAAAATTATGTATATGTTCTATCAATATCCATTTTGTAAATTTAATTATTGTTATTGACAAAGTTAAATATGCAGTTATAAAATATGTGTCTTCATTCATTTTGTTTCTGAATAAATTAAAATATTGTAAATCTTGATTTTTTTTCATTTAGATTAGCCAAACAAATGCTACTCAAAGGACTAATGCAAGATGTGCAGCACCTTGTGAAATATACAACTTCATAGGTAGAATTCACAGAATGCGTCAACACAGAGCTGCTATTTTGGCACATAAAATCTGTGCCACAGGCCATCCCATCAAATCCAAACTGTTCTTTGTCTATTCACTTAATATTTTTCTTTCTCAAATAACTAATTACAATTTGGAAGAATTTGTGGATCCAACAATAGTAATAGTTTGTGACAGAGAGTGCCATATTCTGACAACTTTCTTTCAAACCACCACTATTAAATTGTTTAATGACCATCTTTGATTTTTGTCAATCCTAACCATCTTGGTGACTAGTGGAAATAATCTTTCACTACTTAACCCTTTATTACCTTAAAAACCTCGTAACCGCAGCTGCAATAAAAGATTGAAGCAATATACTGAAGATTCTGGAAATCTAAAATACAAACCAAAAGTGCTGGACGGCAGGTCTGGCGCATCTGTGGAGATAGAAAGAGTTAGCATTTCAAGTCCAATATGACTGTTCTTTGGAACAAATTCGGACTCAAAATGTTAACCCTGTTTCTGTCTCCACAGATGTTGCCAGACCCACTGAATTTGTCCAGAGCCTTCTGTTTTAATTGCAACAGAAGATGGCCTAACATCTCTGGTATTTTATCATAGTTGTTATCACTTAGTAATATCTGAATGAATCCATGTTGTACCTTTGCATTAAGCATACAGGAGCTGCTAATCGGTGTTTTGTAATTTCCTTAAATATCAAGTTAGAAATGTTGCTTCTCACAGGGAAGTTAGAATTTGAGATGGCTGTTAAGATTTTTGTTTGCAGATAGTGCTTTTGTAATACAGTTTAGAACATAATTAGTTTTGCACAGAAGTAATGGTCAACAAAACTTGAGTATTGTTGCAAAACAACCCTTTGTCAAAGTTTTTTGCTCTGCACTGTTCAGGACAATTTGAAAGAATACCAAAGCAATGGGGAGGTAACATTTATAATAAATGAGAGGAAAATATCAATTGGTTGGCAAGTGGACTCTGATTGCTAGAGGTGTTGCCATGGAGAATGCACCAAGCACGGCAATTAACTGTCAGTTATCATTAATTGGTGCATTCTTCACAACAACACTCCTTTCAATCAGAGACCACTTGCCAACCAATCAACAATCTTCTCTCATACAGCATAAGTGTCATTTCCCCTTTATTTTGGTATTATGAGTTATCCTGGTGAGCGCAAGATGAAAAGCTTCAGCAAAATGAGTACTTTTTTCACCAATACTCAATAGAAGTAAATGCTTTGATCTGATTTTAACTTGTACGAATAAAAAAGTAACTTTTGTTTTTTGTAAAAGAAACTAACTCATTTGGTGAATGCACTGTGTGCTGCGAAATTGACTTATTCAGGACAGCAAATATTCATGTTCAGTTCCTGCATTTTACTCATCTCTTTATGCCAGCAACGAGTGACGTGGTTGTTTTGTCTCAGTATCCCTAGTCTTGGTATTTCTGATATTTGTCCCTCTACTTGAAGTTACATTGATCATGGTGCACGAACAGATGCCATATAGTCTCAGGTCTAGATAGGTCCCTTGAGAGAGGTACCAGAGGGATGCTAGTGTCCATATTTGATGATGGTCACAGGCTTCGAGAGGAGTTAAGGTGAGAGGAAGAAAAATATATGTAAAGAGCGGTTCTTGTGAAGAAAATGTAATTTAAGTTTTTAGACAGAAGGGCAATAGATGCAAGATTATTAATTTATCAAAAGAGTTGGCACACTTTATTGTAGTCTTTATTAATGGTTACTTAATATATCTGTAGTGAAAGCATTTTGGATAAGTTGAGTTGTCTTGTTTGAAGCCCAGTTAAATAGCTTCTCATGCATTTATGAATGAGCATAAACTGCTGTACTGTGAACTTTATTTTTTCTTCTTAAAAAGATTTTGTTTTGACAATATTTGAATGATGTGAACAGTAGTTAAACTTAGAAATAAAAGCATAAGAAATAGCAGCAGTATGCCATAAATGATGATCTTACATATGTGAAATATGTATGTTTGAAGAGTTCAATATATAATTTTAAGCCAGTGATACTTACAGACATGCAGTGTTAACTTCTAGTCTTAGCATGCTAAATTTCAAATCCATCAGTCACACAGCCATAACGTTAACCAACTTCTTGTCAAAAAGGTTTTACATAGGTTTACTAAATTTGAATTTCTATTCCTTCATATGTTTAACAAAATGCAGTTGAAATAAATATTTGATCAACTGCGATGAGATTCATACTTTAAGTGTGAAGAACAATTTGTTAAAGTAACATGTGTTGAAGGTAACAAGCTTAAGACAATGATTCTCCCCAATTGTAAAATTGTATCTCACCTGTGTTACAGTAATGACTCCTCAAGATAAGTGCCTTTCAAATCAGAAGATCAATAACTTCAGGCTGCCCTCATGCACCTCCTATGGGCTTACTTCTAGTATAGGCAAAAAAAGGGGCCACAGAAACGCAACTAGTGACAGATGTGCCCACAATTTCCTTGGATGGCATGCTAGTCTCCAGCCATGGTCCTGTCTCTGGGCTGTTCTCTTTTGTGGGTGTAGAGGTGTGTCAGCCCCTGTGGTGGATAACCCATTACAATTAATTGTCCACTAAGGTCAGTCAGCAAAAGCCAAATAGAATTTTCCAGTGGGCTTGTAGCTTCCTGATGCTGAAATGTAGCTTGAGGATGGAGCTTGCAGGTCAGAGAAAAGCAGTGCTTAGGAGGCACCCTCTTTCTCTATCTGTGTTATCTGCATCGGGAGCTTCCATTTCGAATGGAGGGCCACTGATTTGTCATTTCTCAATTTGCTCTCAAACCTTAGGAGTCTGCATTTTGACTAACACTGCTTATCAAGGATTGCATGAGGAGCATGAAATTGCATGAAATGTGTCCAGCATCAGGTCTTGACCTCAGAACATAAATTCAGCCTCAGCCAAGGAAATGGTGTAATTGTGAGACTTTACAGAGTGAAGGACAAACTGGATACAATTTACTAAAAACAAAAAGCTGTGGCTACTATTTGTAAATAAATTGGGAAATTTGAAGTTTCCGACAATATTATTCACGATTTAATCCCATCATTGTCACTGTATTTCAAACAATTACAATGAGAACTTTCATTTAATTGCCATATATAATTCAGCTGGGAAGAGATGTCTGTGACATACACAATTCATTCAAAATCTGCCTACAACTGTATTAATTATTGATAATTATCTCTCTAGCCGCAGAATTAATTAATAGTTGTTGGACAGTACTAATATGTCTACTTCTTCAGCAGTTTTACATGGGATCAGCCAGTATGCTTGTGTTATTGCATTATTTAAAGTCATTGACCCATGAAAATTCAATTCAAATCTTTTTCAGTAACCCATCGCAGTGCAGCAACAATCACTTTTTCAGGAATTTTCTGTTACTAAGATACAGTGTAGCTACATGGCATGTTTACATATTTTCTATTCCTCTTTGAATACTGTGAACGGGATAGCACAAACCTACACCTATGTGGATACGTTTGACAATTTATTTTCCTCCAGGGAAAGTCATTATTTCATGTGTTCTTTATCAATGCAGAATAAAATGTGCAAACACAAGCTCTTCTTCCAGAGGCAGAAACCTCTGCTAAATGCTTGTTACATTAGATACAGTAATTCCTAAGGTGGGTAAACTTAAACAAGCGCTTAATCAGAAATCTGCTTTATGTCCCACTTGCAAGCAGTTGTATCTTTAGATGTCAAGTAGTTCTTAAAATGTAACCTGCATAATATATGCAATTTTCTGGCAACTTTGACTACTAATAATTAGCCACAATTTCATCAAAATGGGAAGAAATGTGAAAGTAGTTTTGTTATGAACAATTTAGGATATCTCATATTATAACACAATGAAGTCTACTTGTCACTGTCAAACAATAATGGACAGAAATTGCGGCTAGTGTTATGTGCCACCTGCAGAAGTTACAGGATGTTTATTGCAATTTGTATATATTACAATAGACAAATTTACTGGTGTGAATTGTTTCTTGAGCCCAACCCAGCTGTTATGTTTTGTCTAAAGAAATAGCCAGGTAAACAATGTCTTTGGTTGTTACGTTTTTATTGTACTAATTTGCAGTTACACAAATGAATAAATTGTGAAAGAGAGTACGTGACTTGTAAATTATGGCTTGCAATGACATTGGTGTTTAGACTTCCACTGAAATTGTCATGTTTTTCTGTTATCAAAATCTACATTAATTAAGTAAATGCCAGATTTAAATTTTGAGAATGAGCCCATGATCTCATTTTTTCATAAGGCAGTGTCTGCTGACACCTGCAACTGCAGGCAACTGTGTATGTATTAATTCGGAAACGCACCAGACACAATTGTCACTTAAAATTCCGATGACCATCATGCACAAAAACTGCATTGTGCATGCGCAGAAACACACTATTGAGGAGGGGTTCAGCAGGGGGAGGGAAGAGAGTGGGCAGTGAAGATGTAGGAGGAGAGTGAGGATGGAGAGGGAATGAGGTTAGAGAGGGAGATTGAGGATGCAGGAGGGGAGCGAGGTTAGAAAGGAATAGTGAAGACGGAGGAGGGAAGTAACATTACAGAGGTTTAGTGAAGATAGAGGAGGGGAGTGAGGTTGGAGGAATGAGTGAGAAAGCGGGGAAGTGAGATTGGACAGATAGGAAAGGATGAGTCCCTCCACACATTCAGAGCCCCCTTTTCCCACCTCCACATTCATGGCCCCCCCATCTCGCCTGCAACCCACCCATTTCTGGATCCACTGAAGGCTGGACAAATGGAAGGCAACTTCATTCTGACGGGGTAGGTTTAGGCATTACAATATCGTACTGAGACTGGAAAGAAAACTCCAATTTAATCTGAGATAGTAAGAAGTGCTGACTGAGGCAACATAGTGTGGAGCTGGAGGAACACAGCAGGCCAGGCAGCATCAGAGGAGCAGGAAAGCT
>NC_063338.1:27700841-27745910 GCF_021869965.1 Rhincodon typus | reverse complement strand
CTGTGTTCATCCAGCTCTACACCTTGTTATCTCAGATTCTCCAGCATCTGCAGTTCCTACTATCTTAGATGGATAAAATGCTGCCAATGACCCTTTGCTAAGAGATGAGAGAATCATTTCTATTCAACGGCTGTCAATTTAATTGCAGAACTCAAGAACGTTTTTTAAAGTTGGAAACCAACAAATTAACATAAGTCTTTTTTCTGAGTGACAAGAATGTGAGGCCATCTTTTGGGGGCAGGCTTAGGACTTATGCCTGCTCTGGTACTGGGAGACTATCTGAATGTTGGCTAGGACAGTAATAATGTAAAAAGCAGAGCGGGTGAAGATCTTCTGAAATCTCTTTAAGAGAATTTTCAAAATCATTATGTTTCTAACCCAATGAGAAAGGATCTATTACGTAATCTAGTACTGTGTAATAAGATGGGTCAGTAGGGGACATTTAGAATGCAGTGAAATTATCATCATAACATTTAGGTTGGCTATGCGAAAGGGCAAAGAATAATTCAGAATAAAATATTTAATTAGAGGATGGATCTTGATGATGTGAGAACAGTTCCGGCCCAGATAAATTGGAATCAAAGACTGACAAACAAAACTAATGAAACAATGGTCAACAATGAAACAAGATCAGGTTGTTCAGATGCAATTTCCCAAGAGGACTAGTCAGAAAGTCTATGTCAGTTCTCTGGGATGTTGATCCTTTGATTTATGGTGATTGATGCTGTTAAGCATAATAGCCTTAACTCATCTCACCCTTTACTCCTCCTTAATCTAATGAGCTATCCATGCCAGTTCATGCCTCACCATCCACCCTGTAAGACTTCTCAAGCCTATTTGCCTCCTCTAAGGTACTCGTCCACTATGATAATAGAAATGAAAAGAAAAAAATCTGCTAACACCTGATAATGAAAAAAATCCCATTCATGAGACTTATTCAAAGCTTTTAAATCTCCTTAAGTGATTAATCACTTATAAAAACAAACACACCTCTATTTAGTTCCCACAAAGATCGATGATCCTTTAAAAGCCTCTTTATATTGCCAATTAAACTATGAACTCAGAACGTGCTTGCTGAGAAAATCATAACTTTTGAAACTCAGCAGTACATTCATTGTGATCTTCTAATAATCATAGGGAAATGTTAACAAGGGCCACTAATGAAATGGCACAAACATATTCTAACATTTTTCTAATTCATATCAGATAGCTCATCAAAGAATGAATTACAGCAGAGGATTATTTTTTAACTTTCAATGACATCTCCATCCTGTTTTTTTTCATATTTAAGGAGCAAAGGGTTAAAGAAAATTGAATATTATGACACTTAAAGAGAGTTTGCCTTCCCTTCAAGAGCACTTGGATTTGCTCCATCAATTTGTGATTCCATCAGTGTGGGTTAAGGCATTTGGACCAACCAAAATGGAATTAAAATGTAATTCAGGACCAAGTTCAAATGGTCCTGGATGAGTTTGAGTTTCCTACTTGTTTAGTCAAGCCCTGCCTCCTTCACTTGCTGGCAAAATCTGGATCTGTCAGAAGTGAGGGAAGGACTTCCACTTTTGGGTGCCACCCAACAATTTCAAATAGCCTTGGAGTCTTCCTAGCTCCATGAAAAATCTGGCTCAGACTCTCAGATGATAAGGAATGCATAGAACAGATGTCAGGTTGATAATACAAGTGTAAACCTGAATGAATATAAAAGTTCAAAGGGTTAATGTGAAAGAGTAACAAGTGAGACAAAGAGAGGGTATAAGGAGCATTCTCGAAGAAAGGGAAATCAAAAATCTTATGTGGCTAAATGAATAGAAAAATGGTAATGGGGGAGAGATTAAGGAACTAAAAGAAAGGAATGGCTATAGAGGGCCTGGCTGAGGTACTAAATGAATACTTTACATCTTCCTTAACCAGGGAAGTTAATGCTGTTGAGGTCATAGTTAAAGAGGAGGGATAGGTTAAAAATTATTAACAAGAATATTAGTAAGGTTGTATTTCAGGTAGGTAGGTAACTGGGGCTAGATAGGATGCTTCTGAGGATTAGAGGAGAGTAAGGGTGGAAATTGCAGAAGAACTGGCTATAATCTTCCAATCTCCTTAAGTACAGCAATGGGGAGAGACAGAGCTGGGGAATTACAAATGTTTCATTCTTGTTCAAAAATAGTCTAAGTATAAACACAGCAACTGCAGGCTAGTCTGTTTAACCTCAACGCTGGGAAAGCTTTTTGAATGGATTATTTGGGACAAAATTAACAGCCATTTGGATAAGTGTGAATTAATTACAGAAATGCAGCATAAATTTCTTAAAGGGGAATCCTATTTAAATAACTTGATTGTATTTTTTGAAGTATTAACAGGATAAGTTGACAAGGACAATTTAACTAGTATGATGTATGTAGAATTCCAAAGTGCATTTAGTAAAGTACCATAGAACGGGTTAGTCAGCAAAGTTACAGTCCATTAAGTAAAAGGGATAGTGGCACCATTGCATGCAAAGTTGGCAGGAGACAGAGCAGTGGTTAATCACACAGAAAATACTCAAGAAACTCAGCTGATCTAGCAGCAACGCAGTATGAGTCTTCATCTGGTTAATGGTCACTGACTCAAAACTTAAACTTTGCATCTCTTTTCACAGATGCTGCCGGACCTGTTGAGATTCTTCAACACTTTTGCTTGTGTTTCAGATTTCATCATCTGTAGTTCTTTGTTTTTATATTAAAACAGTGGTGAACATTTATTTATTGAGCTAGAGGAATGGAGTTCTTCTGGAATCCGTACTAGGGCGAATTCCTACATGCCTCTGTCTAAGTCTTTTTGCTCTGTACATCCTTTACTCACTATGATCTGCCTGTACCGCTTGTAAACAGAGCTTTTCACTGTATTTTGGTACATGTGACAATAAAGCAATCAATCAATCAGTTCATTCCTTCATTTTATTACTGACCTAAACATGGGCACAATTTCTTGGAAGTATTTGTGAACTGCAATGAGGACAGTGATAGATGTTAAATCTATGTAGACACGTTGTTTAAATGGATGAGCACATAGCATATTAAACTTAAGGGACAGCAATAGCCAAGCTCTGAGCCATCATAAGTATATTCACCGAGGCAATTCCAATTCACAGATTTTCAGCTCTTTCTTCAGTTTGTATCACCTCTGTCAGGCAATATCTGGTCAATTTGTGCTATACCTTATCTCACCATCCATCCTACATCACAGCCTGGCCATTCTTCACTGCCTACCAGTCCTTCTCAGACTGCACATCCCAAAACTGTGGGCTATAAAAAGCTGCTGCCCAGGTAACTCTCAACCTCACTGAGACAGAGGTGACACCAACTGCTGATCAAGGTCTGAAGCCAGGGGTTTGAGCTATTGCAACCAATGACAATCCTGGCACATGTTGGTCATCCTCGACATGGCAAGTATCCTAGAGTTCTTACATGACACAGGACATGCACTCCAACAACAGCCCTGCCATGCCTCTATTTTGTTAGCCCATTGACTAAATTAAGCGAATAAACTAAGGACTGAAAAATATCCCTCATCAGTTACTTGTGCTGACATTACTTTGTTTTACAGATGGGTTAACGTAAATATTTTTACTGAACTCTTATTATCATTCATGCCTCCAAGCTTTACTTGTCGGGAGATATTCACTAGTTCTTGGATGGCATTAATATTATTTGTCACTTATCAGCCCAAGTCTGAATGTAGTCCAGGCCTTGCTACTTGAGTCGTCAGAGATTTTGAATTCTACAGCAAGTAGTTCACATCCTGACTCCCCAAAGACTGACCACCGTCTACACTTGGACTAGACCCAGGTTTCAATTGGCAACTACTAAAGATGAGCATCAGCAAGAGTTCCTATAGATCGATCCCCAGGGCTGACCTCACAGTATTAAAGAAGTTCGTTCATTTTAGCCATACAGTCATGAATATGGTTTCATGACAAGTCATTTCCAAGACTAAAAGTGTTGCGCCAAGATGTCACATCCACGTTACACCAGGGACACACGAGTATTGAATACACCATTCAGCCAGCACGTAAATCTGCAAGTCGGCCAAGACTGAATCAGATATTGAATAACTTGTGAGCTACATTTCCCCAATGTGGAGCTCTGAGGTCCATGGTCGGCAGTGATTTCTGGGAGTGGAAGTCAATACTTCGGCTTGAACCTCCCAGTGGCTGCGTGGCTTAGAGGAAATGTTGCTTTTAAATGCAAGTTGGGCACGTCACATGTATCAACCCCAACGTTAACAGAGCTTTGAACTAAAAACAATAGGGTTTTATTTTGCCTTCCAACACTCACATAGCTGGGCCTTTTTGTGATGAGAATCATGTCTTTCCTGAGGTCTTAGTATTGAGGTATCCACACAATGTGCTGTTCACTCTACTGATAAAAGTAGCCACATACCTAGTCACAGTGAATAGTGTCAGCTACATCCTTGTGGCAGATTACTGGTTTAATTTTTCATTGTCCAATAATCTAACCAAACAATAAGTGTGACTGTTGTTGCATGATGATTGCTATTTTCAGTTTAGTTGTTATCTTGCAACAGTCAGTATTTGACAATGCACTGCAGTTTTCTGGTAAACCAGTTAAAGGCAAGAACATTATTAGAGCAGTGACCCATATCACATTATCACCCCACTACCCACACTCCAATGGTCCAGCAGAATGGATGGTACATACTATCGAATCAATGATCATTAAGTGTCGAGTAACAAAACAAGACTTTTTTGCATTGCATTACTGTATTTTCGTGCAATATCAGTGGAGAATGGATGAGCATCGCAGGAACAACTTATGTTCATAAGGCAAGTGCAAATGATTTTACCCAGCAAACATTTGATGAATCATCCCAAGACACAGGACATTCTTCTTCAAAGACAGAGGAAAATGAAATAGATACATGAGGAGTGGGCAAGTAGGGAACTATTAAAACTGTGCGCTGGAGAGAGAGTGCAAGCGAGAAATCCAAGTCCAAATGCTTGGACATCAGCAAAGTTTCTAAAATATGCAACCAACTCAGATCATGCAATGTGGAGAACAGAAGCCAACTCAGACAACGTATGTCCCAGCAATCAGACACAAAGAGAGTGAATAGCAACACTCTAGTGATGATGGCTGTGTGGTAATGTTGATGACAGCAACCAGCAGCAAGATGGCCAAGTTGTCAAACAAGTGCAGCAAAGAACAGCATGTACCTGTCCAGAGAGGTAAATAGTCACCAGATCAAGACGAATTGTCAAACCTGCAATGTATTACATTGAAGTCTGAATTTTTAATCTTGTAAACTCAGTTTTACCTGTTTGTATAGTTTTCAAATTGACAACATGTGACCATGTATATCTTTTTAGGATAATATTTTAGTTTTGAAAAAGGATGGAATGTTGTGAGTCCTGTGAAAGTAATTTCTGCATGTATACGCTTTCTTTAATAAACATCCAATGAATCTTTCAAGACCACGTTATCCATATCATGCTACAAGGGATAACATAAGCATTACTGCACCAGGAAAACATATCAAAACCCACATCAATCTGCAGCCTGAATGCCACTTACTTTATTTCTGATAATTGAAGCATTGATCTTTGCAATAAACAGAGGCAGTCTCATAACTAACTGCGAAGTGAGTTAATTAAATAAAAATCTATGATGAAAATCTGCAGTCAGAATGGTGGCCATGAAACTATCGGTTACTGATCAAACCATCTGGTTTACTGGTGTCCACTTGAGGAGGACATTTATTGCTTTTTCTGATCTGGCCTACATGTGGCCACAGAGAGACAGTAATCTGCTTGAATCTTGTTCTTTGAAATGACCCAACAAGCCACTCTGTTGTATTAAAAAAGGGTAGCTTACCATTCCCTTCACAAAGGCAATTGTAGGGGTAATAAATGTTGCCTTTGGGAATAAAGCCTGCATTCTATGAATGAATTAATAAAAAGAATTCCAACACATCCCTGATTTACCTATTTCTCTCCCAATAGTTGGAGACCTATAGGAAACCACCACTAAGGTATTCATTTTTTTTTTTGCCTTTAAGCACATTTATTCCATCTGTAGCTTTCCCTAATGCATCAAATTTCTTTCCATATGTATTTCCTCTCCTTTCTCATAACACTGTACCTCATATAAGTATTAGAACTTGGTTTGTTTATTTTCCAACACTGTCTGATTTTCAGCCAAGTTTCTGTTTGTGTTGTTAAATCTATATCTTCCAGTGACATAGTTGCTTCTAATTCTTCAGTTTATTTCCCACACTCCGAGTATTGCAATACAAACACTTAATCTTTGATTTTATTCATCACTAAAGCAACTTCTTTTCCGTTCAATTCTTGAGATGAACTGATATCTTACTCCTTTATCTCTGTCCTTTCCTTCGTTATAGCAGAGAGGCTAAATTATTGAGAGAGACGACAATCCCACAGTGTTTTCCCACGCTTTTTAAAGATTGTATTCCAGCAGTAACAGATGATCCGAGATAGTGGGGAATCTGCTTTGCTGCTGAATGATCTACTGTTTTATGATGACAGGAATATTGTCCCATCATCATCAAAAACATAATTTTGGCCTAGACTTTGGTCTCAAGATAGCAGTGAAGCTATTGGCAGTCACCATCCTTTAGCTGTAAATGATACAGAAACTTCAAGTGAATGTTCTTTTTCTGGTTAAATGCTAGTATACAGTGGTTGCTTGCTTGGGTTTTACCACTCTGCAGTTAGATTCATAGAAAGGCTACTGCAAAGTCTGTCTCTCCATTGAAACAAGTTTGTCTAAGATGGTGGGAGAGTAGGATGCTTCAGCTGCAGCACGTCTGCTTTCTCTGTTTCTCTTCTCTTTTTCCTCTTTTTTTTTCCCCTTCCTCTCTTGTTATTTCTTTCCGGTCTCAGCACGGACCCGATAAGGCACGGTCTCTCAGCAGCTGGTGGTGGTCTCTCGGCTCGGCGCGGTTGTATCTTGGCTTGTGAGCGGGTCCTGCCCGGCATGTTCCGGAGGCACCAGGGCGAGACTGGGGAAGGCAGCCTTTAGCAGCAGCAGCGCTGGCATAGCAGCCCAACGCGGGAAGAGTGAGCAGTGAGGGAGATCCCCTGGTATCTGTGGCAGTGGCATCAAGAGCAGGCGATGAGGACTCCCAGAGAGGGAGATAAGAGGAGGACTCATTAAAGAGTGCTGAAAGTTTTAACTTAATCCATTTATTTTTCTGGTTTAAATTAAGAAAGACTTTAGTGTTAACTATTACCTTAATTCTTTATTTTTCTACTTATTCTCTGAAGGCAATGCTTAACATTTTAACATTTGTTTTCTTACTACTTTGTACCTAAGTTTTTGTACCTAGGTACCTTTGTACCTAAGTTGGTGCTGTGTGTGACAATATTATGCACTTTTCACTGTACTCCTGTACTTGACTATACATGACAATAAAATCAAAATCAAAATCTAAAATACATTGACCATTGCAAATTTACTGTATCTGTGTACCTGGTAAATATGAACTAAATCTGGTGCAGAAAATTATGTCTTGTCACTTTGAGTTAAGTAACCATTTACTTTTGTTAGCTCATTCACAAGCATCCCTGGCAAGGCTAGCAGTCAACGTTTTTGAGAAGACAGTGATGAACCACTTGGTAGTAGCTTTGACATAACTGAGAGCCTTGCTAGGCATTCTCAGAAGTTTAGAGTCAATGATATTTCTAGGGTTTAATAAATAAATGTAATTGATGATATAACAATGTTAGCAGCATTTTCTATTAGACTGTAAACGTATATAGTGTTAGTAAAGAGATAGACGTACTTCAGCAAGCCTACGACCGATTTACTGGTTTTATAGAGCAAGAAGGACCATCAACCAGGGCCAAACTAAGGCTTAAACTAGACTCTAAAGTTAAACCCATCCCAAACCAATCACTTTGAGTCTGTAGTGGCATATAGGCCAAACTAAGTAAAGACATCACACTTTCTTCCCTAATGGATATTAATGACCAAGATGAGGTTTTACAGCAATCTGATCATGTCGTGGTTACTATTGGTAGTTTTCAACATTACAGATGCTAGCTTTTATTTCAAATATATTGAATAAGTTGTCTGAATTTAAGTTCATTAGTTGCCATCGTCAAATTTGAACTTGAGTTGAATTAGTACAGGCCTCTGGATGGCTAACATACAGCCACACCTGACCTGTAACTACTGTCAATCAGTCTCTTTAGCACTTAGCTAATATAAATGTTCACTTTCAGTCCTTCAAGTTTTAATTATTGCCGGAGATGTTAGAAATGTCAAATTTATTTTCTTTTAAATTCTGTTGTCTTCTTTTTGCCTCTCAGGATCCAATCTTTCTCCCTCTCACCTCATCCTCATGAACACCCCTCCCCACTCCCAGTTTTCTCCTCTTTCTGTATTTGATTTGACATGAACTCTGTTTTGCGTTCCCCTTTACTGTGGTCTGGGTCTAATGTTGTTTAATCCCAGAGGTATGCTGCTGGAATCCATGGCACTTTCTTAGTTACTCAATGGCCTGCCTATTCCAATGGCCAGAGAGTAGTTTCTGCAGTGAAAACTGAGTGGACTGGTCTCTAAACATTAACTCTGCTTTCTCTCCACAGATGCTGCTAGGCCTGCTGGGTTTCTCCAGCAATTTCTGTTTTAGTCTATTTCACAGTGATGCTGACTTGCTGCATGCTCCTCGCAGTCCTGGTGATTTTCCCTGTCCACTTAGGTCTCTCATAGCCTGTTTCCCTGACTGCACCATTTCCCAATTTATGCTGCTAACAACTAATACGGCAAAGTTATTTTTAGCTGAAGGCTGCACACCAAGTCTCGTTAATGGCAGATATTGTTCAATGCAGGGAACAGGAGAGGGGATATGCAAGATGCAAAATATCAGGGACTAAGTCCTAGGCCTCAACTTGCAGCTTTTGCCTTTAACTTTACTGGCAACACCAACACACTTCACCTCAAAAGGTCACCTCACTTTTTTTGTGCAAGCATATGGTTACATTAGTTCCTTTGAGTCTGGAACATCCATCATGTGCTCCTGCTCCAGGGTAAAATTGCAGCCCTCACAGTTCACTCGTTCTGGTGTGAGAAACCACATCTGTGTGGCCATTTGTTTTGACATGATGCATTCTGGGAGATGTGGTCTGCCTTTGGCTCTGCCCTTGCCCTCCTTACACTAAAGAACAGCAGGACCAAGTGAAGATGCTTGACAAAAGCAAATATGACAGAATCTGATAGCCGTGACAAGGTGAGGAAGATCACGAGAATGGGTTAAAACAATTTTTGGCAATAGTACAGACTTCACTCATAGGAGGTGGTGTAGATAATCTGAACAATTATAAGTAAAAGTTCAGAGGCACTGAGACAGTCTTTTCCTAACCATATCCTAAATGTAGACAGTTTTCAGATTATTTTTTCCCAGAAGTAATACAGCTGTTTAACTGAGTTTCTTAACGGTTGCAACTGGATTTGAAGATGGTGCTGTATTAATATTATCCGTCATGCACTTAGCTTATTTTTGTGTTCAAGGTGTTTTGTAAAAATTTTGAAATAAAATAAACTTGCATTTGTAGAGTGGCCTGTCATGACTTCACTAAAATGCTTTCCAGTGACTGAAATACTTTGGTTGGCAATGCTGTTTTGCAAGGAATTTTGAAACCCAGTCTTCACTTGGCAAGATGCACAAACAGAAAAGGACCAAAGGGAGAGGGTGAAACTGGATTTTGGGTGCAAGAAGTCCCTTTTAAGTTCCAAAATGAATTTGTGGCACATACACTTGCTTCCAATGCAAATTGATTCAGATGTTATTTTGGTGAAAGGGTTACTGGCACTGAATGTTTCCCATAAAGATGGAGCGTAGACAGGTCATGACATCAATCAGCAAGTACCATTGACTGGATGCCAGTGTTACCATTTTGGAACACCAGGCTGTATCCTGTGCTCTGTGTCACACAGTTGAAAAAATGTTCAACAAACATGATTATGGATTAAAGTGTGGGGACGGCTAAGGGGAATAAGGGGCCTAGAAACTGGCTCAATCTACAAAATTATTACACACTGCTGGGCTATCTTGATGAGGCCAGTGTAACGTCAACCTATTCTCTAAATTCCTTGCATGTTGTTATCATGAGAACAAACATCCAGCAATGATTTTAATGAGGGATAACAGTAACTAACAGACTGAGATAAATTGAAGACACTGGGTTATGGTAATAATCCAATGTATTATCAAGATCCTTCATGATTTCTCTGAACTATTGAATTGTTTGCAGGAATATTGAAGTAATACTGTTCAATGTTCAATTCAATATCCTATGTAGAATTTTCTGCACCAGATTCAACACTGCCTGCCTCTCCCCTGGGACACAACAACCCCTCTCTCCCTGGGATCTAATATCTCACCTCATAAGACCTAAGATTCCCTGCCCACCTACACCTACCCTAAACAATCCATCAGTTACCTACTCCCATTTCCACCTTGTGCCTTGACATTTTACCCATCTGGCATCCTACTTACCTGGTACCCTACCCCCTAACCACCTGACACTCTACCTACCCAATCCACCTGGCAACATAACCTTATGTCTACTTTCTATACTTAACATTTCATTGGAGCGATCAAAGTGGCTGTTTCTGCTGCTGGACATTTAAATCACAGAATACAGTGACTACTGCTGTGAAAAACTGGGTGTAGTTTAACATCCCCATACTATTTTGCAGTAGGAGAGACCTGGCAGATTTAAATACACTCCACATTTCAGTAGTAGTCCTGATCACAATCTCCTGTCCAAAATATGGACCTCGTTCTGACTTTAAGGAGTGAAGTGGCAATCTGAGTGTGACCGCCATTTCTTGGGAAGTCTGGACTAATATTTCCTTAGTTTCTCTCCCATATTAAAAGACGGGGACAAGGATTCTCCCAGAATATTAACTGAAGAACCTCTGACGTGGCCGAGGGGGAGTCTTAAACAGAAATGGTGATTTAATCAGCCAGTCAATTTAATCAATCAAGACACCATCTTCATAAAGAGATCACAGCTTGTGGTGGAAATGGTCTCACAGAGAATCATCAGGCAGCCTTCTGTGTAAGATGCTGCATTGAACACTGAATGGCATTACTCTAATATTCCTACAAGTAATTAAATAGTCAAGCAACTGTTAGACACCTATAATGTTTGGCATCACCCTTTGTCAAAACTGCAAGCCGATTTAGTTGATAATGTTTGACCTTATGCCAGTTTCTATAGGATTGAGGGTACCCTAATTACTAAAGGGTTTTGAAGGTTTATTACTGTTCACTTGTTGCTGATGCTTTGAAGTAGACTTTTGAAACAGTTTGGGAATTTTACTGGGATGCTTTGTCCAAACTTTGCCAACACACTTATCAGCATTTCTTCTGGACATTCTCTCAGGACATCAGGGGCTGTACTTTATTGGATATCCAGGAGTAAGAGAATGGTTGGTCAAGGGGATTTTGCTGGGTCTCCCTGGTATTCTGGAGGAGGAAGAACGAGAGAAGAACATGAACTCAGGCAGAGCAGCACCAGCGCTTGCAAGAGAGAGGGCCAAGAGGAACAGGAGGGTGACATGGAGGGCATCCCTCCTTCTCTAGACCTCCTCTACCTGGACACCCAGCACCATGTCGTAAAACCTTTGCATTCTCTTCCTCCGTCTCTGTGCCATCCTAAAACCTGCCACAGTGTGCCAGCCTGATATTTCACTTCTTTAGTGGAAGTGGATATATGCTGACTACATAGTCTCCTGCATGAAAATTATTTGTAAAATTGTCCTTGCTTTGGACACTTTAACCAGTTTATATGTTAAAAACACTTTACCCAAGCACTGTTGTCAGTGAGGCAGACAATGGGACACACAATATGATTTGCGGTTCAACTTGATTTTATTAATAAAATATTCCTTATTAAAAACAACATGTCAGCATTATCCAAATTCCCACAATTCCTATACTCTATCTGGCTCTATCCATCTGACAAAGGATATTTCCCACAAACATCCATGAGTTCGAGCTAAGCTGTTGGAATCTCCTTCCTCTCTGACATAGGGCTGGCTCTCTTCCCCGAAGATGTTGATCCCTTAAAGCATCTAGCAAAAAAGGGAACACAGGCTCTGAACATACTCTCATGCAGGCACATATACAGTCTCAATGAAGACCGTCTATATTGGTTCCCATTGTACATTGACAACAATATCCAATACACAGAGACAGTAAGAACTGCAGATGCTGAAGTCAGAGATAACACAGTGTGGAGCTGGAGGAACACAGCAGGCCAGGCAGCATCAGAGGAGCAGGAAAGTTGACATTTTGGGTAGGGACCCTTCTTCAGAAATGGGGAAGGGGGAAGGGAATTCAGAAATTAATAGAGAGAGAGGGGAGGGGCTGGGAAAGGTAGGTGGGATGGTGATAGGTGAGTGTAGGTAGGGAGTGATGGGGATTGGTCAATGAGGTGGAGGAGCAGATAGGTGGGAGAGAAGATGGACAGGTTGTATCAAGTCAAGGAGGCGGGGATGAGAGGGAGAGTTGGTCATGGGATGAGGCCGGGGGTGGGGAGATTTTGAAACTGGTAAAATCCACGTTTAGGCTGTTGGACTGTAGGCTCCTGAGGCGGAATATGAGGTGCTGCTCCTCCAGTTTGCAGGTGGCATCACTGTGACACTGGAGGAGGCCCAGGATGGACATGTCACCCAGGGAGTGGGAGGGGGAAGTTAAAATGGTTCGCGACCGGAAGGTGTTGTCATTTGTTGCAAACAGAGTGTAGGTGCTCTACAAAATGGTCTCCAAACCCTGAGACAGGGGTTCACGTTCACATCCGTCAATGTGGTCTACTGCATCTGCTGCTCCTGATGTATCCTCCTCTGTATCAGTGAGACTAAGCGGATGCTCAGAGAGAATCCTGGGCCTCCTTCAGTGCCACAACAATGCCATCCACAAACTGGAGGAGCAACACCTCATATTCCGGCTTGGGAGCCTATAGCCTGCTGGCCTAAATGTGGATTTTATCAGTTTCAAAATTTCCCCACTCCTGGTATCATCCCATGAACAATCCTCCCTCTCATCCCTGCCTCCTGGACCTGACACAACTGTCCATCTTCTCTCCCACCTATCCACTCCTCCCACCTCACTGACCAATCCCCACCACTGCACAACTGCACTCACCTATCACCATCCCACCTACCTTCCCCAGCCCCACCCCTCCTCTCTCTATTTATTTCTGATCTCCCTTCCACCCTCCCCCATTTCTGAAGAAGGGTCCTGACTCAAAACGTTAACTTTCCTGTTTCTCTGATGCTGCCTGGCCTGCTGTGTTCCTCCACTCCACACTGTATTATATCTAATACCCATTACGCATCTTCCTTATGCGCATCAATAAACTTAACAGTACTGTATACAAATAACCTAATACATAAATTGAAAATTAGCTACTATTTACAAATACTGGCTCACCCTCAGGCCTCTTTAGTAATCAGCAGCACTCCACAGAGTAAAATTCATACCGTGCAACAATTTATATAGTCCTTTAGTGACACAGTTACTAGTTTCCAGATGAGTTCCTTCTGCTCCATAGACTTGAGTTCCTCAAATACTCATTTCCTCAGTTGGTTGAAGGCTGAACTAGCACATTGGACATGCAATGAATTTTGTTGCCTGTTTTTGCCTTCATTGGCAAGAATTTACAAGTCATTTAAAAGTCCACATTTTCTAGGATCTTGCCATTGATCTTAATTGATAAGAGATTTGTGTTTTACTGTGGGATCTGTTTGCAAGAGAACTTTGTCAATAGGGTCATTTTCTCACACGCTTTAGAGAAGTATTCAGCAATGATACTTAGTTTCTGAGTGAGCCCAAGACACCTGCATTCTGCAGCTCCAAGGCAAAGGGTACAGTAGATTATCTCTGCGCCTGTGAGTGGTTTGTTGAAGGTGAGGTGGAGTATGCAGCAAGCAAATTGGAGAAGCTGGAGACAGTTTACATCAGATCACAAACTCTATCCTTTTTGATTACTGTCCCCCACACCCCACTCCGGTATCTTGTGGGACATACTCCTCACTCCCACAGTATCTTACGTACATGGTTTGCTCCCAGGTATTAATATCCACTTATCACCTCTATTTTTCTCCATTAACACAAATGCTCTCTTTATCCTTTTTGATCTGGGGTGCTGTTCCCATTTGTTCCATGAACCCAGTCTCCCCAACCCCCCTTACAACAACACAGAATTCATCACGATCCCAGTCCCATTCAGTTCTAGAGAAGAGTCTTTGGACTCAAATCCTTAGCTCTGTTTCTCTCCCTCCACAGATCCTGCTAGATATACTGAGATTCCCCACCACTTTCTGCTTTCACTTATAATGAGGAAGACACTTGTTGCAAATGACACAGTTTTGTCTGGTCCCCGTTATTACTGAGATGGGGTGTGTAGTGGTTTCATTGCTGAGGAACATGGCTTGGATGTCACTCTGGACTAAATGGAAAAGGGTGACAAATTTCTGAGGGCATTCAAGGAGGATATTCCATAAGCCTTCATAACTGACAAAGGTTTTCGTGATTTTGAAAAAGTCACGTACAGTTTTTGGTGCTGGTTCTCATACTTTCATCGAATCTGCTGCACAGTGAAGATCATGTCTTTACTGCATTTCAATGAAGGAAATCTACACTGTGCCTCAGGGAAGGAGCTCCCTGGTTTCTGGGAGGAGGTGATTAAGGAGGATCCCTGCAATGATCTTCCCTGCAGCAATCAGCAAGGAGATCTCTCTGTAGTCACTGCAACCAGGCATTTCTCCCTTCTTATATATGTTTGCAATCACAGCATCCCTGAGATCCCTCAGCAAAGTATGAGGCTGTGCAACCATGCAAGGAGTGCATCTCTGCTGTGTTTCAGAATTTAAGAACAGATTCCATCTGCTCCAGGTCTTTTGTTGTTTAACAACTATTGAATGTCTTTTGCAACTTGGCTTTAGACAGGGCTGCTCTGAAGCCAAGCAGGAAGGGAGTATTGAGGAATGGAGTTGAAGATGTGACTGAGCAAAATGAAGAAGTCTTATTCATGATGGCACAGAGAGACTCCGTTGGGAATGTGTCGGGGTGAAGTTAAGGTTGTAGGGAGGAGACAAATCACCAAACAACACCTGCAGAGAGAATCTGAAGATTGCACACTAGATATAATAGCTAACTCAGAACCCATTGAACTGGACTGGAGGCAAATCATCCTTGATCCTGAGGGTTTGATTTAGAAACAAGAGAAAGTAAACTTGCAGATGCCTCTCATTAGCTCCTCCAGTCAAGTTCAAATCATGGTTAAACAAAATCTGAAAGAACTGTGGATCCTGGAAATCAGGATTCAAATCAGGATTACAGCAGTTGAACCAAATGCAATGTGCTAAAAGCAAGCTTTCAAACAGGCATGGCAGTTCACATCTGTTTTATGAAAATAACCTTCAATAACTTTGTGCTGTCACTGAGAAAGACCTCTTTTATTCCATTTGCTACCATTCCATTTCCAACAAAATTGTTTGCTGTTTTACCAGATTCTAATCTAATATTTGGGTAGATAGTTAATTGTCAAACACCCACTATTGCGATTTTGGTGATCCTTAAACTTTAAATTGAGTAATAAATTATTAATTACAATCCCATTATGAACCTATCTTCTTTAAAGTTTCAATGTCGATATGAATTGATACCTGGGGTCTCATTAAACATTATAAAAGTAGAAAAGTTGTTTCCAATAAAATTTACTCGAAACTTGGGCCGATGATAATCATTTTTAATATTCCACTGTTTACATTCCAGTTATTGAATTCATAGAATAATATTGTATATAATCAAAAATAATCAGTTTTTTTTTCTATCCTTGTCTCTGTAATTTATTTGTCAGTAGTTGAGAGATAAGAAAATCAACTACCAAGTACTCACTGTTGAAAAATAAGTGAAATCTCTGTCAGTTGGACCTAATAGCTAGTAAATGGTATTCTGGGCCATTTTCCAACGAACATATTTAAAAGGACATGATAAAATCTGATATCTTCTCTGTTTATTAGTTCAGTTCAACAGCAGGTCAAGCCACTGCATTAAATCTCTTCCTGTACAAGCATTCTCAGTAGAAAGTTTTGCTTTTGGTGTGTGCTGGAGAGGACATATTTAGTTCAAATTTGTGCATAAAATCTGATTGAATTGTTGATTAAGAGCTGTACCCAGCTAGCTTTTGACTTGTAGAATGCACAAGAATGTCTATCTAACCCAGCCTTACATTTGTTCATATACATATCTCTTGTAAGAATCGAACTTTCCCCTCTCACCATGCACCCTATATGCTGACTGTGCCAAAACAGGCAGCAGTACATTTGTCCTTGATTTATGATTCACAGGTAATGAAGGAGCTTGGGGCAGGAGAAAGATGAGAGCTGGTTGCATGGAACTCTGAAATAGAACGCTGCAAAATAGCAGCATGTCTGTTACTACTACCAGGTATAAAGTGAAGTTTTCGTGCATTGGTTTATTAACATTATTCCACTGAGAAAGGGATTTGTTTCAAGATTCTCAATGTACGCTCCCCCTCTTAGTTTAATCATTGGAACATATGTTAACTGAGTGTAAATCTGATTCAGTCTAGTACGTGTTTACGTGAGTAAAGTCGAAAGACGTCTGAAATTAAATCATGGCATACTATTATCATATAATGTTCTGATACAGCAAAATTGTATACCTTAGCAAGTTAATGTAAACTGTACCTATTGTTATCATGCAATAAACTACTTTGTTATGTCAGAAAATTTGTGTCTTCTGTTTAGCCTCACCAGTTTATCCTCTACCACTGATAATTAGACAGTCCCTAGATTCAGTATAGAGAAGGGAGGATTGGTGAGCTCCTCAAACCAGAATGTGACAGCTGTTTCACCAAAGGGATGGAAAGGTGAGTGATATAAATGTCTAGTAACCTGTTAACTTGGACATTGGCCCCTCTGTTCTGCAGGAAGTTAAAATGTAGGTTTGAGATTCAGTAAAAGTAAACAGAGAGCAAGATAAATGAGTCCTAAGATCAACGCACGATGGGGGGAGAAACCACATTTTGTTTGGGTGATGGGGGCTTTGACAATGGGGTGGAAAATCAGGGGCAAACAGCCTCAGTCACCTGGGGGACCCCAGCCTGCATTTTAGGTTGATTCAGCGCCCGGACCCCGATCAGTTTTATATATGGGAACCTATCTTCAAGAACTGCCAGTCAATTGGAGTGCTGGCAGCTTTGCTGTTTCAGCAGTGCCACCAGGAATAGTGGTCACTGCTGGCACTGGGCTGAGCTGATATAATGCAACAATGAACAATACAAATAAAGTACTGGGGTTCATTCATTGATAGAGAAATGAACAGCTGTAAAGTAAATGTTTGATAGCGGAAGTAACATATTGTAGATTGTGAGAAATAGTTCATTTAGTCTCAAGAAGAAGCCAAGTTGATTAACTTGAATTAAAGGGTGTCAGAGTCTGTGGAAGCCGAATGTGAAATATACAGATTTCAGTGCCTTCGTCTTGGGAATTGTTCAAAGTCTTTAACTTGGTTCACTTTGTTACCACAACAGGTATAAAGATCTCAGGGTGTTTCATAATTGATCATTCTAACAGTGGGTTTTCGTCTTGACACACCAGTTCTTATTAAATCACTGTAACACAGCTTGAAGTGAACTCAAAGTTGCAGAAGAAACTTGTCTAAGTTTGGCACTAGCAATGCAGTTGGTGAAGTGTCATATTCTTTGTAATTATTCTGTGAAAATGTAAAACATCATACACATGGATGTCACAGGCCTTACTGGACTAAACTGTATTTATGTTCCAGGTAGCCTTCCATCCACCGACTTTAACTAACGCAATCTGACTATTCTTTGATACTTTCCTACCCCAAGTATTTACGGAACCCACTGTTGTGTCTGCTGCCTTCCAAGTATTCTTTAGGTGCTTACATGGCCTAGTGTGTGCAAGAGTCACCATTCTCCAGTATAATGAGAAGATTCTTGTAGAGTAAACAAAATGTAGTTTATTGCATCTCTGTACGATATGCAGGTTGTAAGAAATAGCCCTACATCACTACAGAAACTGTATGGAAGACACTGCCTTAAGTCTGGCATTTCCATTCCTCTCCCCACAAATCATCATGACAATCATCACAGCAGGTGCTGTTTATTGTATCCAACCAAGTATTAACCCTATCAGACCCTACCAGGCCAACACACAGCCACATCTTAGGCTGCAGCAAAAGAGATTGTGACGGACTAGGACAGGTGATGGGGTCTTGCTGCCCATTGTCCTTCACAGGACGAGGCAGACTTTGTTGAAGACTAAGTTAAGTTTTGGATTCCCTTCAGATGCAAACAACTTTCTGATGCCAATCCAATAAACACAATAAACTACTCTATATGGCCATCCTCAGTCTCCTCTTTCTTACAGATCAGATCGAGAGACTGATCAGCAAATATCTCAGTTCTGGTGTCACCTTGTAAGTATTTTTTCTGTGTTCTCTGGTGTCATTTGTTTTTATATAAGATGGAGACCAAAATTGTGTGCACAGTAACCAAGTCTGGTCTAACCAAGGTTCTATATAAGTTAGACATAACTTCTCAATTCTATTCCTCTAGAAATGAGCCCTTATGTTTTGTTTGCATTTTTATGGCCTTGTTAATGTTCATTGATACTTCAAATGATTTGTGAATCCTTTTGCTCCTTTACCCCATTTACAAAACAGCAGAGGTCTTTGGAACAGAATTCAATGGTAAGGGATGATATAACTCTCTTCATCATGCCGATCTTGGGTCTTGTTTAACTGCTAGTTATGTATGCTGGCTGTACGTCCACCCAAAATTTCAAACTCATGTAGAAATGATGTGGAAAAGCTATTACACTGTCGTAAATTGGAACTCATAGCTCAAATTTAAATTTTGTACTAAAGCAAATATGAATAAAATTAATTATGGGAATGCAACCATAAAAATTATAATGGAGTTACAATTTGTTTGTTGACCAATTTAAAAATTATAATGTGAATGTTATAACAATTCCCTTTATTGGATTTTGTGCATATAACGGCCAAAGATTGTATTTTATTTGTAAATTACAAATGCAGGGCATGTCCAATTATAACATAGGCAACAAAATGCTTTAAATATTGCAAAATCAAATTTTCCTGACAGGAGAAATTAGATTTGTTTTGAAAGGAATTAGACCCCAGACTGTTAGTTTTTATCAATGCTGTCAGATTTTTGTTATTTTCTAATGCTTGAATTTATACTGGTCTGAAACATGAATTTAGAGTATACATAATTTGTGATTAATTTTTTTATTTGTTAATGGGATGTAGTCATTACTGGCTAGGCCAGCATTTATTGCCCAACCCTAATTTCCCAAGGGGCTATTAAGAATGAAGCATATTGCTTTGGGTCTGGAGTCACACATACTCCAGACCATGTAAGGATGATTGTTTTGATTCCCTTAAGGACATAGCCCTGATTTGTGAATCTGAAAGGTTTTTAGAACAATCGATGATGGATTCATGGTTGCCAGCTTTTTGAAATCAAATTCAAATTTTACCACCTGTCATGGTGGAGATGGTTGAAATGGAGGTCCTTAGAACATTAGCCTGAGGCTTTGGTTTTGCCAGGCCAGTGACATGGTCATTTATCCACTGCTTCCACTTGATTGGAATTATAGGAAATATATGCAACTGCATAGAAAGAACAAAATGTTATATTTTCATTTTGCATATCAGTGAATTCAAAAACTTACTTCAAGCACTTTGTAATGCATTTAAAAAATGTACTTTATCACCTGTGACTCAACAAAATGTCTCTATATCATGTGTATTATTGCTGTCTTAAAGGAATGATATTGTTCACTAATCTGATTGGAAGGACGAGAATAAGAAAGATAATGTTCTTTTCTCCAGAGCTGATACTACAGATAATACCTTATGCTCGTGACAATGTAGCAGTTGTCTAAATGTCCAAGATCTTGCATAGCGGTTTTATGATAAAGGTTGGGAGTATGGAGGAAGAAGATCTGTACCCAGTTATTTGTGAACTTGTCCTTGGAGATTGCATTTGGGCTGACGCAAGCAGGTGCTGCAGGAAGTTGACTTTTCAAAGCCATCAAAGATGTTGCTAATGTTCCTGATGAGGTTGTAGAGGGGCCAGAGGTGGTGAATAGGCCTACAATCTACTTCATAATGTTTAGCAGCTAGAGGCAGTTTAAACATTTGCCACGTCTTATATTTGAATAATGATGCTTTGGATTTAGTGCCAATAGGCAGAATCCTTAAAACACTATTAGGTGTAACAGAAAAGTTCCAAAATGTAATTATTAAAAACTGTAGTGTCACTTTATGAAAATATGTTGGCGTGACATAAACCCATGTATGCAAAAGCCGCAAGGCATGATAATAAATAAAAAATTATACTTTTTGCTTACAACAGAGTTTCGGTAAATGTTACAACATTAAACTTGAGACATTAAATTCTCTTCAGATATGAGATGATAATTATAACGCATATTACATTTTGATCACAATTTTCAAATAGTCTGTTAAAAATTCTGTCACATCGATTTTAAATTAAGGCATAAAGTAAAAACTTTCATTTTTCCTCTGTACTCCTATTGACAATAGAGGTCATTTCTTGCCCATTTTGATTCTGCAATTGATACATTTTGTTACAAACTTTGATTACAATCTTCTGTTTTTACATTTTGTAATCAGATACAATTATTTTCATAGAATTCCTACAGTGTAGAAACAGGCCCTTCAACCCAACAAGTCCACACTGCATCCCACCCAGACCCATCCCCCTATAACCCACCTAATCTACACATCCCTGAACATCACAGACATTTAGCATGGCCAATCCACCTAGCCTGCACATTTTTGGACTGTGGGAGGAAACTGGAGCACCCAGAGGAAACCCACACAGAGACAGGGAGAATGTGCAAACTCCACACAGACAGCTGCCCGAGGGTGGAATTGAACCTGGGTCCCTGGCACTGTGGGGCAGCAGTGCTAACCACTGAGCCACTGTGCTGCCCAATGGTGCATAAAGACTATTTTTGGGACTGTGGACTAAAATTAATAGGAAAAGATATTGCTTTAAACCAAGGAAACTGGAAGAAGATGTTGCCGTTTTTAAAGCACATTGCTGGAACTTCTTGTGAGTTGTATTCACAATGTTCCCTTATTCGATCAGTAGGGGGAGAATGCTCGACCCATCAGCTCCATGGTATGTGTTCAGGGCAATTTTACCCAAAGACTTTTGATTGGTTTCTCAATCAGGACCAGTTGTTTGCATTCAGGAATACTCAGCACAGTAACTGTTTCTTGCTTGGTTCCTGGACAAGTGACTACAGCTTTGTGTTTGAACAATACAATGAACATCTTGTCTGCAAGGAGAAAGCACCTGAATCTATCACGATCTACTGTTTGCAGAAGTCACAGAAAATCTGGTAGCTGCTCTCATTCACAGTTTTCCTGTGAATAACTCTCTCTGCAATTTTCCTCATTGAAAGGGAAAGGGGTAAAAAAAAACCTTGGAAGGTAATGAGAGAGCACATCTTCACGCAGTGACTGAAAGATTGTAAATCGGTATATTCATTACCTTGTGTCATCAAAAAGTCAAAAAGAACTGAAGGAAAACAATTCAATGACACCTGTAATCGGGACTAGTACTTGAATTGTGCTTCACTGATATTTTTGTTCTTTTCCCATCAGTAATGTTTGTGTCCTGTGCTGACTCTTTGTGTGTCATGTGGGCATTTTTAATAGGGGTAGAGTTTGAGTTAGAGGGTTGACAATTCATGTTTCTTTCTTGCCGTGGGTTAAAAACATTTAAAAAAAGCAAAAAACTGGGGATGAAACCAAATCTGAAACAAAACAGAAATTTCTGGAGAAACTCAGCAGATCTGGCAGTATCTGTGGAGAGAAGGCAGAGTCAATGTTTCAAGTTCTGAAGAAGAATCATTTGACCTTAGGTTAAAAACAGTTTGATTGCAATAAATAGTGATTTTCTAGCTAAGGATAAATAAAAACTTGGTGTGCATATCCTTTTAAACTGAATTAAACAGTAACATTGAGCAACTTGATGGCTCAATCAAATTTTCACTTTTGTGATGATTCCAGGGCTTGATTCCAGTACACCAACCAATATGTCATGACACGTAAGTTGTATTAGAGGACTGAATTTTTTTCAAATTAATACAAATAATATTGGAATCATAGTTCAAACAATATTAATGTATCTGTCCAATCATAGCCTGAGTATATTCAAAAATGGCTTCTTTCCAATACTGACCTATCCCCTTCCTAACTCCCTACCTACACTCACCTTTACTGGCTCCATCCCCGCCTCTTCGACCTGTTTGTTTCCTCTCCACCTATTCTCTCCTCTATCCATCTTCTATCCGCCTCCCACTCTCTCCCTATTTATTTCAAAACCCCCTTCCCCTCCCCCTTTTCTGATGAAGGGTCTAGGCCCGAAATGTCAGCCTCTCTGCTCCTATGATGCTGCTTGGCCTGCTGTGTTCATCCAGCCCTGCACCTTGTTGTCTCTTTCCTCAATGTTATTGATCATGTTATCCTTTGGCTATATTGTCTGCAGCCAGGAGATCTACCTCTGCACCACCTCTCTCAATTAAACAACATTTTGGAATCTTTATCCAGTATCCTGTCTTGGATGAATTGAAATTTTCTTGAATTAAACATAGGAGAAATTGAAAACGTCGACTACAAAGCCCAGCACTAACTGTCTCTTCCTGCCATTGATTTAATCTCCAAAGTACATGTAATAAAGCTGAACAAAGTGTATTCCTACTACTATTGAGTTCAACACAGCTAAAGCTCTGATATTGTGTAATTCAAATTCTGCCAATCAGATTAAGCATCAGTTAGTTTCAGCTGAAATCATTGGGCAACTATTTGACACATGCAAAACTCTTCACTTACATAATTTTATGACTAAACCTTCTTGTGTTGTTATTGTGTTTATAGATGTCATTAAGTGCAGTGCTTGTTATAACAATTGTTTTAAAATTTCCTTAATGCTTTCTTATCTGATAAGAATTAAAGCAAATCTTTGCAATAATCCACTCCATGCCAATTAAATATTGTCTGTGACACCTTCTTGATATTTTCTAATCTTGTTCAGTAGGTTTGTACAGAATGAATCCAAGCCTAATGCCCTATAAAACCCTTGATTTAAACTGTAATTCCTAATTCAATCCTCCCAATGAGATTATCATTTCAATTAATGCGGCAGCAAGATCTGACTCATTTCTCAATCTGCCAGAGGGAAGAGGAAGCAGAGGTCAATTTAAGGTAAAGTAATGCCAGTGCAATTTTGGACAGAATGAGGATTGTTCGATGTGTTGACTTTTGAGAACCTGCTTGATTTTTACATTAATTTGTTCGTTAATCTTGCCCTTGAACATAATGACCGGAACTTTACATTGCAAACATCTTTTAAAGATACGAACAATTTTAATACAATGTTTAGCAACTTAACTTCCTCAGAAACAAATTGCGCTGCTTATTCCCAACCATGCATTTATAAATTAAAAAAATATCAAATTTAACATTTCTTTTCTTGCTCCTCTAACCCGGTTTAGAATTGTTCCTATTGCTCTTTCTGTTTTTGGTTTAACTTTAATTCTCCCTCCCTCTGTGTCTTTCTCAAACTCTTTAAACTGATTGCTTAAAGATCTATACCATTGCTCTTGCCATAGTTGAAGATCCCACATGACCCTTTCTCCTAAGCAAGCCTGCCATTAACAAAATGTCTCTATATCATGTGTATTATTGCTGTCTTAAAGGAATGATATTGTTCACTAATCTGATTGGAAGGACGAGAATAAGAAAGATAATGTTCTTTTCTCCAGAGCTGATACTACAGATAATACCTTATGCTCGTGACAATGTAGCAGTTGTCTAAATGTCCAAGATCTTGCATAGCGGTTTTATGATAAAGGTTGGGAGTATGGAGGAAGAAGATCTGTACCCAGTTATTTGTGAACTTGTCCTTGGAGATTGCATTTGGGCTGACGCAAGCAGGTGCTGCAGGAAGTTGACTTTTCAAAGCCATCAAAGATGTTGCTAATGTTCCTGATGAGGTTGTAGAGGGGCCAGAGGTGGTGAATAGGCCTACAATCTACTTCATAATCAGACATTCCTGATTGCACCATAACCTGAGTAATGGTGCAAAGAGATTTTCAGTAGAAGTGTGTTGTCTAAAAAAAATAGTGCAACTTTGTGATGCTAACTCTGGTGACATTTGTCCGAATGCACAGGAGCTGAAGAGAAATATTTGGATTTAATGTAATGACAAGGATTTTTTCCGCCTCTTATTGCGTGCAGCATGAGGTTCCAGGACAGCCTGTTGTGCATCTGGTTCCTTTCTAATTTTCATGGTATTTAAATCCTATGCACTTTGAAGATTTGAGGCTGGATTTTCGTGTCTGCATCATGAAATGGGAGTGAGGAAATTTCCCAAGGTTGGGGTTCCCTCTTCTGATCCAGCACTGGCACCTGGCAGGATTTGTATCGTGGGAGGAGGGGAGGGGGCAGGCTGGAGTTGGGCCTGCCACATTCCACACTGGCATGAGATGAAATTGACAATGGGAACGGAAGCAAATGGGGGAGCTGTCATGAATTCGATTGAGACCAAAAACATGTTTAGTTCTAAAATCCAAAATCCTAGATATCTGGTAAAAGAATGCAGCCACAAGAGTCATGGCTTAAATCAAAAGAATTTTACTACTTTAAGATGAAAGGACATGAATAATAATGACTACACTATATTCATTTGAAAGGCATTCAAAACGCAAGGAACTTAGAATTTAAACTAAACATCTTACTTCGAATTTCATTCCTTGCTTTTTAGGTTATGCCCCAATAATTTAATTCAGACATTTATCAGGCCATTGGAGTTATTCAGTGCTCTTTTTTTGGTTTGTGACATGCAACATGCAGAGCAGCCAAGGGTCTCTTGATTATTGGTCTCAGTGTTCTGTTAAAAATTCATATGAGGGATGAAATTTCTTACAGCTTCTGCTTACTCGTAGCAAGATTGTACCTTCAAACCTCCTCGAACTGTCCCACAGTTGTAGACTCCAGTTCAACAGATGTCACTAGCATCTTAAATGTAGTCACTTGAGTCAGATCTTAAATAAAAACTGAAAGAACTGCGAATGCTCGAAATCAGAAACAAAAACAGAAATTGCTGGAAAAGCTCAGCAAGTCTGACAGTGGATGTGGAGAGAAATCAGAGTTAATGTTTTGGGTCCAGTGAGCCATCTTCAGAACAGGGTCAGATCTTTCCTGGTTCTAATATTCTTTAATTTGGGAACTTGCTGTCTTTTCTTCTTCTCAGCTTGGCTATCCTGGATGTCCAATGCACTTTCACAAATCCTTCAGGTAGGAACAGGTTTAAATTCTTTTAGTAAGCATACAGAATTTCAAATGAACTCTGCTTGAAAGAAATGCTTCTTGCGGTAATCTTGATCTAAACTAAAAAACCTAAAAATCCTGCTCAAGACCAAAGCCAAACCCAACCACACAATGTGCTCTCCCCTACAATTAAAGTCTTATGAATCCCACTTCTGTTAGTCATCTCCCAGGCAAATCTGGTGCATTGTAAGATACTGAAGTGAGGTGCTTCATCAGAAATTCTCTGAGAAAAACCTAGCTCTAAAAAGAACTGCCACTTCCATAAAAAAATTAGCTTTTTTCCTAAAAGCGCATGTACCATCATAAAGCAGAGCAACCTGTCTTGTGTCCTGTAAAATTGCCACCAGTGCAGCCTTTTTCATGTTACCAGAGAAATAAGTGGATTACCAGCGAGAGATTTTGCATTGTATCTGGATATCTCATTCACTTTGTTAGAGCACAGGAGGTCATTGAACCCTTCCTATGATTGCAATCGTGCTCAGAGGTGCCCAACACTTCATCCAAAGGCCAGAGAGAACTCATAACGGGGGAAGGGTTCCCGACCTCCAGGTCCTCTCCTCCTGCAGTGAGAGAATCCCGGCCCTTGCGGGGAAAACGTGGGACGTGTCCTGCAGGGAAGCTGAAACATTCGTGTCCTGCCAACGAGTCAGTACCTTTCTTCATTCCACTGCCACTCTCCCATGAACACCGCTGTCACTCTCAGTCACTGCACCCTGGCCGTGATGCCTCCTCTCTCTGTGTCCTGCAGGTTCCACTCGGCTCCCCACCACCTTGACAGAAAAATGCTCACCTCCCCGATCAGCACCCTCCTCGACCTCTGAGCACAGCTGTACTGGCACCTCGGGGAAAGTATTGGCAAGTCAGCCTCCTGCACCCACAGCAGCCCATAGACTGACACCTCGTGGGGGGGACCATTAGGCATAAACAGTGTGGGAGCAGAGTCTGGAGAGCACCTCAATGCGGCACCTCTGCACCCGGCTGAGGAAGAAATGCCCCTGGTCCCTGGCACATGGAGGGCTGCCAGAGACCAGACACCTGCTCTGGCCCAGGCAGGAGAGGACTCTGTGGGGTTGGCAAACAGGGACATTGTCAGAATGTCCAGGGAGGAACAGGAGAGGCAGACAGGGATGTGGGAGGCAATGGTCTCAGTGCCTAAAGACTGCAGCAGTGCACTGAGTCATGTGGCCATCTCTCTGCCTCCATGGGCAGGTTGGCAGCTGCCAGGGAGTGCCAGGTTCAGCAGCCTCAGGCTCCACTGGAGAAGGGCAAACACCCGCAATCCATCACCCAGCCATTGGTGCTCAGGACTGAAGCCATGTTGATTTGGGGATGGGGAACATTGACCAGTCCATGTGCCCCTGTCCTCACAAGGAGACAGGACAATACCAGGAGACACCCAGCCGGACTCAGGCCTCTCTGCACCATCCTCTCAGGAAACCGTAGAGGTAGCTGGGCTTGCCACCTCCAGTTTTCCCCCTTTCTGACACATGGAAGCTGAAGTTGAAGATGGTCAACTTGCCTCTGGCAAGAAGACCCTCCACGTGTCTGTCCTGTCTAGAAACTAGCACCTCTGGGGTCACCCCATCAAATCTCCAGGGTCAACAGACTCCATACCCGAACAGGTTCCCTCCAACCCAGGACGTCCACTAAGACATAGTGGGAGGGAGAGGAAGAAGAAAACCTATTGAAGACACTTTTGTGAAAGAGGTGAAACTGGTTTATGCATCAATGTTGCTGATTTTAACTTTCATGTGTTTGTGAGCCTCTCTGTGCTGGTGCTAAACACATTTTCACACCGTCTAGCACAGACCAGGCTCAGTGAGAACCCACAGCATCATCTGGAAGCAAAAGGTACGAGGTGTTTACATGGCACTGGGTCACGCTGACACCTTTCACCCTCCTCATTGAACATCCTGTTGTTCTGTTCCCTCTGTGCACAAAGATGTAGGTGTCAATGTGTTGTCCTGTGGTGGCTGTGACAGGGAGGTGAAACTCAGAGAGGCTCAATGCTGTGCGATGGCCAGGGAGTAAGCAGCCTGCTTACCCGTTCCTGTATATCGCATGGGGCCTCTGGCCAATGTTGCTTGTCAGTGAGTGTGACAGCCCCCTGCCTCACAGAGGGATCCACCTACCACACCCTCTCCGAGTGTGACCACAGCCATTTCCTTGCTCATTGCTTATGTAGGCTTCCTGATGTTATATATAGCCCTGTATAAGCCCCGCCACAACCCTTACCCCACACCCCCCAAACTTCCAGATGTTCCACTGCAGACCTACTCCCTTGACAACTCCCTCGTTCCTCTTTGGACTTCAATGAAGACTACTCCCTTTAAAGTTGGATACCTGGCTGCCTCCTTGATGTACTTACTGGTGTCTGCTGTAAGATCTTGGAGCAAGTTTGAGATTGACGTAGCACTCTGCTGCTCTACAGCAGCATGGCAGGTAGATAAAACAGGGGCAGCAGAGAGAGTATGTTCTGTGCCATTCCCGCTGTCATTGTTGTGCCAGACTCCATGAGACTCTTTGACTGTAATGGTCATCTCAATATGCATCCTCATCAACATTCTCCTGCTGAATATTTTGGCTAGTGTTTGTGTGTGTCAGGTTAAGTGACGGGGTCTCCTCATTAAGTTATTTCTCATTCACTTCGGTTAGCAGTTGTTGGGTGTCTGAAAGCAGAAAACATGAAGGGGAAGGTTTAGGGTGAGGAAATGGAGAGTAATGGGAAGCAAAAGGTGCATTAGCCAGGTAGCAGCATCGCTGGGGAGCTGACGGTTGAGGAAGGGCTGTGGGCACTAACACACTGTTATCCTCAAGGATCCCAGTGATAGTGGATTCCACAGACTCTGTTGCACTGGATCCTGTGATGTGGAGCACAATCTCCTCTATACAGTACAGTAGAGCTGGCTCTGCTCTGCCCCTGTCTGTGTGTTCCACGCTGTTCTTTAGGAAGAGGGCAGTGATAGTTTGTACTGCATATGGGTGATGTGCTTGCCATATCTGTATAGCTGGAGGTGTGTGAAAGCAAAGGGAAGTGAGTGGGAGGTTGGCAGCAATGGTAGTTAAGTGACAATGTGGTGAAGGAGTATCTGAAAAGTTGTATCTGAGTCTGGAGTGTCTGGGAGTACAGCTGAGTGAGTGGTGGGTATGTTGAACAGTGTGAATATGGTGTTGTCAGGAAATGAGGTGTCACTTTGAACGCCCACGTGCAGTCATCAGGCTTCCTATGGGCAATGCCTTTTGTGTCTGGTCCTTGCAATTCTCTTGATCTCCTGCGAAACCATGGCACTGAGCCCCTGTAGGGAATGGGAGCAAATGGTGAAGGTGTTCAAGGTCCAGAGTGTGGTCAGAACCTGTCAGAAGAGATGGTAGGAATTTCATGACCCCATTTGGTTAGTCAAGGTGAATGAATTCATTTTTGCATCATATCCTCAATCCATTTCACTACCCAAGGTGGCACACCCCCATCACTCACCCAACATTGATATTCAGGTTCGACCAGCAGGCTGTCCACTCTCTGAATGACAGCTTTGTGCGCCGCCAGCATCCTTTCTGTTCCCTTTCAACCAGCTCGGACTGCTGCAGCTCATTGCCAAGGTGCTGCTGCCTGAAATTGGGCCTCAAGGACCAGGGCTGTTCGGGGATTATGTGCAAGACCAGGGGTGGGGAACCTTTCTACATTGTAAGGTCACAGTTTATTAGCCGTGATTCCATCAGGCCGCATGCTGAGAATTTTACATATACAACAAAATGTCATATTTTTGTTGATGTATTTACTAATTTTAGTTAAAGCCTGCTATTGTATGAGGACTTTAAACAAAATAAAAATTCAACAAGGACACATTTATTTGTTTGGCAAAGTTGACAATAGATCTAATAATAAGTGAAAAACTTAGACAACAAACCACTTAATGACTTTTTTATAACTGCTTGCTGTGAGATAGGAGTTGGATATTTGGTTCCAACATTGTTGACCGTAACTTTAATTGGTCCTCCAGGTGAATATCTGTCATCTGAAATCTCAAGCCCGTTTTAATTTGTGTCACATATGAAAATATTGATTCACGATAGTAGGCTGTGCCAAAATAAGACTGCATTTGACGAGTATGTCGACGTTGATGTGGATATTCAACAGCATTTTTCCATATTTCAGTGGGATCCGTCTTAGTGTCAAATAGAGACTTCAGAATATTATCTTCTGAGAGCTCAATCAATTCCATCCGTAAGTCATCAGGTGCTTTGGAGACGTCAACCAGGTGTGGTTGAAAATCTAGTTTCAGTGTGGGATCATGTTTCTCAAAATCTGCAAACCTTTCATTGTATTCTTCACTCAGGAAGTCTAGAACAACTGTGTATTCTTTCACGTCATATTTCCTTAATGATTTGCTTGTATCCTATTCAGTTATTACCTTTGTTGGTTCAAGAAATACTCAGCTGAGAGTTTCGATCAGGTAAGGGGGGTTTTGAAAAAGGGTCAGCTTTTTCTGAAATGCCTGGATTTTTAGCCACACATCATCTATAGATTTAGTTTTGCCTTGCAAAAATATATTCAAATAATTTTGCTTTGACATTACATCTCACAAAAAGGCAGCATTTGTGCAAAAATCCTCTTTTGACAATTCACAAGCTTCATTCAGTTCCTCAAAAAATTTTGTGATTTGTTTTTGCAAAGATAAAAGTTTTACAAGTATTTGTCCTTGTGGCAACCAGGCACTTTCCAATGGTATGGCAGATCCACACTGAATGTTCCATCATCGAGCTGAAGCATGTTGCGAAATTGGCGATGCTGTGATGCATTTGTTCAAAAGTAGTTATTTATAACTTTATTTAATGTGTCAGTTAACACAGTAGATTTGGTGCAAAGATTCTGTTGACGCAGAAGACAATGAAAGGAATTCAACGCATCTGGATCTGGCGATTCTTTTTGTAGTGATGCACCAAATCCTTCAAATTTACCTCTCATGGAACGTGCACTGTCTGTGCTTACACTTACCAAATTACATAAATTCAGTTTTGCTTCATGACATTTTTCTTTGAAGATAGTGAAAATGTCAATTCCATGTGTCCTTGTTGTAAGGGTACACAAAGCCAGTTACTCCTCGTTGCAATGAAAATCTGCAGTTATAACATGAATAAAACATAGCACCTTTGCTGAGTCTGTAATGTCAGTGGATTCATCCAAGGCAATTGAATAATAAATGTCTTTGCTTTGGCATATTGTATGAAGTTGTTCTGTTACATTGAAGGCTAATTCATGTTGCTGATCAGTTATGGTCCTTCTTGAAAGAGGAGGTTGTCTGTACTTATTATCTTTTATCTGAATCTAAACATCCTACAACTTCAACAATGCATTCTTTTATGATCTCCACATCACTAAATGGCTTACCTCTTCTTCCAAGTAATTTGCTTCAGTGATGTCAGTCCCTTGTCCTGATGTCATTTTAAATGCTTGGGCTGCTGCAGCAGCTTTTGATCTTTCATTTTCTTAAGTGCAGACTTTCGGGGTTCTCCTTCCAGTTTAGCATACTTGTGGTCCTTATGAGTTGCAAAATGCTGATATGCATTGTATTTCTTCACTGTTGCAATTATGGCGTCACAGAGCAAATGCATCATTTTATCTTTCACTGCAACCATGTAATACTGCAATTCTCATTCTTCATTGAATACTCTGTTCTCTTCCTTTAATATTCCTGTTCTCTTCCTTTAATGTTCTTCTCTTATTTTTGACATGACTGGGTTACTAGTTGTGGAAGAAGTTAGCATGTTGTAGAAGGTTCGAGAAAAGTCAGTATCGAAAAGGCAAGAAAACCATGTGACAGAAAGAACGTTAAAAGGAAGCGTCACTCAAAGTGTTCAAACCCCCCTAGTTCTTAGTAACTGCTGTCTTAGTAAATCCTAATCACATCTTTGCCTTAGTCAGTGAAATAAGTGCATGTTAGCTAAACGTTAACAGAAGAAGAGAGCCTGCAGCTCAAGAAGATGATGAGATTTCTGGAGAACGTTGAGCTTTGGATTATGAGATCACTGTTATCTGTTGAGTTGACTTGTTTGTCTCTGTCTATAAATATCCTGTAACTCTGCATTGCTGCAGAGTCTTCGGTATCTAACCTTTGTTAGCGTGGACTCGCCATGATACAACAAATAAAAAGTTCTCTTTACCTCGAAGTCTTACAGCTGCAGTCTGGTTATTCGCGTATTTGAAGAAATTCTCTAACACTAGTAAAAAATGTAAGAAGTGGTACACAGATGTAAAAAGGTGGAATTAGTATATGCAGCCAAATAGGCAGAAGGCTGCAACTAGTACCCCAAAAGGCCGCAGGTTCCCCACCCCTGTGCAAGACTACTGCAATCTCCTCCAGGGAAAGGCAGCAACCTTACACCAGCCTTTCTGTGGCCGCTGAGGAAGCACTGCAGAGGAGCACTGCATTAAGCAGTGGATCGCACAAAACAGATCTGAAGGAAGGTCACCGATGATTAGTTCTGCTTTCTGTGTTATTGATGTGCTGTCCTGCCATTCTGACTGAACCTTCCTCACTCCTGCCTTTGTGGATACCTGTGGATTCCTCTGGGATAGTATGGAAGAGAAGGCTCCTGTCCAGGTAATTCTCACAGAGAGCCCATTTCAAGATGACTGTTTATTTTGGTGTCTGATCAGAATTGGAAAGGGCAGGTTTGAAAATCTAGGCTTTTGTGTCAGTTAGCAGCATATGGTGTAATCTGGGAATTAGTTTTGAAGGAAGTTCCAGGAATTTGTGACGAAATTTGTAATTATTTTGTGCGGCTGGGAACCAGAGGACCTAACAGCAACCACGGACCGATCCTTGGTAATGTTGTCGGTGCGAATAAAGAAGCCATTGTGAGTGAGTGTTTGTCTATGATTAGATAGGTTGACCAATACCAATTCAACAATGTCTCAGCTCTTAATCTCCCACTTTTGACTTTTCATGTTTGTAGCCATTAATTATTTCTCTCACTTTTCCCATCGGAGGCTTTTTTTGGCTGTCACCTCTACTCCAAGAGGATGACAGATGAAGAGATTTGCCAGGAACAAGCCCATGTCCACAGTTATATCTCAGATAATGGAGTTGAACAGACCCTGAGAAGGCAAACCAGCGAGCCATGTTTATTTTTGGTACAGGGGATTTAGTTCCTTTAGGTATTTTTTATACTGGGAATTGTTTTTTCTTGGTATTGGCTGTGCATTTTCATTTACATTCTCAATAAAATATCTTGCAATTTCTCAAATGAGTGCCACAATTGATGTTGCCATTTACACCTTCAGCAGCACAAGCTCCCACCCATCCACATATACATACATTTATTAGACCCGAGAAATCACAGAGAATCTGTCATGGCTCCACTAGCATATAGCACCACGGGCAGTAACAGACTTATCGCATATGTGCCATGCTGCACATTTCCTGTGTGCTGTATGACAGGCTCCAAGACCAATCGTACTGGTGCAATGACCAGTATTACAGTTGACAAGACCAGTATTATCTACTGGCCTAAATTCCCATAGCACATTGGTCATTCACTGGTCCAATGCTACCGGTTTTTCCTCTGGATCAGAATGAAATCATGTGGCAGAGTATCCAAAATTCCACAGCATATGGCAGGACGTAGGAACCAAATGCTTTAAAGAAATTGGAGCAGAGCAGGCCATTTGGCTCCTGGAGCTGCTTCACCATTTAATAAAATCATGATTCATCTCAATGTGGCGGGAGAGGGATTATGTCATGAATAGGGAGTCAGTCATGACCCTCAACTTCAATGCCCCATACCTTCCTAATTTCTCTTTGTTTCCTAGGGCAGGTGCCAAACAATAAATAAGTGGAAGTCAAATAAGATAAAAATGCTGCCACCCTCACCAGGGGACTTGGCTGCTACATGGAGCCATGATCCCATTGGCCGGCCATTTTTTCCCTTTGTGCCACCTCCTCATACCTAGCACTAAACACTCCCAAATGTTTTCCCATTTGATGCCCCCCCAAAATCACCTATAATCGGTCTTTAAGAAACTTTTCATTAACAGCATCTGTTCACCCATCATATTTTAGACTTTTGGCTTCAAATGAAGCCAGTTTGTGGGCCCTACTTAACAGGCTGCGGATATCCTCGCACCTCAGTTGATACATCGGAGGGTCGCAGGGTTGGGGTGAGGGGTCCCAGTCATGATCCTCATGGCTGGCCCACAGCAAATTAACACTTTAAGGCATAACTTCCGGCCCTTTCGCAGCTTATAAAGCTGTCACCACCAGGAACAATGTCACTTCTGACATCTTCCAGCTTTGGTGAAAAGTCACCAACATGAAACGTGAACTTCAGTTATTCACTCCCCAGATGTTGTCTGACCTGCTCTTTCCAGCAAATTCTGTTTTTATTTTAGACCTCCAACATCTGCTAATTTTGCTTTTGTTTTAACAGATTACTTATTGTTAATGGTTCATATGAGCCAAGGGAAATACTAGATGATTAGCAACAAGTTCTTTTTATACAAATTGTATTCATTTAAAATCAAGTGAAATGACAGCAAGATTATCTAATTAGGTAGCATGTACCATGAGAGTTTAGCTTTCAAGGAATGTAGAAATTACCAGTGATGGTATAAGAAGAGTGAACTAACACCTCTGGTTAGTAAAGGAGGTCCTACCAGAAATATTATTGATTGAAAAAGTATTTTCTGCATCAATGACCATCAAGAGATTGAGTGGAATACAAGTTCCTCCTGCTCATCCCAGTGAATTATTGAGTTCACAGACGTGTGTTGTTTCTTCCAAAGGATGAAAGGTAGATCAGAGGGTAAGCCAGCCCTGTGCACATCTACCTCATGGAGGATGGCTGTAAACTATTGGTAAAACTCTTGCAGGACCGGGAGAAATATTTAAGAACTGAAGTTCTGAAGAAGGGTCATTGGATCCAAAATGCTGACTCTGCTTTCTCTCCACAGATGCTGCCAGACTTGCTGGGTTTCTCCAGCAATTTCTGTTTTTGTTTCCGATTTCCAGCATCTGCAGATCTTTGTGAAATATTTAAGAGTGTGTATGGGAGACAAGGGTATATCATTGTCCCAGTAGTGTTTGAAAATAGTTTGAAATTTGGTAGCAATCTTGTTTAAAATTCCAACCTGCTGTAATTCAAAACTAGGTGGCCTTCTGTTGCACATTGTAATGTTGACACTTGAATAAGCAAAAGAGCAGATGAGCAGAACTGCTGCAGTGTCTTTTAAATGTCTAGGTAGTGCTTAATATCATGCATCATTGTATTCAATTCCCCTTCATAGATTATTAAATGCCCAGCACTACTTATTTATTGATTCTTCGGGTCTTGACGTTGGATGTCTACTCTCAAGGAAGATTGTCCTAACTAAATATGTGCTTCACTTTTGCTGGGACCTCTAGAATAGCAGTCTTGTGTCAAAGGAGTTAGCACCTTGCTTTACCATTTATTTTCATTGCTAATTGTTCAGTACAAATCAATGTAGCACCGTTTGTGCATCTCGACAGTGCCAAGTTCTTGAATAGCTAACCATTTACTGAAAAATTCTTGACTGATAAAATGAGCAGAACAAAGCCTTTAGTGACGAAGGTGAAGGTAATAACTTTTTTAGACTGCAGAATCTAATCTTTTAGACAGGAGTCATTTATTTATTTTTGAAAATAATTGCAATGCAAATTGCAATAGAAATTGGGTGACTTGGCATAGAGTGGGTTCGATTTCCCCACTCAAGTTGTCCTTGTTAGTCACAAACTCTACAAAGAGATGCTGAAACCAGGCTTGGAGAGATTGGGGCAATTGAACTGAGCAGCTAAATGGATGAATAATTCAAGACGCTTTCTCAGGTAAAACATGAAAGGCTTACAAAAGAAATTTGAAGGGTCTAGGCCCGAAACGTCAGGCTTTCTGCTCCTATGCTGCTGCTTGGCCTGCTGTGTTCATCCAGCTCTGCACCTTGTTGCTTCTCTTCTAAATCTTCCGATTAGCATCAAGACAGTTCAGACTGATGCAAGTCACAGGAAAACCTGTCCATTTATCTGCCAGTGTTTTCTAATGCTAGATCTCCGAGCCCGGCCTCTCTCTGTAATTTCTATCAGTGAAAACTGGGTATGCTCGACATGGGGCAAGAACGGTGGTATCACACACACATGGGAAGGTCCCTCAAGGCAGCAAGCATTGGCATTTAAAGGGAAAGGCAAATTAATTGAAATGTCTGCACCATTGTCTGAATTGTATAACTCAGGTTTGTATAGCTTTGTAGAACTTGTCTCAAACTGAAAGTGCAGAAAGATCATGTGATATGATGTATTTGTTTACACGTTTTATGGGACGTGATAAGATGCAATTACATTGGATGTACCTGTGGCTTTGTCATTAGTGTTATGTCTAATCAGAAGGTTCCCCATGGTATAGGTATTTAGCTGTCTCCAGTCGTTGTAAAATGTGTCGCAAGGCAAGACAGCGAGATCTTTAAAACTTTTAATTTCTTCCTTTAAGCATAGCTGGCCCCTAATGCCTGCAGGGCATATGTTTAGTGGAGCATGGGTGCCATGCATTAGGGGCTTAAACACAGGAAAAATTTGCCAGCCTGCTCCTTTGCTTTTCCAACCCCACGGTTAAAAGCAGCAGGTAGGATCTTGGGACGGACAATGCTGGTATTTGAAAAAAGTTGAGTGCTTACACCACCAAAAGGAGAATTAATTTGTTCCAAAAATAAATGTGATTGTTTCCATCTTACAGATCCCAGTGCGTTATTGGACATGTCACATGCAATGGAGGTGAGTTAGCTCCTGCTTCTGAGATACCTGAAAGAGTGGCAAGAAAGGGACAGAGGTGGGTGTATTGCACCAACGTGGCCTGGGAACAGCAGTGGAGAAGAGAGAGAGAAAAAAAGAGGGGGATATCCAATTTGATGGGTGGTGTTGCTGACAATTCAGTGCTAATTTTAAATGTATCGATTCTTGAGGAGAGGCAGGTCTATGATGCTCTGATCGCTGAGGTGGAAGATGAGTGCGCAGAACCCTTGGGGGGTTTGGGGGTAGAGACTGTGCCACTTCCACAAGCACATGGGCAATGTAGGGTCTGTGCTGGTGGTGATGGCGACAATCCGATGCTCCTTAAGCATTTATTTCAGGAACATTTACAAGGTGTTGAGAGTTAGCAGTTTGATTCCAGTTTGACTCAGCAAACTGTGGTTGAGTTAAAAGATGGGTGTTAGCCAGAACCTACAAGGCACAGCAATGTTCTCAATCTGCAATATGATATTCATAGGCAGTAGCTGTAGAATCTTTAGCAACGGAATGAAGTTTTAGATCAGCATCTGCACAGAGTCAATGAGGCTTTTTGTCAGATTCTGGTGAAAATTGTTGAGTTTACACCTCTGGCCAGCCACAATCCAATACAGACATCTGCTGCTGGCATGCCTTTGGCACACAAGAAATCATATCATGGGAACACATGAGATATAGAGGAATTGGGATCTCTCCCTCCACCATGCCTCCTCTATCTCATTATTCACTTCCACTATTTACTGTGAGGGATATTTTCCCATCTTATCATTGCAGTGCATTGTGTTCCTTATTTACTGTTATATTAATCCTATTACTTCACTATGCACTGCACTGTTACATTTGACTTGATATTTACGTCTTTGTTTGTGTTGTTTATACTCACTTTTATGCCTTTGTTTTAATATATTGTTGCACTTCAGATTTGTTGTTTATTTGAGTTTGTTATTCAATGAAATAGTTGTCTTAAATTATTCAAAATCACTATTTCTATTATTTGTATAACACAAGGTGCTAACCGTGTAAAGTTTCATTAACACTTTAGCACACAAATAATGCAAAAGAGATGCAAAATACTAAATACTTGAGAACACAATCATCTTTTTATTTGAACAGCTGAACTTAAAAATCTTCAGCACTAACTACCTCGAATGTTAAACACAAATCAAATCTTTTGTTTACCTTTGAAACAACAGTTCTCTTGTCATATTTCAGGAAGGAGGGAATGTGGGACAGACAGGAAATTTGTAAACCTCAATGTTCAAAAGCAGTAGCAGTCAGGTGATTTCTAGCTGCCCTGATGGTGGCTCCTTCAGCTCTTCTAAATCACCCTCAGTATAAAGGCCCAATAACTTGCTGGAGTGCAAAGTTTTGCAACGCACACAATGTTACAACAATCATGGAAAATCTCACAGGTGAGGACTGCAAAGTGTCCCCTGACCTATCTGAACAGTGGAAATATTATTTTAATACCCTTTCACCTTTAATATGTCTTTCCACATAAGCTGATGTGTTGCGACATGTTTTCACAGTTGCAATATTCCTGGTCTTCATTGCTGCTGCTCTGGTATACTGTCAGGGGCCATATCTGAATGTGTATTCCTTATCAGCCAGTAGCCATTCTGAGATTCCTCTGGATGCATTTTTGGCTGGTGCAACCTTGGTTTTGCCATGATGAATGAGTCATGTGCACCTCCTCTTATCCCACCACGTTTACATTCAGTAACTTCATTTAGGCATCTCAAATTATCATCATGTTTGACAAATAGATTCCTTGACATTGATGAAGAAAACAGGTCAATCTATTGGTCTGTTCCATCAATGGCCTCAATTTCTTTCTTGCACCCAATACGAGGAACATCACTTTAATAAGCCCAGATAGTACCTTAGGTAATGTTATACATGTCACCAGTTCAGACTGAAATGACCCACGAGCAGAGAAATTCAGGGCTGTGGTCACTATCATTGGCTGTGGAGAATTTTGGGGTTGAATTCAGGCCACAGATCAAGATTTCACAGACATGTCCCATTGCTGTCTCTCTGACGGGTCTCCTGACAGACCGTGTCTCCAACATAATTTCACAGGCCATCCTCTGCCTAGACACTCTCTCTGATGTGGATGATTGATTTTGTTGCTGAGAAAGCTGGGTAGAGGGGCTGTGATTGCGGGGGTAGGTGGTGACTCAGTGGTTAGAACTGCTGCTTCACGGCACCAGGAACTCAGGTTTGATTCTACCCTCGGGTGGCTACTGGCTGATAATGGATATCCATCCAGACACTATACCAGACACATTCTCCCCGTGTCTGTGTGGGTTTCCTCTGGGTGCTCTGGTTTCCTCCCACAGTCCAAAGATCTGCAGGTTAGGCAGACTGGCTGTGCTAAATTGCCCACAGTGTCCAGGGATGTGCAGGCTAGGTTTGTTAGCCATGGTAAATGCAGGGTTACAGGGATAAGGTAAGGAGGTGGGTCTGGGTAGGATGCTCGTCAGAGGGTCGGTGTGGTCCAGTTGGGTTGAATGGCCTGCTTCCATACTGTAGGGAGTCTATCAAAGCAGACATATTGCTGGACTCTGATGGTCACTGCTCCTGTGTTGTGCCTTCAACATAAGTAGCACAGTTACAATAAATTCCTCCACGGAGTATTCTAGATTGCTGTAAATAAATGTTTCACATTGATGGGCAAAATTCTGCAGTATAAGTAGGAACCAAAAAAAATCATCAATATAAAGACTTGATGAATGTACAGACATAATGTGACATTAGAAAATGGGAAAGACTTATAAAAATCAATAAAAGCACATGACAGAATCATCAAGAAAAGCACGTACAGGATAAGCACAGTATTAATCATTTTTATTTGGGAAAAAGACAAATATCTAAGGGATTCATTGGAATTTCACCTTCAGCCTGTTAAAGTCTCAAAAGATTTGTAAATTGGAAATTGACAGTAAAGGATCAGGGTAAAAATCTGGGCCTGAATTATTACAGGTAACTAATAATCACAAAAATGAATGAAAATAGACTTTCAGTTTAAACTTTGAAATGTTATAATGCAAAATAAGGTGCTAATAGCTAGGCAAAATGAATATTATATTAAAAATTTCATTTACGGCAACAGAGCTCAATACAGTTTTACCTCAGCATTCATTTAAAAGCAATGTATCCAAAGGTGATAGATATCACATATACGCGACCAATACTTTGCTCAATATCTAAAACTAGGATAATCTGCGAAACGGCTTCTCATTGATTTAATGGGGCCTTTTAATGGATAAGAACTAGTTCAAAGGTAGAAGACAGAGGGTGGTAGTGGAGGGTTGCTTTTCAGACTGGAGGCCTGTGACCAGTTGTGTGCCACAAGGATCAGTGCTGGGTCCACTGCTTTTCGTCATTTATATAAATGATTTGGATGTTAACAAAGGAGGTATGGTTAGTAAGTCTGCAGGTGGCACCAAACTTGGAGGTGTAGTGGACGGCAAAGAAGGTTACTTCAAAGTATAAGAGGATCTTGATCAGAAGAGCCAATGGGCTGAGGAGTGGCAGATGGAGTTTAATTTAGATAAATATGAGGTGCTGCATTTTGAAAAGGCAAATCAGGGCAGGACGTATACACTTAATGGCAAGGTCCTGGGGACTGTTGCTGAACAAAGAGACCTTGGAGTGCAGGTTCTTGTTCCTTGAAAGTAGAGTCACAGGCAGAAAGGATAGTGAAGAAGGCATTTGGTGTGCTTGCCGTTATTGGCCAGTGCATTGAGTATAGGAGTTGGGAGGTCATGTTGCAGCTGTAGAGAACATTGGTTTGGCCACTTCTGGAGTAATCTGTGCAATTTTGGTCTCCCTGCTATGGGAAGGATGTTGCAAAACTAGAAAGAGTTCAGAAAAGATTTATGAGGATGTTGCCAGGTTGGAGGGTTTGAGTTACAGGGAGAGGCTGAATAGGCTGGGGCTATTTTGCCCTGGAGTAGCGGAGACTGAGGGGTGACCTCATAGAGGTTAATAAAATCATGAGGGACATGGATAGGGTAAATAGGCAAGGTCTTTTCCCCAGAATGGGGTGCCCAAACTAGAGGGCATAGATTTAAGGTGAGGGGGAAAGATATAAAAGGGACCTAAGGGGCAACGTTTTCATGCAGAGGGTGGTGCTTGTATGGAATGAGGAGGTGCTTGCATGGAAAAGAAGTGGTGGAGGCTGGTACAATTACAACATTTAAAAGCACCCCTGGATGGGTACATGAGTAGGAATGGTTTAGAAGGATATGGGCCAAATGCTGGCAAATGGGACTAGATTAATTTAGGAGATTTGGTTGGCATGGATGAGTTGGACCGAAGGGTCTGTTTCCGTGCTGTATATCTCTATGACTCTAATTGGTTTTTCAGTGTATTCTTTTCATGTATGAAACTGTATGAAATGTGTGAACTCTTACTGTCCAATTTTGTGACTGGAGCTAGATCACTGCAGGGAAACATGACGTATAGGGAAGTTTAATTCAGTAACAGAGAGGGGTGTCAATTGTAATCTCTTCTTTTCCAGGACAACAACAAACCGATGATAGGTAGCAGCTGTTGATGAAAAGCCAGTATCATTGGAAGGTGATCATCAGTTGCTGGACTATCACAATAACATCTAATAACTGCAAGGTTATTTGTAGTTTGCCATTACAGAAATCCATTATTGGACATGAAGCCACTGTCGCATTTCTAATATGTTTAGCTGATGATCACAAATGAATCCAAATGGGTTTTTATGTTAAAGAAAGTAACGGCAAAGCAATTGTATCATAAATTGTTTTCAAAAAAGTTGGAGTATTTACTTTTCTGTTTAAGGGAGTAACTACACCTGAAATTTCTCTGAAGGCATATGTTTGTCTGACAGCTGCACATATTAATTAATACCTCTCAAAAATAAGGTGCAGAAGTATCCCTTCTAACTGCTACAAGTTGCCAAGGTGATTGCTTCAGGTTTCAATGATATTGCAACATCAATTCGCAGAAAACTAGAAATTCCCGGTAAATGTCTGAGTGACGCATTCCGTGAACATGTAATCCTTAGCTTCGGTCATTTCAGAGACTGGATTGCTTGTGTGGTGATTTATTTCCCTGGGGACCCAGCTGGTTGTGTAATGGGAAAGGAGATTAGAAGTAAGCTTACAATTATGCTCTGTGACAGAGTGATTGGACTCAGTTTCACATAACAGCCTGTCCAGACTTTGGTTGGTAGTGTCTAATAATTTACACGGCGGAATTAAAGCCCCCAAAATTCTACTCCCTAGTATTGTATAATCTAATAGTTCTTCTATCATCTGATTTGATGGCACACCATGAGTTTGTGTTCAAGACAGACTGGTCAAGGGGAAGACAGATTCAAGAACTATCACCAGATTCAGGATTTCAAAGAAACACTATTATTATATAGTTGTAGAGATACCAGTCTCTGTCTTATGGTCACATTGGTAAGAACTGATCTATCATCATTGTTTATTCATCCTTATGTTGTGGTCTGGTCCAGTAGTGTCTCTAACCCCACCCATACTGTGCTATTGAGATTCAAAGATGCGTAGCTCCATAACATCATCATAAGTTTGATCCAGGGGCTTGAAATCCTTAAACAGTTATAGAATTATAGAATCCCTATAGTGCAGAAAAAGGTGATTTGGCCCATTGAGTCTGCACTGACCCCTTGAAGAGCATCCCTCCCAGATCAAGCCCCCCCCACCCATCTCTGCATTTCCTATGGCTAATCCATCTAGCTTGCACACTATGGGGCGTTTAATGTGGCCAATCCTCCGAACCTGCACATATTTGGACTGTGGGAGGAAACTGGAGCACCCAGTGGAAACTCACAGACACAGAAGAATGTGCAAAATCCACACAGTCAGCTACCCAAGGCTGGAATGGAATCTAGGTCCCTGGCACTGTGACGTAACAGTGCTAACCACTCAGCCACTATGTTGCCCTTAAAGTGCTGCAGGAGTCCATGTTCATGTTACATGCTGTTTCCACCTATTTTCTTGATGTCACAGCCAGTCTATGACTGGAGACAAGTAATTCTACTCCAGCTTTCAGAAAGAGCAGATGCATCTATACCAATGCATGAAGGCCTTAATAATAATGCCTCACCAAATGTGGTTATAATATTGCTATCAGGCAATAAACCTTACTGTTATTTACAAGCAGTACCACTTCTGTAGATTCTCGCTGGCATGGTATTCCTTATCAGTAAGCACTAGGCAAGCCCATGACAAAATAAAGCCAAAGGATATGATTGATGGTCGTGAATTATATCAAATGACCCTGGTCTGATCCCTCTTTTAATGGTAGCAAATACCAGGGTATGTGGAGTTGTCTTCAGGGAATTACCAAACCTACCACACATAGTTTTGAAATGGTAATTGTCTGTTTGATACCAAAATCATATCCATGCACCTTGGGCTCCTTTTTTGTATTGCCCATGATAAATGCCATCTTGGTAATGATGCTGTGGCATTCTGTGCATGTGCAGGAAGTATTCAGAGAAGAAACCGTGGAAGTATATAACTGACTATTTTTCAATGTTAGAATTTTTAGTCTTGCAGCTTCTAGTCTCTCTAGCTCACACCGTCTCCAGAACATGCACAGGAGAATATGCATCCAGCGGCGTGAAGCATTCTGCCACAATATTGCCAACACCATTGCAAGGTTCAGTGTTGATTACTTTCTGTTGGTTCTGAATGACTTTGTCAAGGTGTTTAGTGTTTTGAGGAGTTGGTTACATTTGGTGAAGTATTCTGCATGAGAAGAAGGTATTGGTGGTGATTGCAAAGGCTCTGAACACATCATTTGTTTCCATTCTTAAGAATATAAGAAGTAGGAGCAGGAGTAGGCCATTCAACCCATCATGCCTGCGCCATCATTCTATATGATTACATAATCGTAAGCAGGCCTCAACTCTGCCAGCTCCTCATATCCCTCAACTTGACATTTCAAAAATCTATTGGCCTCTTTAACTATTCTCAGTGATTTAACACCCATGACTTTCTTGGTAAAGAATTCCAGACATTCACTATCCTCCAAGAGAAGAAATTCCTTTTCATCTCAGTTTAAAATTATTTCCATTACTTCTGTAAGTCTGTCTCCTGGGTCAAGACTCCCCCATTAGTGGAAATATCTTCTCAATATTTATCTTGTCAAGCCTGCTTAGAATTTTGTGTGTTTCAAGAAGATTGCACCTCATTCTTTTGGACTGTAAAGATGTAAGGCCCAATCTGTCTCACCAGTAAGTCAACTACTTCATCCCAGGAATCAGCCTGGTGAATCTCTTTTGAACTGCCTCCAATGCCAGTACATCCTTCCTTAAATACAGGGACCAGAATTGTACACATTACTCCAGCTGTGGCCTTTCCAACACCTTGTGCCTGTGTCATTTTTGCAACTCAAAACCCCTAGTAATCTAGGCCAAAATTTCATTTGTCTTCTTAATTAAATGCTGCACTTGTATGATGCCTCTGTGATGCACTTTTTGTGGAATCTATTTCCATTTATGCAATAGTCTGCTTTTTGATTCTTCCTACCAAAGCTCAGGATGTCACATGTTCATATATTAAACTCCAATTGCCAAGTTTTCGCCTCTTCAATCAATCTATACTCCCTTGTAGATTCCTTATGTGCTCATCTCAACATGCCCTCCTGCCTATTTGTGTATCATCACCAAATTTGAATACATTACACTCTGCATCCTCCTCCAAATCATTAATACGCAGAGTAAATAATTGAGGGTCTGGGACTGATCATTGTGGCATTCCACTGGTTACATCCTTTCAACTGGAAAAATACCTATTAATCCGACTGGCTGTCTTCTGTGTGCCAAAACATCAGGCCCAACACCGTAAGCTCCTATCATGTGCAATAACCTTTTATAAGGCACCTTTTCATATGCCTTCTGGAAATCCAAAATACATTCCATCTACTGATCCTGCTTTTTCAACACTGCTTGCTATATCCCTAAAGAAACCTAGAAAAATTTTCAAACATTATTTACCTTTCACAAAACCATGCTGACTCTGTTTGATTGCATTAAACTTTTCTAAATGAACTGTTATTTCCTCCTTAATAATGTACTGTTTTAATAATGTACTATTTTACCCAATGACATGCTAGGCCACCTGGCCTGCTAGATTCCTGCTTTGTGTCTCCCTCCCTTCTTGAACAGGGAGTCACATTAGCACGTTTCCAATCCACTGAAGCTGTCCTGGAATCCAGTGAGTATTCTGAAATCTTTCAACCAATGCCTCCACTCTCTCTGCAGCCACTTCTTTAAAACTCTTGAATCCACATCATCTGATCCTGGTGGCTTGTCTTTAGTTCCATTATTTTGACAAATACTTTGTCCCTTATAATAAAGACTGCTAACAACATCTTTCCTTCCTTATCTGTTATATTTGGATGTTTATAATGTCCCCCACCATGAAGCATGATGCAAAGTGTTGGTTTAAATTATCTGCCATCTCCTTGTTCTCCTTTATAAATTCCCAGTCAGATCATCCAGGGGTCCCAGCCTCATTTTCTTTTTATATAACCGAAGACTCTCTTACTGTTTGTTTTTATACTTCTTGTTAATTTATTCTCATGATCAATTTTCTCCCTTTTTATTAGCTTTTCAGTTATTTGTTGATTGTTCCCAATCCTTTGTTCTATCATTAGTTTTCACTGCTTTGTATGCCTATCTTTTCAATAATGTAATCTCCTTCACCACCTTTGTTAATCATGGATGCTTCATCCTTCATATTGTTTCAGAGATAGTAGGAACTGCAGATGCTGGAGAATC
>NC_063338.1:27627017-27700441 GCF_021869965.1 Rhincodon typus | reverse complement strand
AGAAAAGGGTCTAGGCCCAAAACGTCAGCCTTCCTGCTCCTCTGATGCTGCTTGGCCTGCTGTGTTCATCCAGCTCTACACCTTGTTATCCTTCATATTGTGTCCTTTTTTTCACCTGAATAAATTTTTGAGCTAAGAAATATCTACTGAAATGTCTGCCACTGCTCATCTGCTGAACTTCCCTTTGGTCTATTTTCCCAGCCTGCTTTAGGCAACTCTTTCTTTTCTGTCTGACTTCTACCATATTGCATGATAGTAGGTCTGACATAAACTTTATCCCCAGTAGGATCCACAATGTATTGCATCAGGAAACTGGCTTGAAAGCATTCTACAAACATCTTCCTGATCACCTTCATCAATCTGATTTCTTCAATATCCATTAAGATTAATTCCCCTACAATGTTTACATTGCCTTTGTTACAAGCTCCAATTATTCCTTGCTTAATTCTCTGTCCAAAGGTACAACTATTTTGGGGATCCTACAGACGACTGTCACCAGTATTTTCTGATCTTTGTAATTTCCAAATCTGCATGCATACAGATTTATTTTCTCAATCTTCTAGGCGAGGATGCTTTCCCAACAGTATGTTGGAACAGACACTGTCTGCCAATCTTTAGCCATGTGAAATTGAGTTGCATTTGCACTCTTTGAGGTTACGCTGATCTTACTCACTGCTCAAACTCCCTTCAGCTGCCTTGCTCAATTTTCCAAACCTGGGAAACTTATGCTGAGGATGAGTTTATATCTGTACCCAAAAACAACTTAAAACTCCTCATTCAGGGTTGCCCAAAGGCAACATTTGTGCTAATAATACATTCACAAATCCAATTAGGAAATCTCCAAATTTGGTCAGTAGGTTTTTGGTTGGCATTCAGACAACCTCTGTCCAAACCAGAAGTTGGGTCTGAGTTGTAGTTTTGTGCTAACATTTAAAAGTCTCCCCCCATCTGCTCCTAACCCACTGATATTTGAGTTTAGAATTACCAGTAAGATTCAAATGTTTTTGAGTGTGTAAATTGCATTTCTTTTGAACTTTCATACCAGTTCAACTTTCATGCACACTTACTAAGTTTTCACATTCCTTTAAAATAATTATTTGGATGAGTGCTAAGTACATCAAATATCTTATGCAGTTCACAAAGCAGATCACTTAGTGTAAGGTCCAAGGAACATATGTAGAAGACTACTTTTGATAAATAACCTCACAAAATTTTAGGAACCAGGAACATGCTAATCAACTCCTCATGCCTGATCCACCTTTCAATCAGATCTCTTTACTTGACACTTAGATTGGGATCTGAACATTAGCATCACATTTCATTGGGTGGGTGAGCTCGTCTCTGCCATCTGTTTGCCGTGGTTCAGAAACCAATAGCGTTCAGCCAATTCAAAGACTGGCCGGAGGGAGATAGGTAGTTTTTTAAAATGTTTGTCAAGTATAAATTTGTTCTTATAAAGTTCTGCATTGTATGCTTTTGACTTTCAAATTCTCTAAAGAGAAATATTCAAGATGTTCGTGGCATATCGTGATTTTTGTAAAGGAGCCTCCTCTCTGTGTGTAACTGTTACTTATTTAACTATAACACAGCTGGTACACAGGTTTCTATAGTCCTACTTAAAATACCTTGGACTATATGTCACAAATATAGTCTCATGGGAGGAGATGTATTCCTACTTTGATGAAATTGAACTCAGCGGAAAAAAAAATGCTTTCCTTCTTAAGAACAAAAACAATTAGAAGCAGTGATCTGGTGTAACAATATTCCTGGATAAAATTCAGGCCTTTTGGAAGAAAAGAAATGTACCTTTGGAATTTTAAGAACACTTTTGTTTTGCTTTTTAAATGCTTATAATTGTGATACATTGATGCAAGATTTGGGATGTCCATTATTTATAATGAATTGCAAATTACTGTACAAGAACACAGGAGGCTCTCCAATTTCATTTCATTTGGTTTTAAAAGATTTAATTAACACAATACCATAAGATCGTAAGACATAGGACCTGAGGTAGGCCAATCAGTCCATCCACCCCACTCCAACGTTCAAGAGATTATCCCTGATCTCATAATCCTCAACTCCAGTTTCATGTTTGACCAACCATTACCTTTGCCTCTCTTAAATATCGTAAGTTAATTTAACTTTGAAAAGTAATTCATTGGCTGCAAAGTGTTTTGGGATGTCTGGTTATTGTGGAAAGCTCTATAAAGCAATCTGTTTTTTTATCTTTCAATAAAGAGATCAGAAGTTTAAGTTTACTATTAAGTAAATAATGTAAAAACCACATTTATATATCTTACTCTGGTGTCTAACAGCTACCAAGATCATCCAAAATTTAAAATGTAGGTAGATTCCTATTGTTGTTTAAAATTGAAAATTGCTTTGCTGTCTTGATGCTCTTAGGATGTTCTTTATAAGTCCAGGGAACATTGCTTTAGGGATGGCTACATTTCCCAATTAAATTATGATCTAAAAATAAAATCTATTTTATGCTTTTATCATGCTATTTATATAAAAGTTAACATGCTGGAACTTTACATAAACAAGTTGACTTGGTAAAAAGCTGTTGTCAGGATTTGGTTAAGATCAAACTTGATAGGTTTACATATGAAATGACATTTAAGCATTTTAGCGACACAAACTCAACATTCATTGGCTCTTTTTGATAACCAAGTTATTTATGAGAAATCTTTGCCAATTTGAAGAACGTTATCTAATAATACCAGAAGGTTCCTGTCTTTTATCATTTAGTTTATATTCTTTGAGATAGGCTGAGCAACATTGATCATAATCTACATATTTATAAAGGAAAACCTCGGAAGTTTCTCTAAACTCCTGCTACCTCTATATTTGTTGTTCGAGTGCAGACTACACCCTTGTTAACATAGCCATGTGGACTGGTTTAACTCTATCCAGACAAGAGACTGAAGCTTTTTTATGGTCTAATTTATTGGCTTTCCATTTAGTTATCTATATAAACTTTACACTCACCAATCATTTTTTCATGTATGGCTGTTAATGACCCCCTGTTGGTACTGTAGCCAATATTAAGTTAGCTTGGAGTATAAGTTGCCACACATTTCTCTGAATAAGTAGGAATCAAATATTGGGAGCCAGCAATATATGACATCTGTGTCTTTAGAAATTTAATATTGTGTGACCAGGTTAAGTCTGATGGTACAGGAATTGATTAGCTCAGTTGGCTGGATGGCTTGGCCAATACCAACATCACAACATCTAAAAGAACCCAGTTCGTGGAGACTTTCCCCTTCAACTTACCCTGCGCTTGATGTAGAATGAGGCTTCTCAAACTATACAACCACTTGATTCTCTTTCTAATGAGAGAGATGCTTATTGTCCCCTTTGTGAACTTTGGCTATTTACCATGTCTTACTGGTTCTTTTGTAATTCTATTTAGTTGTAGGGTCATAGAGCTATACTGCATGGAAACAGGCCCTACGGTCCAGCTCGTCCATGCTGACCAGATATCCTAAATTAATCTAGTCCCATTTGCTAGCATTTGGCCCATATCCCTCTAAACACTTCCTCTTCATATACCCATCCAGATGCCTTTTAAATGTTGTAATTGTACCAACCCCCACCACTTCCTCTGGCAGCTCATTCCACACACGCATCACCCTCTGTGTGAAAAAGTTGCCTCCTTAAGTCCCTTTTAAATCTTCCCCCTCTCACCCTAAACCTATGCCCTTTAGTTTTGGACTCCATTATTCCTGTTTGGTTAGGCAATGCTGCCAGTGATTGATCATTATAGCATGATTTTGTTGAACAGTAATAGAATACAGGTAGTTCTCCTATAACGCGATAGTTGTGTTTTTGTGTGAGAAAATCACTACAGAAAATCACGTTATAGGGAAATGGCTATACCTGTGCAGCAGAAAGTTCATGTTATCCAAACAGCATCCACTATTCATCAGATATGATCACAGTCATTCATCAGAGTCTCTGACTCCAGCATCTGCAGTTCTTACTATCTCCACTATTCATCAACTGCGTTACTGCTAATTCGCGTTAACAAAACACACGTTACAGCAGATACATTTCCAGTAGGTGACCTAGCCCCTTGACATCACAGGTAGAACTGAGTGAGTGGTGTATCTTAAAGGCAGTTTCCTGGGGGTGACAACTGACCAGAACCTGACTTGACTTACCATATAAATACAACGGTTACAAGAGCAGGTCAGTGGCTAGGAAAACTGCACTAACTCACCTCCTGACTCCCCAAAGCCTGTCCACCATCTACAAGGCACAAGTCAGCAGTGTAATGGAACAGTCCCAACTTGCCTGGATGAGTGCAGCCCCAACAACACTCAAGTAGCTTGACACCATCCAGAACAAAGCAGCCCATTTGACAGGCATCACACCTACAAACATTCACGCCCTCTGCCACCGATGCTCAGTAGAAGCAGTGTGTACTTTCTACAAGATGCACTGTAGAATTTCACTAAGGTTCCTTAGACAGGAACCCATGACTACCACCATCTAGAACATGGGAACATCACCGGCAGCAAGTTTCCTTCCAAGCGTGACTTGCAAAAAATTGTTGTTTCTTCAGTGTTGCTAGTTCAAAATCCTGGAACATTTTTTTTTAAAATTCGTTCATGGGATGAGGGCATCACTGGCCAGGCAGCATTTATTGCCCATCTCTAATTGCCCAGAGGGTAGTTGAGCATCAACCACATTGCTGTGGGTCTGGAGTCACATGTAGGCTAGACCAGGTAAGGATGGCAGTTTGCTTCCCATAAGGACATGAGTGAACCAGATGGTCTTTTCCTGACAAACAATGATGGATTCATAGTCATTGTTAGATTCTTAATTCCAGATATTTTATTGAATTCAAATTCCACCATCTGCCATGGCAGGATTTGAACCCAGGTCCCCAGAACATTACCTGGGTCTCTGGATTAATAGGCCAGCAATAATACCACTAGGCCATCGCTTCCCCCAAATAACTCTCTCCCTATAATAGCATTCTGGGTCTACCTACAGCAAATTGACTTTAGCAGTTCAAATTGAAGAAGGGAACCTAAGCAGAAATTGTCACCCCTGCATTAACCCATCCCCACAGCCTCCCGATTACTACCTTGCCCTTCTTATTGTTTTTCTTTAAGTTTCACAAACTGTGTATATATTTAGGTTTTGCTAAACATTGCAACAAAAGTTTTAGTTTCTTCAATTTATGTCTAGAAGCTTTCCCAACTGAAGACACCACTTCCAGTCCTGTAGCGGAGGAGAGACTATTTATAAAAATAAGTTGGTAGCTGTTCAGTAATTCACTGCTGCTTAGCTACCTCACAGTGCACATTGGGGTAGTATACCAACTCTTGTTTGGGACCTGTTTACTCTGAGTTAAACTGTAAATAAAACTAGGAGATGCATTTCCCCAGGAAATTCCAATCCTGTCCTGTACTTTGCTTTACAACCCAATAGCTCCCCAACCCCACATTGCCTGTTGCTATCTCCTACCCAAAAATCCATAAACCTGACTTTCCCGGTCGACTCATTGTCTCTGCCTGCCCCTGCCCCACTGAATCATCTCCTCCTGCATTGAATCTGTTCTTTCGCCTCTGGTCCAGGAACTCCCCAACTACATTTAGGACACAACACACGCCCTCCACCTTCTCCAGGACTTTCAATTCCCTCGTCCCCAAGACCTCATCGTCATCATGGACATTCAGTCTCTCTAACCTGTATCCCCCATACAGAGGGTCTAAAAGCCCCCTGTTTCTTCCTCTCCCATAGGCCCAACTAGTTCCCCTCAACGGGCACTCTCATTCACTTGCTGGAAGTAGTCCACACCCTCAACAATTTTTCCTTTAACTCCTCCCACTTCCTACAAACCAAAGGGGTGGCTATGGGCACCTGCATGGGTCTGAGCTATGCCTGCTTCTTCCGAGGATACGTGGAACAGTCCCTCTTCCACAACTACACTGGCACCATCCCTCAGCTCTTTCTCTGCAATATTGATGACTGTATTGGTGCCGCCTCGTGCTCCCACCAGGAGCTCGAACAGTTCATCCACTTCACCAACACCTTCCACCCCAACCTTAAATTCACCTGGACCATCTCCGACACCTCCCTCCCCTTCCTGGACCTCTCTGTCTCCATCTCTGGCAACTGACTTAGAACCGACAACCCACCGACTCCCACAGCTACCTCGACTACACCTCCTCTCACCCACCCTCTTGCAAAAATGTGATCCCCTACTCCCAATTCCTCCACCTCCACCGCATCTGCTCCCGGGATAGAGCATTCCACGCCCCAACATCCCAGATGTCCTCTTACGTCAAGGACTGTAGTTTGCCCTCTCCCGTGGTTCATAATGCCCTCAACCGCATCTTCTGCATTTCCTGCACTTCTGCCCTCAAACCCCTTCCTCCTAACAACAATCCTCACATACCGCCCCACCAATCTCCAAGTCCAACCCATCATCCTCTGCCATCTTTGCCACCTGCAATCAGACTGCACCACAAAAGAGATATTTCCTTCCCCACCCCTACCTGCTTTCTGTAGGGACCGCTTTCTCCGCGACTCTCCCGTCAGCTCCACATCCCCACTAGCCCCACAACCCCTGGCACCTTTCCCTGCAACCGCAGAAAGTGCTACACCTGCCCCTACACCTCCCCCCTCACCTCCGTCCATTGCCCCAAACAATCATTCCAAATCTGGCAGTGATTCAACTTCTGTACAACTTCTAACTTCTATTATATTTATAACTTCTATTACATCTGTTGCTCCCGATGTGGTCTCCTCTATATCAGAGAGACCAAGCGCAGACTCGGTGACCATTTTGCAGAGCGTCTGCGCTCTGTACTCACCAATCAACACCACCTTCTGGTTGCTAGCCATTTCAACTCCCCGTCCCTTAGCGACATGTCCCTCCTGGGCCTCCTCCACTGTCAAAATGAAGCCGCACATAAACTGGAGGAACAACACCTCATATTCCGCCTCGGGAACCTACAGCCCGATGGCCTGAACATAGAATTCACCAGTTTCAAAATCTCCTCAACCCCAGCCTTATCCCCTATTGCCGCTATATGCACGGTCAAGGACAGCTCTGGCTGGCAGTGAGTGCACAACTGGACATTAAAAATGGCGCCGGTGGTGGGAATGCTGGGAGGCATGGCTAATGAGACAAGTTGCGGAGAATAGTGTGAAAAATACACTAGTGCTGACAGAGGGAAACCCTCCCTGAAACTCCCCAGAATTTTCACAACCAATTTCTGCCATAATCCAGACCCACGTCTCTGGCAGTGCAACATTCCCTCAGTAATGCATTCGGGTTTTGGCCTTAATCTTCACAATAAGTTCTTGAAATGCTACTTAAACCTACAGTATTTTACATCAGGAAGACAAGCATTCCCAAATGATGGCTCGACTACACCTCCTCTCACCCACCTTCTTGCAAAAATGTGATCCCCTACTCCCAATTCCTCCACCTCCACCGCATCTGCTCCCGGGATGGAGCATTCCACGCCCCGACATCTCAGATGTCCTCTTACTTCAAGGACTGTAGTTTGCCCTCTCCCGTTGTTCATAATGCCCTCAACCGCATCTCCTGCATTTCCTGCAGTTCTGCCCTCAAACCCCTTCCTCCCAACAACATGTCCTATGTCCTGCCCTTGTCCTACCCTTCCTCTCGTCCCCGCCTCCTTGACTTGACACAACCTGTCCATCTTCTTCCCCACCTATCCACCCTACCCTTCCCACTGACCATTCTCTACAACCCCCTACCCACATCCACCTAACACCATCCCACCTACCTACCTACCCCCAGACCCAACACCCCTCTATTTATTTCTGAGTGGAATCGTTGACTTTCCTGCTCTGTCTGACCTGCTGTATTCCTACAGCTCCACATTTTATCGACCCTGACTTCCAGCACCTGCAGTCCTTTCTGTCTCCTGTACTCTGCTTTAATTGCATATGAAAATTATTTTTCGAAACATCTGGTGTAAGATCGCCACCTAGCGATTATCCCCTTTATTGCACACAGAATGCTGTTGAAACTCCAATGTAATTGGAGATACGAGTAAGCATAGCCCCACTCTCACATCACAGAGAGAGAGAGAGAGACATCTGGTGGTAAGTTTATCCTGAGGGTCACCGCTGCTCAAGTGAGAGGCATGGTTAACCTCAGCAAGTATGGGAAGTGAACCTGTGCTGTTAGTGTTACTCTGCATTACAAACTAACTATCCAACCAACTGAGCTAACTGATCCCCAACTGGGTAAACAGTATGCAATATGATTAGCTTAAGACGCTTTAATCAGCTTTTTAAAAAGCTCTGTTGAAAAGGTAGACATACACATTGGAAATATATTTTCTGTACTGATTCTGAAATTTTGTCAACTTTTGAATTAAATTAAGACATACGCCTTATTTATTATCATCAGCTTTTAATCAAAATATTTAAAATCTATAATAATGTGAAAAAACCTCCAGCTGACAAATAAAACAATACCGTTCTGTGTATGAATAAAGGAAAGGAGAACGGAAAATTTGAATATGGTGAGATGTGCTATGTGAAAACAAGTTGCCTATTTTTGAGTGTGAGCCATCATTTGGGAATGCTTGTCTCCGTGATGCAAAATACTGTAGGTTTAAGTAGCATTTCAAGAACTTATTGTGAAGATTAAGGCCAAAACCCGAATGCATTACTGAGGGAAAGCTGCCAGAGACGTGGGTCTGGATTTTAGCAGAAATTGGTTGTGTCAATTTTGGGGGAGTTTCAGGGAGGGTTTCCTTCTGTCAGCACTAGTGTATTTTTCACGCTATTCTCTGCAACTTGTCTCATTAGCTATGCCTCCCAGCATTCCCACCACCAGCACCATTTTTAATGTCCAGTTGTGCACTCACTGCCAGCTAGAGCTGTCCTTGACCGTGCATATAGGGGCAATAGGGGATAAGAAAAGAAAACTTTCTGAGGTCACACAGGTGGCACAGCTGGCACTTCATTGAGAAAGTGGTGGTGAGCTATTTTCTTGAACCGCAGCAGTCCATTTGATGTAGGTGCACTCACAATGTTGTGAGGGAGGGAGTTGCTCTCATGTCGATGGGCTCAGCTGCGTTATAATATGGCACTCTCTTACGAGATACGTACAGTGGATAGTACCCTGACTGAGGGGCTTGTCAGCTATGTTACAGAAGCCTGGGCTGCAGCATAGATAAGGGACATGAAATGAAGCAGTGTGATCTGACCAACATGCAGCTGTAACAGCTTTCAAAGATTTGCAGGTTGAGGGCTGTAAGAACCCAGACAGATCCATAGTGGATCCTTGGATGTAGCTGGTTGCATAACAGTTTACTGCACCTATCACCTTGATGGCCACTAGGATTAGATTTCCACACACTCCTTCAGGCCACAGGTCCTGCTCCAGAATTCCACAGTTCATAGATAGAATTCTTTCCTACAGTGTGGAAACAGGCCCTTTAGCCCAACAAGTCCACACCGAACCTCAGAGCATCCCACCCAGACCCATCCCCCTATTATTCCACTTAACCTACACATCCCTGCACACTGCGGGCAATTTAGCATGGCCCATCCACCTGACCTGCACATCTTTGGACTGTGGGAAGAAACCAGAGGAAACCCATGCAGACATTGGGAGAATGCACAAACCTTACACAGACAGTTGCCCGAGGGTGGAATCGAACCTGGGTCCCTGGTGCAGTGAGGCAGCAATGCTAACCACTGAGTCACCATGGTCTCCTGGGATGTGCTCAGCCTGCAGTGACCACAATATGATAGAATTCACTGTGCAGTTTGAGCGGGAGAAGCTGGAATCAGATGTAACAGTATTACAGTTGAGTAAAGGTAACTACAAAGACATGAAAGAGGAGCTGGCCAGAGTTGATTGGAAATGGAGCCTAGCAGGGAAGACAGAAGAGCAGCAATTGCAGGAGTTTCTGGGGTAATTCAGAAGGCACAGCAGAAATTCATCCCAAGGAAAGAGAAACATACCAAGCGAAGGATGAGGCAACCACGGCTGACAAAGGAAGTCAGGGACAGCATAAAAGCAAAAGAATGAGTACACAATATAGTGATGATTAGTGGGAAGCTGAAGGATTGTGAAGTCTTTAAATACCAGCACAGGTAATTTTGAAAAAGTAAAAAAGAAAAAGAAGGTTAAACATGAGAATAAGCAAGTGAGTAATATTAAAGAAGTTAGCAAGAATTTGTTTTCTAACATGTAAGGCAGAGGCAAGAATGTACGTGGGACGGCTGGAAAATGAAGCTGGAGAAGTAGCAATGGGGAACAAAGAAATGGCGGAGGAACTGATTATGTACTTTGCATCAGTCTTCATGGTGGAAGAAACCAGCATACCAGAACTTCAAGAGAGTCAGGGAATAGAGGTAAGTGTAGTGACCATTACTAAGGAGAAGCTGCTAGGGAAGCTGAAAGGTCTGAAGTTGAATAAACCACCCAGACAGGATGAACTACACTCCAAAGTTTAGAAGGAGATAGCTGAGGAGATTGTAGAGGCATAGGTAATGATCTTCCGGAAATCATTGGAGTCATGGAGAGTCCTAGGGGACTGGAAAATGGCTAATGCAACACCCCGGTTAAGAAGGGAGGGAGGCAGGAGACAGGAAACCACAGGCTGGTTAGCCTGTCCTCGGTCCTTGGTAAGATTTTAGAGTCCATTATTAAGGATGAGGTTGCAGAGTATTTCGAAGTGCATGGTAAAATAGGGCTGAGTCAGCATGACTTCATCAAGGGGAGATCATGCCTGAAATATCTGTTAGAATTATTTTAGGGGATAATGAACAAGCTGGATAAAGGAGAGCCAGTGGACATGATCTATTTTGATTTCCATAAGGCCTTTGACAAGCTGCCATACGGGAGGCTGCTAAATAAGATCCCACAGTGTTAGGGGCAAGACACTGGTATGGATAAAGGATTGGCTAACTGGCAGGAGGCAAGAGTGGGCATAAAGGGGTCTTTTTCAGGATGACAGCTGGTGACTAGTGGAGTTCCTCAGGGGTCCACAGGACCCGTTCCTGTGCTGTACTTTTCTATGTTCCAATACAAGAGCAGAAATGTCCTGCTGAGGTTGTATAAGGCTCTGGTCAAACTGAATTCAAAATATTGCCAGCAGTTTTGGGTCCCATATCTAAGCAAGAATGTGCTGCCTTTGGACGTGTTCCAGAGGAATCATTCTGGGAATGAAGGGCTCGTCATATGAGGAATGGTTGAGAACTCTGGGTCTGTACTTGATGGAGTTTAGAAGGTTGGGGGGTGTATCTGATTGAAACTTACAGAATACTGAGAGGCCTGGATGGGATGGACATGGAGAAGGTGTTTCCACTAGTAGGAGAGAGACGAGGACCTGAGGGCACAGCCTCAGATTGAAGGGACAACCTTTAGAACTAAGATAAGGAGGAATTTCTTCATCAGAGGATGATTAATTTATGGAAGACATTGGAAGTCACTATAGGGCTAGTGAAGCCAAATTATTGAGTATATTTAAGACAGAGATGAATAGATTCTTGTTAGTAAGGGTCGGGGGGGGTCAAGAGTTATGATGAGAAAGCAGGAGAATGGGATTGAGACTGTATCTACTGTGGTCGACTGGCAGGAAAAACTCGGTCAGCTGAATGTTGGCGCCACAACTATTTACATTATTGATTAACGATCTGGATGAAACAACTGAGGGTATTGTTGTTATGTTTGCATATGACATGAAGATAGCTGGAGGGACAGGTGTTGAGAAAGCAGGGAGGCTGCAGAAGGAATTAGACAGGCTAGGAGAGTGGGCAAAGAAGTGGCAAATGGAATACAATATGGGAAAGTGTCAGGTTAATTACTTTCCTCCTTTGGTCTTTTGCCAGGGTCTGATGGATAAAGGTAGGCAAGTGAAGGTTCATATTAACATGTAGGACATGGAGCTGAGGAGAGATGAAGTCTATGGAGTTGATGGGAAGGGCTGGCAGGAAAGGGACTTGGATGGTCAGGGCCTAAGAAACATTTGAGGAGCAGAGCCTGGAAATTACTTTCTGAGGAGTGCTCACCTTTCATTTTCCTGGAAATTGCAACATTGCAATGGGAATGAAAATAGCTGGAACCACACCTCGAGTGGGAGGGTACGTGCTTGCCTGGTGAGGGACTAGAAAAACCAATGATGTGAGCCCCTTTAAGGGGCGACAACACTGCATGGCCATTCACTGAACAGGATACACATCCGTGGGAACCCAATTCCTGGCACCTCTTATATTGCCCTATTGTGTGATTTGCACCTCCTGAACCCAAACGTTGGTGTCCATTTCATGCAAGAGCAATACCTTTGGTCACTGAGGTCATTGTTAATCATGCCAATGCCCATGCGTCTGGGCAAATGCTACGTATTTGTCAGAGGCCCTTCTAAATGTGATTCTCACATTGTCCACACCCAGTAACAACAGCTTCTCAGGTCAGACATTCCTTCACGGTACATCATGCTTGTGGTCTGAGATCTGAGCTCACAGTGTGACAGTTATAGCACGGGCTACACAGAGACCCCAGGAGGCAGACTTTACTTGTGATGAATTGTCACCTGTGCCACAGATGTGCCCTCAGGAGATTTTCTTTATTTTCCTTTTGGCTACTTCTTGGTGCAGTCTCGGGGTATGCAGCTGGGCTGCAGGGAGACTGGCCTACACTGGAGCCATTGGAGTTTTGGTTGGGCCACCCAGAGGTGTTTGTGCCTACAGGCCCCAGACTTTCTTTGTGTCCTGTCCAGGGGTGAGTGCACCCTCTTCGACTTGATCTCCCACAGGGTGTGAGGGTCGCAGGTAGAGGCGGAGGCCCTTACTCACTGCTGCAGTCTTCTGAAAGGGACCTTTCTGAGGGCTTTTCGTGTGGATCCTCCTTTCGATTGGTGCCCCCTGGTACTGCCCTGTCTCTTTGTGAGAAGGAGGCACCTGGAGTGAGGGGGTCAAGCCAACTCGCAGCGCCCCCCGTCACCCTGCAATGGTACTGCAATGTGGCTGCAATGTTCCTTTGCTCGCAGGGATGGGTAGGCAGCTCATTGCTTGGACCGGCATGTATTCAGGGGTCCTCACATGCTCTCCTCGCGCTCACTACTTTTGCAACCTTGGCCAGAGCTTGACAGTACACAGGACATCTGTCCTGCCTTGTCTTCAAGCGCAGACTCAAAGGCAGGCAGCTTGTCATGTTTGCCAGCAATGTTTAATCAAGGGGCTGGATGTGTTGCTGTAAGGCACCGTGCTACATAAATGTTACATGTACAATGTGAGCCAGCCACATACACTCTGCATGTGCATCAACCAAACAGCCATAGCTCAAAATCTGTGGGGAATAGTTCTCAGTCTAGTCAAGAGAGACGGTCTTCAGTCAGGGGGTCCCTGCAAAATAAGTCAAGGTCAACCTCTGATTTTTAATTACCAGGAGGATGAAAGATTATCGGGCATATGTAGGAATGTAGAGATGAGGTTAAAATCAGAGCAGCCATGATCTTCTTGAATGGTGGAGCAGGCTCGAAGAGATAAGTGGTCTACTCTGGTGCCTTGTTTGTAAGTTTGTATGTTCAGGTATTAATCTAGGGGCTTGAGCGCGATCAGCCTGCTGCTCAGGAACTGGATGATCTCCTTCTAGGGAGTGAGGAGCTGAAAGGCAGACACCCCACTCTCTGTCTTCACTCTTTCTGTCCTATTGTGGGCCTTTATCTCCTGGAATGAGACAAAGGGAGGGAATGAGTCAGATGAAAATGACTGGCACAGCTGATGCATGTGGGGTGAAATGTGGCAAGGCGTTCTCTGTGTTGAGAAGGAGGTGCAGAAACTGTGCAGGGTTAGTAGTCCTGAGGGAGTGCATGGGTTAGAGCGAGTCAAGGGGGATGTTGCATACAATAATGAGAGTGGTGGAGCATGAGCTTTGGTGGGGAGTGGGAGCAGAGAGAGTGAGTGAGAGGTACCAGGTAATTTAACTTCGGACCATATGACTACAATTAGTAGGTAACAGAGAATGTGAGAAGAACATTAACAACATTTTCCTCTTGCCAGACTGAATTTGCTGGTACCTACACCTCGCGAGAAACTGATATCTAGCAGCAAAAGGCCGTATTGATTTTTGAAATGTTGACTTTGCCATTCTTCAAAGGCTGCTGTCTTATCTAATCTAACTCCTGGATGTTATTAATTCCTTGACTAATATCATAAAACTAATGAAACACAGACAGGACTAAATAGGAAAGACGTTGGTATTTGATAATGTTGTCAATAACAATTAGTTCTTGTCTGTGGTGATAGTGAATGGCCTTACTGTTTCAGTTTATTTCTATTCATTTTGCTGTTTGGATGCAATCCTAGCTGTGCAGCAGTTCCACCCTATTTCTAAATTTGTTTTCCTTTGGGATTTTTACTTCATAGTTTATTTATTTTTTGGACAAAGCAAATATTTGACTTATGACATTTGCAGCACTTTTGTTTGGATTGTTCAAATCTTGTGACTGAGAATTCGCTCAAAGGGAATAATCCACAAAAAACTTTTTGGCTTTCATTCCAAAGAGTGAGGTTTAAGTGATATAAATACAAACCATGTGTTATTACTGTTTGTTAACTAACCAGGTTAATTACGATAATATTGCAACAATGGGTTATTGGAAACGGAAACAAAAGAGAACCCAGTGTTTCCAGAAATTACAACAATTATTAATAATAATATTAAAGTTTTGTTAATTGCTAATAATAATTTAGCTATTACAGAACAGCTAGAAAACATGTCCTGTTATGTTTCTTTGATAGATAAAAAATAATTTTCAGGACAGTTCAAAACTAGTATTGGCTGGCCAATTGGTGTTTAAGCCTAAATAGCGAAAGAGGCTGGATTTTAAAAATCTAGTCTAAGTAGACATGAGTGAACATTTTTCTGGCGGATTTCTGAGGTAATTATAAGATTGTTTCTCCTTTCGCCATACCTTTGAATCTTTGGATTTGTTATCAAATGTTAATCAAATAGGGACTGCAGGGTCGTGGCAGATGGAAATGGGCGGGAGATTTCTTTGTTCATAGCCTGGTGTCTGGAGCCAATGTTGAGAATTTTCAGGGCCACTTTCTCCCAACTGTGCTGCCACATCTAGTGGCTCAACCTGGACATTATTCACCGGTGATGTTGATGGATGAGTCAGGGATGATGGATGAAAAGTATGATTATGCAAGTACAAATGTTTCAGGATTGCTTGTCAATCTGTGGATCCTTTCTCCAGCTTTTGGCATTACTTTTGGAAGGAAGTCTTAAGGAAGACTTTGCAGGGCTGACTGGGTAGCCAATGCCTTTGTCCTGTTCAGAGCCTAGCTCGACACTGGACAGTATGTCTGATTTTATTCTTATTGTTCCTTGTTAAGATTTGATTTGGTCTTAACCAGGCAGTGGTAGAAAATTGGCATGACCTCCACACACCAAAGTCTTGCTTAACTAAATGTTGCCCTTTCACCAGCCTGCCATCAGGAAGGGCATAAGATTTTACCTCTCTTATCTCTGGGTCGTTGGCCTAGGTCTCTGAATAATAGACCAATATTATCAATATCACCATTCCTCTAACATAGCATTAGTTTCTGTTCAAATTTGTTGTGACACAAGATAAAGGACTTTATGTGGCTTCCAAAGCTTGTTCCATCTGGATTAGTGATAGTAGGAACTGCAGATGCTGGAGAATCTGAGATAACAAGGTGTAGAGCTGGATGAACACAGCAGGCCAAGCAGCATCAGAAGAGCAGGAAAGCCGATGTTTTGGGCCTAGACCCTTCTTCTGAAAGAGGGTCTAGGCCCGAAATGTCAGCTTTCTACACCTTGTTATCCCATCTGTATTAGTCTGTAGTGACCATTGACATTCCCTTCTTTCAGAGAAAGGCAAGTGGAAATTGCTTGAGAGAGGTCACTTGAGAGGGTAGGCGATGGCCTAGTGGTATTATCGCTAGGTTATTAATCCAGAAACCCAGCTGATGTTCTGGGGACCTGTGCTCGAATCCCATCACAGCAGATAGTAGAATTTGAATTCAAAACAAAAAGTCTGGAATTAAGAATCTACTGATGACCATGAAATCATTGCCGATTGTCGGAAAAACCCATCTGGTTCACTAATGCCCTTCAGGGGATGAAATCTGCTACCCTCACCTGGTCTGGCCTACATGTGACCCCAGACCCAAAGCAATGTGGTTGACTCTCAAGTGCCCTCTGAAATTGCCTAGCAAGCCACTCAGTTGTACCAATCGCTATAATGTCTCGAAGAAATGAAACTGGACGGATCACCTGACATTGACCTAGGCACCGGAAAATACAACGGCAGAAACAGCCCTGTCGACCCTGCAAAGTCCTCCTCACTAACATCTGGGGGTTAGTTTCAAAACTGGGAGAGCTGTCTCACAGACTGGTCAAGCAACAGGCTGACATAGTCATACTCACAGAATCATACCTTACAGACAATGTCCCAGACACCCCCAGCACCATCCCCGGATATTTCCTGTCTCACCGGCAGGACAGACCCAGCAGAGGTGGCGGCACAGTGGTATACAGTCGGGAGGGAGTTGCTCTGGGAGTCCTCAACAATGACTCCAGACCCCATGAAGTTCTCATGGCTTCAGGTTAAACATGGGCAAGGAAACCTCCTGCTGATTACCACATACCATCCTCCCTCAGCTGATGAATTGGTATTCCTCCATGTTGAACAACACTTGGAGGAAGCACTGAGGATGGCAAGGGCACAAACTGTATTCTGGTTGGGGGATTTCAATGTCCACCACCAAGAGTGGCTCGGCAGCAGTACTACTGATCGAGCTGGTCAGGTCCTAAAGGACATAACTACTAGACTGGGTCTGCGGCAGGTGGTGAGGGAACCAGCAAGAGGGAAAAACATACTTGACATCATCCTTACTAATCTTCCAGATGCAGGAGCATCTGTCCATGATAATATCGGTAAGAGTGACCATCGCACAGTCTTTGTGGAGATGAAGTCCCGCCTTCACATTGAGAACAACCTCCATCGTGTTGTGTGGCACTATCACCGTGCTAAATGGGACAGACTTCGCACAGATCTAGCAACTCAAGACTGGGCATCCACGAGGCGCTATGGGCCACCAACAGTAGCAGAATTGTACTCCAGCACAATCTGTAACCTCATGGCCGGGCATATCCTCCAACCATTGCAATCAAGGCAGGGATCGACCCTGGTTCAATGGAGATTGCAGGAGGGCATGCCAGCAGCAGCAGTAGGTACACCTGAAGATGAGATGTCAGCCTGGTGAAGCCACCAACAGGACGACTTGCACGCCAGACAGCGAAAGCAGCAAGTGATAGACAGAGCTAAGTGATTCCCACAACCAATGGATCAGATCTAAGCTCTGCAGTCCTGCCACATCCAGTCATGAATGGTGGTGGACAATTAAACAACTCATTGGAGGAAGAGGCTCCACAAATATCCCCATCCTCAATGATGGAAGAGCCCAGCACATCAGTGCAAAAGATAAGGCTGAAGCATTTGCAGCAATCTTCAACCAGAAGTGCCGAGTGGATGACCCATCTCGGCCTCCTCCAGTGGTCCGTAGTATTACAGATACCAGTCTTCAGCCAATTCGATTTAGTCCACATAATGTCAAGAAATGGTTGGAGGCACTGGATACTGCAAAGGCTACGGGCCCTGACAATATTCCAGTAATATTACTGAAGACATGTGCTCCAGAACTTGCTGCTCCCTAGCCAAGCTGGTCCAGTGCAGCTACAACTCTGTATCCAATTACCCCCACCACTCCCCTCCCCCTCCCCACACCACACCCCCACCCCCCACCTATCAAGCAGCACCTGCTCAGCAATAACCTGCTCAGTGATGCCCAGTTTGGGTTCTTCCAGGGCCGCTCAGCTCCTGACCTCATTACAGCCTTCGTTCAAACATGGACAAAAGAGCTGATTTCCAGATGTGAGGTGAGTGTGACAGGTCTTTATATCAAGGCTGCATTTGACTGAGTGCGGCATTAAGGAGCTCTAGCAAAACTGGAATCAATGGGTATCAGGGGGCAAACTCTCCTGTGGTTGGAGTCATACCTGATACGTAGGAGGATGGCCCGTGGTTGTTGGTGGTCAATCATCTCAGTTCCAGGACATCTCTACAGTAGTTCCTCAGAGTCATGTCCTAGGCCCAACCATCTTCAGCTGCTTCATCAATGACCTTCCCTCCATCATAAGGTCAGAAATGGGGATGTTCACCAATGATTGCACAATGTTCCACACCATTCATGACTCCTCAGAGACTGAATCAGACCATGTTCACATGCAACAAGATCTGGACACTATCCAGGATTGGGCTGACAAGTGGCAAGTGACATTTGCGCCATACAAATGCCAGGCTATGACCATCACCAATAAGAGACAATCTAAGCACCGTCCCTTGACATTCAATAGTGTCACCATCACTGAATCCCCCACTACCAACATCTTGGGGGTTACCATTGACCAGAAACTCAACTGGACTCACCACATTATCACAGTGGCTACAAGAGCAGGCCAGAAGCTAGGAATACTGCACTGAGTAACTCACCTCCTCAGTCCTCAAAGCCTCCTCCTCCCATCTGCCATCTACAAGGCACAAGTCAGGAGTGTGATGGAATACTCCCCACTTGCCTGGATGAGTGCAGCCCCAATAACACTCAAGAAGCTTGACACCATCCAGGACAAAGCAGCCCACTTGATTGGCACTACATCCACAAGCATCCACTCCCTCCGCCACCGATGCTCAGTAACAGCAGTGTGTACTATCTACAAGATGCACTGCAGAAATTCACCAAAGATTCTCAGACAGCACCTTCCAAACCCACGATTACTGGGCAAGAAATGCTTGCCAGCCAGTAACGCCCACATCCCACAAATGAATAGAAAAATAAACTCTGCATCAATAATGGCTGATCAAGAATGTCTTCTACTCTTGTTGCCTACCACAGGCATGTTGGGAGAATGAGTGAGTTGATTATCTACTTGTTTTGCTGCATCATAAGTGCCCCTACTGCAGCCAACAAGTCCTGGAGTGGACTTTAACCTGGGTTTTCTTACTTAAAAGACAGGAATGTCACCCACTGAAACACAGGACCTGGAGCTGGTAAGTCTGAACTTTATCCATCATTCTTATCACTGTTGTTGTGTTTAATGCCATGTAGGTATGCAAAAATGACACCAGTTTCGATGTGTACAGGCACTTTACTTACAACTGCTTCCAATATGTCTGCTCTCTCATCTTTCTGGATTTATTTTTTTGCTTCTGTTTTTCTATAACCACACCTATTTGACTAATAACATGTTGCACAGTGATGTGTCAGCACATTATCAAGCACTGAAGAATTAAATACCACAGGCAAGATCACGATCCTGGTGTTGCATTGGACAATTAGGCTGAGTGGAGTCAGGATAGCGTAGATTCTCAGTGTTCCAGTCCACCTAGGGGACATACCTGATTATATCCTGATTCAATACTAATGCTGCACGGACCACACAGCAAGAGACGGTGGTATAGTCCATGCTGAAAAGGTAGTGTATGGTGTCCATAGTGCAGCTACAAATGGTGTTAAATGACACACATTTGTGGCATGCCAGACGTCTCTGTAGAGGATGCATGATTATAACAGTACTTCACCTTAGTTTCAGGCTGGACCTAAGTTAATTTTACTGTTATGTCTGGGTGGAGTTCCCTGAACTTAAACTCTTCTCCTTGATAATAGAAATGCCAACCAGTAGCAGGTTCTTACCATCGTTCTCTGCTTCTGCTTGGAATGTGTTCTGTTTATATATATATAAAAAAGAGATGATCCTTCCATCACCTTTTTTTTTGGGATGTATAATGTCCTCCTCCTTTTGGAGAAATAAGCTTTCTGTGTGGTTGGCTGAATTTAGATCCTCAGTGGAAAAGGGTTCAAGGTTTGTTTGCCTTTCTGATATTGGATGGCAGAATCAGTAAAACTGCACTCTATCTGCTATTCTCCCTCACTTTAATTGGGCTGAGGGAATAAATAATCAATTGGATTCCAGCCAAATATTTTGAAAAGGGGTTGGAGTTAAGAAAGACACCAACCGCTTTAATTGGCAGTAAGTCCATGTTACTCACACAGGGCAGGCTTCCAGGCAGCGAGTTGGCTTCCCTCCCTTTTTGTCAGGTTCCTTTTTTAGACAGAGTGAGTACATGGTTTCCTACAGCAGATGGCAGTCTTTCCAGGCTTTTCATTAAAACATCAAATTTCCTAAGAAGATATTGTTTATTCAGAGTTCAACGAGGTGTTTGGGGACTGGAGAGTGTTACATTTTACAATCCTTTTGTTAGGTCTATGGAATGTGAATTATCACCCTTTCTAATCTATATGTAATTACTCCGCTGTAAATGGCATGACTACGATGGTAGGCAACCTCAATAAAAGTTGATATCTCCGATCAGTAATTCATGATTTAAACTATAGTTTTCTGCTAATAAAATTTAAACACAAAAAAATGCCCCACACAAATCATGCCTTTGCCTGAAATTTATTCAAGTAGCAATGCCTCTCCTGTACAATATCTAATGGAGGACATTTCAATTACGGGAAAAACTAAGACCTATTAAATATTTTCCTTTATTAAAAAAAAATGGAATTTCTCACCACTGTGGAGGTCCTTGAGCAACCTTGTCCCATCTGGTAATATCAGATCCTAGGGCTGCTTTGATTGGCCACTTGAATGAGGACCTTTAAAATGGCCTCCGAGCTCTTGGCCCTGGGTTGCCATGACCTAAAGAAAATTCCATTTTGACAAAACAAATCAAAGAAGTGCATGGTGATCTTTCATATTTTCTTCTCTATAAAGGAAGGCTGCTCTGAACAAAAACACAGTCATATCTGTTGATTTGCAACTTACTAACTTGCAAATTCTGTTTTTATGCAACCACTTCTGTCACCTCACTTTTCCATCGACACGTCCTATTGTTCAAAGTTCCTTTTATTGCCATTTCATTTGTTGCAAATCCTGTTTCTTTGTGAGTGCGGTGCACAATAATCCGCCTTTAGCACGGCTTTTCACTTATCTTGAAATTGGATGCTTTCATTTTTCAACCTCCTCAGCTTTGTAGGTCAAAGCAACTGCAAGCCAGTAAGAGTTGGTACCCTGTTATCTGTAATCGCTGTTCATGTTGCGTGGAAATTGTATTACTTTGATTTGGCTATTAATACATTGACATTGTGGGAACCTGCTGTCAGACAAACTTATTTACAGAAATAACTACAGTTCAATAAGTCATTCATTGTCTGTAAAGCATTTTGGGATAACTTGGGATCATGAAAGATGCTACATAAATATAAGGCTTCTTCCAATGTAACTTGACAAGAAGAAAAGCTTTGTGGTTTGTTGCTGCACAAATGACTGGGTATTATTTATGGTGTGGAGGGATCGAGGATTCAAATGCTGATTGCACAGAAGCATGGAGTTTCTAAAACATGAGTTTGTGGAGGTCTTTAAAGAAAAGAGTCTTCCTAGCAGAAAGTGAAGCTTGATAACTGCTATCTCCACTGATAAAAAAAGTGACAGGGTTCTTCTAAGCACAAAAAAAACACAAAAATGTGAACATTAGTCCTTTTGTTTTTAATCTTTTCATCTTCCAAAACATTCATACAAATTTAGGCAGCGAAGGGTCATTATTCATCAGACCATGCTGAATTCTCATTGCTCTTCATCATAGATCATAGAATCCCTACAGTGTGGAAACAGGCCCTTCGGCCCAACAAGTCCACACTGACCCTCAGAGCATCCCACCCAGACCCATCCCCCTAATCTACACATCCCTGAACACTATGTGCAATTTAGCATGGCCAATCCATCTTTGGACTGTGGGAGGAAGCTGGAGCACCCAGAGAAAACCCAGACAACATGCAAACTCCACACAGACAGTCACCCAAGGGTGGAATCAAACCCGGGTCCCTGGCGCTGTGAGGCAGCAGTGTTAACCACTGTGCCACCGTGCTGCCCAAAACTTTATACAAATACTTTATACAAATTTCATTTCATTGCCACCCAGTAGGTTGTACCAAATAGTTGGCAGGAAGCAACTTTGCCTGTAGACTGGCCATCTTTTCTCCAACATACTTTATAAGTTATTACTATTATTACTTTACTCTCTGTGCTACCGTTTTACTTTATGTTTAACCCGATGTTTATGAACATTGATTGGGATAAAATGAAACGTTTCCTGAAACAAAAACAGGAATTGCTGGAGAAACTCAGCAGGTCTAGCAGCATCTGTGGAGAGAAACCAGAATTCATGGCTCGAGTCCAGTGACCCTTATTCAGTTCTTGAGTGGTCTGAAGAAGGTTCGCTGGACCCAAAACATTAACTTTGCTTTCCCTCCACAGATGCTGCCTGGCCTGCTGAGGTGTCTTGCCAATGGTCTGAAACACATCTTTCATGCAGGGTCACTAACCCATGGAGTCTCGAGAAATGTTGGCATCTTTCTCAGAACATGTGGCTGCTCTGATTGGGTGAATGCTGTTGGTATAGTGCTGGCATTCGAGCCCCAAAACTGGCTGAATCTTGGACTAAGAAATGGAATTGAACTACTTCGCACAAAAGAACTTAACTTTGAAAACAAATTTCGGATTCTGTTTTTTTTGGACAATTACACCAACCTTTTCAAACTACAGACCATTCTCTCGGAAAGAACATGCAGCTAACATGCCTACAAGCCAACACAACTATGCATACCAGCAGTCCAGATTACAATGCTATTTATTCAATTTTGGTTGAATTTATCATTGATCGTAGAATCCCCATCGTGTGGAAGCAGGCTGTTCAGTCCATTCTGACCCTCCGAAGATCACCCCAGACTCACCCCCCGCCACCCTATCCCTGTAACCCTGCATTTCCCATGGCTAATGTACCTAACCTGCACATTCCAGGACACTATGGGGCAATTTAACATGGCCAACCCACCTAACTTGCACATCTTTAGACTGTGAGAGGAAACTGGACCACCCACAGGAAACCCACGCAGACATGGGGAGAATATGCAAACTCCACACAGACAGTCACCCAAAGCTGGAATCAAACTCAGGTCCCTGGCACTTTGAGGCAGCAGTGCTAACCACTTTGCTTCTTTTATCTCATGTTCCAGACAGCCTGATGAAAATCGAGAAGAAGTGATGTACTGAGATTCTGAATCTACCTCCAACCTGTCCATACTAAGTTTTCACATGTTTTTTTTGCTGCTGAATTTCACTTCATTATTTCAGTTCAGAGTATTTCAGTGGTCTCATTCCCTAGCATTCCCCCAATACCACAGTGGCTTTTTAATTGCTGCTTGACACAAACCTCCATTGAAATATTACTCTTGGAACTGATCAACATTGATTGCATGGACATGAAAATCCACATATTCATTGTGCTTTTCAAAATATGATTTTATAGTTCCTTCTAATACTGTTAGTTTCACTGGTGGCTAATATCCTATTTCATGGAATTTCCTAAGTCTGTTAATGGCATTGAATGAGTGGTAGGAAATCGGTGTTGTACAAACTTAAGTGAACCTGCCATTTTGACAGGTGGATATTTATTTTTACATTGATATTGGGAAACTTTACATTCCAAACTTGTTTATAATGCTTAGCATTGGCTCATATGAACATTAGCTCTTAATTCCTCTATTCATACTAACGAAACCAGATCTACTCGCCTCCTTAATTGCCTGTTCCTCAGAGACTGTAATTATGGTTATTCAACCTTTGCCTACGTCTGTTGCAAACTTGGGTTATTCCCCTACCCATGGGTAGAATGAGATTCACTCTTACTGATATTTAACGTTCAATTTATGAGACCAATTTTTGAACATTTTGTCAATGTGAGTAGTTACACCTTTTGCATTTCACTAACTTAGATTTGCCTTTATTTTCTATTACAAACTAAAATTTCTGCAGCTGAATGAATGTTCAAAATTTCTCTTTTTAAGATTTTGTTGGAACATGAAATTGTGCTGCAGGAACATAGGCCACACACAGTTTTGTCAAGTATGGCTGTTCCCCATTGGAGCATGTGAAACAAAACAATGGGGTTAAACTCCATTAACAGCAATAAATTCTAGTTAATAATTTCCTGTTGTAAAGACCATAGCTTTCTTATTTTTCTTTATTTTTGGATTGCAAATCAAAATGGGAAAATGATATTTATTTCCAGCAAGGAAACTGTGGAAGGAGAGGATTTTAAACAAAATACTCAAACTTTTTGTGAGTTGTATTGACACTGTTGCCTTGTGCAAGCAATGGGGGAAGATGCTGGAGACTCATCAGGACTTTGAGTGTGCATTCAGGGCAATTTTTTTCAGAGACAGGCTGCTGATTAGTTTTCCAATCAGATAAGTTGTGTGGATCAGGAGTATTCAATCTGTCAACAAAATAATGTGAAAAATATTGTAGCTGGAAGCCTTTAGACTTCAAGAAAAGATGGCATCTTCTGTCTCCTCACAGAGTAGTAACAAGGAATTGGAAGGTAGCTAGCTATTCTCACTCGCCATTCGTCTATAAGCTGCTGCCTTCAAGTAGTGGCTAAAGAATCAACCACAAAAACAGGGAGTTTTGGAGAGATGCAAAATCACGATTAAGGCATGTTGTTGTGAATACCTGTGGACTTGGGAGAAAGGTTTAGATTTCTTACTAAAAACTGAAAGAACTGCGGATGCTGTAAATCAGAAACAAAAACAGAAGTTGCTGGAAGCTCAGCAGGCCTGGCAGCATCTGTTCCTGATTTACGTTAGACTTCTTACTATTGGCTAGCAGAGATTCTTCAAATGAATCTATTGGATTTAGTCAATTTGAATTGGTTTATCACCATGCAATAACAGGTCCATTAAAAGGAAAACTTCACAAGGCCCACTGGATGATCTGTCCATGTTTCTGAAAAGACTTAGAGGAGCGCAATTGCATTTAAAAGTTTCACAGGCAAAAGTGAAATATGGATAAAAGTGCTACAACCAGAATATTTCAAGCAGGAGACAATATATTCACATTATTACCTTTGCCAAGGTGAAGCATTAAAAGTGAAAGTCAGTGGTCCATAGAGTTAGGAAGGTTAGTAAATGGACTTGCGTAATAACCTGATCGTAGGGAAAATAATGATTATGCGTTGAAACAGTATCATTGCTGGGATGAGGATAAGGAGGAGCAAGTGTTTCAGGTGGTAAGAGCAATGGAGGATGACAGAGACAAAATGAGTAAGGCACAAGGAGAGTAGACAGTTCCTACGGCAAACCTCTCATGAATTGGCTAGCCAACACAGGAATACTAGGACATTCGATTTGATTTGATTTATTGTCACGTGTACCTCAGTACAGTGAAAAGCTTTGTTTGTGAGCAGTACAGGCAGATCATGGTGAGTAAGGGCATACAGATCTTAGGGTGAAAAAACGCTTAGACAGAGTAAGGCATACAGATTAGACTACACTAGGCAAGATCAACATTAACAAGATCAGCGTTATTTGAAGTTAAAGAGTTCCATTCATCAGTCTAATAATGGCAGGGAAGAAACTACTCTTGAACCTGCTTGTGCGTGTGTTCAAGCTTCTGTATTTTCTGCCTGACAGAAGAGGTTGTAGGAGAGCATTATTGGGTTGGGATAGGTTGTTGATGATGGCAGCCTTTCTGCAGCAATGAGACATGTAAATGGAGTCCATGGATGGGTGGTTTGCTTCTGTGATGGTCTGGACTGTGCAAACAACTTTCTGTATTTTCACTGTGTTTTTATATTTAGAGTAAGGACATGGGAGCGTCCAGTAAAATTACTTAGGAAGCACAAAGACACCTGCAGAGATACACCTGGATATACAGACATGATGTGGATGTAGAAAACCCATGGGGAGGTAGAGATTTGTTACATGTTGGAAAAGTACTTGACTGAACTCCTAAACCAGGTGGATCAACTAGATTCTGCACGGACTACAGAAAAATACATGTCACAAAAACAGATTTGTACCTAGTTCCTCAATGCTACTGATAGCATTGGCAGTGTTTTGCTTCTTTATCAGACTGGTATGTTGAATGGATACTGACAAGTGTTAGGTTTGACAGCAAGGGCTGAAGAACTATCTGCTCTTGTCATACCAAATGGGTTATATTAATGTCAAGTCATGGCATTTGGATTAAAAGATGCCCAGTCACTTCCCAAAGTCTTATGAATTGAGTCACAGCCAAAATATATAAATATGTAGTTTATTTAGATAATGTTGTAATATGCAGCACCATTTGGGAAGAACATGTAGGAAAATAAGACAACTTGTTTAAGCAATTGCAGTTAATGGACATAACAATAAATTTGTCAAAAGCAAATTTGCAAAAGCAGATTCTGGATGTACTCTGGAAAGAAACAATTCTGGTATATAATTAAAAATTGGACAAGTGGGCTGGAGTGTTATTAAAATGGGATGATCTTGGACTTGGGTTTAAAGGCTGTTACTGATCTAAAAATTATGATGTTATCGGCATGTCTGACCAGCTCATAAATTTTCTGAGGGGATTTCATTATAAACCCGTGCTGCTTTTGAAACTGAAATTACTGAAATTATCCTGTTCATAAGTACATGCAAGCTTCAAAAGCTAACACGCTTCAATTCGTGGTACTATAAAATATACATTGCTATTTTCAAGTGATTTCATGTGTGTTTTTCTTTTGCAAGAAGAATGCTGGTAATAGCTGTCCATGTTCTGTGGGATTACTTTAATGATAGTACCTGTCATTCTCCATGGTGCAAGGATGATAGTGTCACATAACATGGTATTAAATGCCTTCAAGGTATTTGGGTTTGGTTTTAAAAATGACCATTTAATATAATTTTGTTTGATCAATACAGCAACAAAAGCACCAATTAATACTTGGTAAAACTTGCAATTGGATCAGCATCAGGAGTTAATACAAAATCTTACAAAATATAGACCAACAAGATAGTATTCAATAGGATTATAACATTTACAACATTACTGGAAAAATGGCATATTATTTATGAAAAGGGAAAGTTATAAATGTTTAGGATGATTACAGCTTTACCCTGTCTAAGCTGATGCCAGCAGTAAACCAATTTCGAGAAATGTTCTCAGCTTAGGCAAGATTATGTGGTTGTAACTTTAAGAACAATTTTTGGGATATAATCATGGGTTAGCTGTGGAACAGCCTAGTGCTGAAGTTATTGTCAGGCTCGCAGCATGCCAACATGTTTTTCATTTCAGAACAGCTTTTACAAAAAGCATTTTGTGAAATTTAAATACTTATTCTTCGGGGGGAGTGAAAATAATGCGCAAGGAATGTGCCACCATTTGTTACTTTGCACTGAATTAATGAAAAATTACAGTGGTCGCTGTAATTGTCCAGCTACCAACTTGATCACTGTTAACACACTGTGTACTGATTCCAGAATCTTTGGATCCGTAGTCCACTTTCCAAGAAATGTCAAAAATTGCTTCAGCTTTCTAAGACAGCTTTCCTTTTTCTCTGTATTGATGTGCAGGTGAGAAAAGGGGAAAATGTTAAATGAAATCACATTTTTTAAATCTTTGCACACTGATATACTTTGAAGGTTCATGGTCTCAACGTTGCTTCCAGTTGATTCCAGCAGAGGCTAATCTCTCACTACAGCTGAAGGCTCAGACTGTATATTCCACGCTGAACGAGGAGCTTTTGGTGTGCTGTTTTATCCACATAGGGTGCACAAACAATTTTAATGGAAACACCTCACTGTTGTAGGTCTGTGAGCTGCAATGAGAAAGAATTTCTGTTTTATCATTTTTTGAAGTGCCAAAATAATTACACATTCTAGTCTTGAAAACGTTAATTTGTCTATTCACAATATTACATGTTAGCAAAGGTAATAGGCCAGCCACAAAAAATAAATCAAATCAATTGATTAATTCTTCATTGATTAAACTCCATATTCTGTGGGTAGATGGCTAAGTGTCGAGGAAAATATGCTCATGCTCGGCTCTCTTAAGTGGTTTGCCCTAAAGTTATGTGATCTTTCCCAGCCAGCACTGTAAGAAGCTTGGCAACCATAAACCACAAAGATTTGCAGCACAGAAGGAGGTCATTCAGCCCATTATGTCTCTGTTGGCATTTTGCCAGAGATGATCTTAAGCAATCTCAATGCTGTCTTCAGAGCCTTGAGTTTTCCATTCATTCAAAGTTTGTGCCACTTTTTCCCATAAAGATACCCAGGCTGTTTCCTGTGGCAAAACTATTTGGACTGTATGGCTGAATGAATATATTACTTCTAATTTCTCTCCTCAGTTTCCAAGTGATAATTTTAAATTAATGACCCCAACCAAAATTTTCTATATCACAATCGTGAGTAATCCATCATATCAAGATGAGTCTTCCTTGTGGGTAGCTGTAGGGAAATGAGAGGTCGTCTCTCTGTCTGCAGATGGCTTGAGTCTTTGGAACACTTTTGTTGTAAAGGTGGTGGAAATAAAGCCCTTGAGTCCACTTCTAACTCCAGCAGCTGCTCTCTCTCCCATCACACACAGTGGCTGCTAATATTGAGTGTCAAAGTCTTGTCACAATCTTTGATTAATAGGTCCCCAATTTGATCATGATTGGGCATCTGTTACCAGGTGTTGGTGTTAATAGTGCATACCTTCATGGAAAGAATGAGATTATCTTTAAAAGTTTTCTTTAGACTCTGGTGGGAGTGGGGTCCCTGGTCTTGCTCTGAATACATCACATCTTTTCACAATCATGATATCAAAAAGCTTTTTGTGTGTTTCTTTTTAGTTTCTTCTTAGACTTCTTTTCTCTAGTAGAAATAGCCCAAGTATCTCAGGGCACAAAAGTATAGTGTTCCATTTCGCGTATCACCTGTGTAAATACATTGTGGTGCCCTCTATGGCTATGCTTTCTGAGGAGAATTGAAAACTACACATGATTCTCATGAACTGTTTTATTATTGGGTGGGATCTGCTTCTTCTGTAAAGTGGCAGGGAAGATAGTTGGTTGGGCTGGAATCAATGAGACATCTGCTGCCTTCCACCCACCAATGGAGATCCATTCTCAACCTGTCCACCTCTGCCAATTAAACTTATTGCTATCAACTAAAGACCACTTAAGAGTCTCATCCTGCCTGGACCACAGTTACGTTTTTCTGCTCTTCCCTTTCTGTTGATAACAGTCACCATGCTTGAGAATCTATTTTCCAATGCTGTTTCATATTTGACTGTATTGTTTCCCTTTTTAAATTTTATAGACATTGTAAATTAGTGAAAGCAGTTTCTGAATTAACAATCATCACGTGTTACCTAATTTCCATCCTCTTCAAATCAATCGTGACATCATGTAGAATTGTACAGCACAGGAGGAGGCCATTCAGCCCATTGTGTTGAGGCCAGGGTGCTCAAGAGATCTGTCTAATTTGTCTCAGGTCCCACTCTTCTAAAATTCTGCAAACGTTTTCTCCTCAATGCATATTGACGTGCACCGTATGTACTTCCCTGATGAAGCAAAAACACTGAGGCAGCTTTTCATTGAGGAAATGTCACCAAATGGAAACATTTACTGCAACTAGACAGGCCACCTGGCATTGACCTAGGCATTAGAAACGGTAATGCCAAACTCACCCCTATTGCCTCGGTAAAGTTCTCCTTACCAACCTTTGGGGGCTAGTGTCAAAATTGGGAGACCTGTCTCACAGATTAGTTAAGCAACAGCCTGACATTATCTGCAAGGCATGATTCCATGAGCATGGCTATGCCCCAGACACCACCATCACCATCCTTGGATATGTCCTGTCCCACTGGCAGGACAAATCCAGCAGAGGTGGCAGCACACTGGAGGAAGTTGCCAAGGGAGTCCTCAACATTGACGCAAGATTATGTGAGGTCTCATGACATCAGGTCAAAAAAGGGCAGGGAAACCTCCTGCTGTTTATCAGGTACTGACCCTCTCAGTGTTGAGTCCATGTTGAGCAACGTTCAGAGGAAGCACTGAGGGTGGCAAAGGCACTGATGTACTCTAGGTTGAGAGACTTCAATGTTCATTACCAAGATGTTTTGGCAGCAGCAGTACTGACCAAGCTGGTTGAGTCCTAATGGACATAACTGCTGGACTGGGTCTGCGGCAGGTGGTGAGGGAACCAACAAGAGGGAAAAACATACTTGGCCTTATCCTCACCAACGTGCCTGCCACAGATGCATCCGTCCATGACAACAATGATAGGAGTGACCTGCATGCAGTCCTTGTGGGGATGAAGTCCTATCTTCACATTGAGGATAACTTCCAACATGGTGTGTGGCACAATCACTGCTAAATGGGATAGACTTTGAACAGCTCTTGTAACTCAAACCTGAAATCCATGAGTCTATCATGGGCCATCACTAGCAGCAGAATTATATTCCAACACAATCCACAAAATCATAGTACCATTACTGTCAAGCCAATGATCAACACTGGTTCAATGAAGAGAGCAGGAGGGCATGCCAGGAGCAATACCAGGCATATCTAAAAATGAGGTATCAGTCCAGTGAAGCTACAGCAAAGAAATGCTTGCATTCCAACCAGCATAAGCAGCAAGTGATAGAGAGAGCTAAGTGATCCCATAACCAGTGGATGAGATCTAAGCTCTGCAGTGCTGCCACATCCAGTCGTAAATGGTAGTGGACAATTACATACCTGACTGGAGGAGGAAGCTTCACAGCATCAGTGCAAAAGATAAGGCTTAAGCTTTCGCAACAATCTTCGGCCAGAGTGCTGAATGGATGATCCATCTCGGCCTCCTTTAGTGGTTCACAACTTCGCCGGTTCCAGTCTCCAGTGAATTCAATTCACTCCATGTGATATCAAGAAACAGCTGTAGGCACGGGATATTGCAAAGGCTCTGGGCCCTGACAACATTCCAGCAATAGCACTGAAAAACATGTGCTCCAGAACTTGCTGCACACTTACTCAAACTGTTCAAGTACAGCAACATTGCCAAAGTAGAACATTGTTGGATATTCTCTGCACACAAGCAGCAGGATCAATCAATCCTGGTCAATTACTGCTCCATCAGTTTATTCTCAATCATCGGTAAAGTGATGGAAGGTGACATCAAAAGTGCTATCAAGCAGCAGTTGTTTGGTAATAACCTGCTCACTGACGCTCAGTTTGGGTTCCACCCAGCTCCTGGCCTCAATGCAGCCTCTGTGCAAACATGGACAAAAGAGCTGAATTCTAAAGGTGAGGTGAGTGTGACATGAAGGCCGCATGTGATCAAATCTGGTGCCCTAGCAAAATAAGAGTCAGTGGAAGGCAGGAGAAAACTCTGAATTGGTTGAAGTCATACCTGGTGCAAAGCAAAATGGTTGTAGTTGTTGGAAGCCAGTCATATCAGTTCCAGGGCATCTCTGCAGGAGTTCCTCAGGTTAGTGTCCTAGGCCCAACTGTCTTCATCTGTTTTATCAATGACCTACCCTCCATCATAAGGTCAGAAGTGGAGATGTTCAGTGATAGTTGCAGCATTGGTTGCTGCAGTTCAGCAGCATTCACAACTCCACAGATACTTAAATAAAAGCAAGATTCTGTGGATGCTGGAAATCGGAAATGAAAGGAGGAGGTGCTAGAAAAACCCAACATATCTGGCAGTATCTGTGGAGAAAGAAACAGGGTAAACTGTTTGAGTCTGATATAATTCTTTAGAACTGAAAGGAACTGGAAAATGGTTGTTTTTATTTAAAGATATTGACAGAGGGGGAGGAGAAGTGAATTGAACAGATGTTCAGGATGCCCAGAGTAAAAGACAAAGTGAGTGCTAATGTTGGCAAGGGAGAGATTAGAAATGTAGAATAGTTGTAAATGTTAGGTGTGGAAAAAGGGGAATGATCTCCTGGTAGCAAAGCCAATAGGCTACCAACAAGGTATGGCTGGAGATGGGAGTGGTTGTAATAAAATCCATTGGCCAGAGATGGCTAACACTTGGGCAATAAAACCTATACAAAGTGGTAAGGATGACTTCATTCAGGGATCCAGCCAACCTCAAGAGGGTGCTGCCAAAGTACGACCACATCTCCTTCCCCGCCAGAGGTCCAAACATTCTGGACCACTGCTCCACAACTATCACAGAAGCTTACTGCTCCTTCCCCTGCCCATACTTCGGTAAATCAAATCACAGTGCTGTGTTCCTCCTCCCAGCTTACAAGCAGAAGCTGAAGTGGAAGGACTCTTTACAAAAGGAAGTACAATGTTGGTGTGAGGCTGTGGAAGACCGTCTCTGGGACTGCTTGGAATCAGTGGACTGGGCCATGTTCAAGTACTCAGTGGAAAACCTAGATGAGTGGGTGACACAGTGGCTCAGTGGCTCAGTGGTTAGCATTGCTGCCTCACAGCGCCAGGGACCTGGGTTCGATTCCACCCTCGGGCGGCTGTCTGTGTGGAGTGTGTACATTCTCTCCGTGTCTGCGTGTGTTTCCTCCAGGTGCTTCAGTTTCCTCCCACAGTCCAAAGATGTGCAGGCTAGGTGGACTGGCCATGCTAAATTGCCCATAGTGTCCAGGGATGTGTAGATTAGGTGGGTTATGGGGGGGTGTGGGATGCTTTCAGGGTCAACGTGGACTTGTTGGGCCAAAGGACCTGTTTCCACACTGTAGTGATTCTGAGTACATCACCATCGTCATGGACTTCATTAGCCAATGGTGTGGAGGACTGCGTACCAAACAAGTCAATCTGGAGTGTTCCCCAACTGTAAACTTTGGATGAACCAGGGAATCCACTCCCTACTGAAGACCAGACATACAACATTCAAGTTGGATGACCCAGACCTATACAGAAAATCTAGATATGACCTCCGCGATGCCACAAGGCAGTACTAGACCATGTTAGATCTCCAAACCTACCAAACAGACTCCTGCCACCTATGACTAAAGCCTAAACAACATTATGGGATACAAAATGAAGCTGAGCTAGATAGAGGACAAAGACCTATCCTTCCCTGATATATTCAATGCTCTCTATGCTTGGTTTGAGCAGAATGCCAGTGACACAATGTCACCGGTCCCGGTAGCCCCGGACACACCTGTTCCCTCTGTCACTGCTGCAGATGTCAGATTGTTTTTCCTGGGAGTCAACCCGAGGAAAGCGATGGGCCCGGACAGTTTTCCCTCTTGAGCCTGCCTGGACCAACTGGTGGAGGTATTCACCGACATCTTCAACCTCTCCCTCCTACAAGACAAAGTCCCCACCTGCTTCAAGAAGACCACCATCATCCCCATATCCAAGAAAGCACATACAATGTGCCTCAATGACTACCGCCCAGTGGCTCTGACCTCAATAATCATGAAGTGCTTTGCGAGGCTGGTCATGGCCCACATCAACTCCAGTCTCTCAACCTGCTTCGATCCCCTAATATTTCCCTACTCACGTAACAGGTCCACAGAGGATACCATATCCCTAGCCCTGCACTCATCCCTGGAACATCTGGACAACAAGGACACCTACGTCAGACTCCTGCTCATTGACTACAGCTCTGCCTTCAACACCATTATCCCCTCCTGACTGATCTCAAAACTTTGTGATCTTGCTCTTGGCTCTGCCCCCTGCAGCCGGATCCTCCACTTTCTGACCCACAGACCGCAATCGGTGAAGATCAGTTACTGCACCTCCTCCACAATAACACTCAACACTGGAGCCTCTCAAGGATGTGTCCTTAGCCCCCTACTGTACTCCCTGTGCACCTATGACTGTGTTACCACATTCTAAACGAATGCCATCTATAAGTTTGTTGACGACACCGCTGTGTAGTGGGACAGATATCTAACAGTGACGAGCCAAGGAGATAGAGGGCTTGGTGATATAGTGCAATGAGAACAACCTCTCTCTCAACATTGGCAAAACTAAAGAACTGATCACTGACTTCAAAAAGAAATGAGGAGAACACAGCCCCATCCACATCAACAGAACTGAGGTTGAGAGGTTCCTCAGAGTAACAATAACCAACAACCTGTCCTGGACTTCCCATGTAGATGCGGCGGTCAGGAAGGAACAACAGCACCCCTTCTTCCTCAGGTGGCTCAGGAAATTTGGCATGTCTATAAGGACCCTCACCAACTTCTACAGGTACACCATTGAAAGCATACTGTCTGGGTGCATAATGGCCTGGTACAGCAACTGCTCTGCCCAGGACCGTAAGAAACTACAGAAGGTGGTGTACACAGTCCAGACCATCACGGAAGCCAATCTTCCATCCATGGACTCTATTTACATGGCTCGCTGCTGCCAACATCATCAAAGACCCATTGCACCCCGGTAATGATCTCCTGCAACCTCTTTTGTCAGGCAGAAAATACAGAAACCTGAACACACGCACGAGCAGGTTCAGGGACAGCATCCTCCTGGCCGTTATTAGAGTGAATGGACTATTTAGCCTCAAATTATGCTGATCTTGCTGACGTTGATCTCATCGAGTGCACACCCTGTGCAATATAACCTCTGTGCCTCTGTCTAAGTCTTTTTGATCAGTACATCCTTGCTTACTATGATCTGCCTGTACTGTTCGTAAACAAAGCTTTTCACTGTACTTTGGTACACGTGGCAATAAATCAATCAATCAATAAATCAAGCCTTTGATGTTATATTAATGATTGTTGGAATATGCCAAGCCTGGTACACATCCCCAAATAGCCACTCCCTCCACCACCAACGCTCAGTAGCAGCAGTGTGTGCAATTTACAAGATGCACTGCAGAAATTCACCAAAGATCCTTTAGATAGCTCTTCCAGACCCACACTACTTCCAAATAGAAAGACAAGGGCAGCAGATACATGGGAACACCACCACCCACAAGTTCCCCTCCAAACCACTCACCATTCTGACTTGGAAATATATCACCGTTCCTTCGCAGTCACTGGGTTAAAATCCAGGAATTCCCTCGCTAAGTGCATTGTGGGACTATCTACAGCACACGGACTGTAGCAGTTCAGGAAGGCAGCTCACCACCACCTTCTCAAGGGCAACTGGGGCGGGCAATAAATACTGGCCGAGCCAATCATGCCCATGTACCATGAGTGAATAATTAAAATAAAAGCCAACACTGAAGTTGCCAGTCATCTTGGATATTTTCATGCAGCGTCCTGTGTGTGATCTTTTCCCAATAACAGTGATCGTATGAAGGAAATAACATGTACCTTGCCTTGACTGTGCAGGCAGCCCTCTTTATACAGGACCAAACTGCATCACCAGTAATTATCAAGGTCATTACTTTGCTATCTTTCTGGAAATGTGCATGATACGATGCCCAATGATCAAGGACGGATGACAGAGTCTCTGGTAATAAAAATGGAATTGGATTTATTCAGCGATTATGAACCAATGGGCCTTGGAAAAGCTTAATTTAAAGATTTATAATTGTATGAATCAAAACGGTCATATTTAATTAAAATATTGAACATTAGTACTTAGTAGGACCCGTTTTGGTATTAGTGGGTATCTACTGCCTGACAAAAAAAATAGTTAAATCTTTCCTTGGCTAATAACACAGGGAATTCAATATTTATCAGCATATGTATGAAAATATAAATAACAGCCATTCAGCCCCTCGAGCCTGTTAGTTTTTTTCAAACATCATGCTGATCTGATTGTGACCACTACTCCATTTTTTCTCTCACCCTTTGACTCCCTTGTTGGTCAAGACTATCTTCCTCTCTCTTGTGACCCTTTCTTCCCTGCTGTCTGAGGAAGAGATTTCCACAGACCCATGACCCACTGAACTATAGAATCTCTACAGTGTGGAAGCAGGCCATTCAGCCCATCAAGTCCACACTGACCCCCTGAAGAGCATTCCACTCAAACCCACCTTCCTACCCTATCCCTGCATTTTCCATGGTTAATCCATCTAACCTGTACATCTTTGAGATCTGGGTGGAAACCAGAGCACCCAGAGGAAACTAACACAGATACAGGGAGAATGTGCAAACTCCACACAGGCAGTCACCTAAGCATGGAATAAACCCCAGGTCCCTGGTGCTGTGAGGCAGCAGTGCTAACCACTGAGCTACCGTGCCGCTTCACATAGGAAACAAAACCTTCTAACCTTCATCATAGATGAGAGATTATACCTTTTTAAACAGTGTTCCCCTGTTCTAGTCTCTCGCTAAAGGGGAAAAATCCTCTCTGCATCAACCCTGTTGCATTCCCTCAGGATCTTATATAATGCAAACAAAGACCTGTCATTCTTCCAAACTCCAGTGGGTACACACCCAACCTATCCAACCTTTCCTCATAAGATAAACGCTTCTCCTCAGAAATGAGTTAATGAACAACCTCTGAACTGCTTCTAATGCAGTTATGCCCTTTCTTAAATATGCATACCAAAACTCTACGTCGATAGATGTGGTCTTACCACTGCCATGCACAACTGTAGCAAACCTTCTTTTTGCTACATTCCCCTTAAAATAAGCAACAACATTCCATTTGCCTTCCTGATCGCTAGCTAATTCTTCATCCCAGCTTTTTGTGATTCGTGTGCCAAAACACCCAGATCCTCCAGCACTAGCATGGATGAGTTGAACCGAAGGGTCTATTTCCATGCTGTATAACTCTATGACCTCAATGTTCTGCAATCTGTCTTCTTTTAAGTAACTTGTTGCTTTTCTACTTTTCCTGCTAAAGTCGACAAGTTCACATTTTCTCATGATAACCCTTTATATTAGTTTTTTTTTGTTCACTCACTTAACCCATCCATGGACTTTACAGACTCCTCCACAACATACTTTCCTACTTACCTTTGTGTCATCAGTAAATTTAGTGAACATATATTTGGTCCCTTTTTTGAATTCACTGACGTAGATTATAAAGAGTCAAAGCCCCAGCACTGATCCCTGTCTCACTCCACTTGTTCCAACTTGCCAACCCAAAGTGATCCATTTCTACATAACCCCTGTTTTGTGTTAGTTCATCGGTCTTCTGTCCATGCTCATAGATTACCCCTTACATCTTGTTTTGTGTAGTGACTTTTGATGTGACAACTTGTCAAATGCCTTCTGGAAATCTAAGTTACCAGACCCACAAGCCTTTGTTCTTTTTCTGAAAACTCCATACCCTTGCTTTTTAGGTATTTCCCCCATCTGTTACAAAATATAGCAGCCATATAGGCTTGGGATGAATTTTACGTGTTTTTGGTGTGGTGGCAGGTTCACTTGTTGACATTCTTCTTCCTTCCACCTTCTCTCATTGCCTTTATGGGTGAAATATAAAAATAACACAATCATGGCAGCGTATGTTAAGGTAACTTTGATTGCCTTTGGTATTTCTTCAGTATTTCCTTCAATGTTGCTGTTTACCTCTGTTTAAAGCTAAAATATCTATAGGAGCAGGAAACCCGCAATTACATGTTAAAGTATAGCTTTGACAGACATTTATCTATCGATCATATGTTTTCCTATGAAGTCCCTCAGGATAGACAGGATATGTCCTGTCCCACCGGCAGAACAGACCCAGCAGAGAGGGTGGCACAGTGGTATACAGTCAGAGCGAGTTGCTCTGGGAGTCCTCAACTCTGACTCTGGACCCCGTGAAGTCTCATGGCTTCAGGTCAAACGTGGCAAGGAAACCGCCTGCTGATTACCACACACTGTCCTCCCTCAGCTGATGAATTGGTATTCCTCCATGTTGAGCAACACTTGGAGGAAGCACTGAAGATGGCAAGGGCACAAAATGTACTCTGGGTGGGGGATTTCAATGTCCACCACCAAGAATGGCTCGGCAGCAGTACTACTGATCGAGCTGGTCAGGTCCTAAAGGACATACTGCGGCAGGTGGTGAGGGAACCAACAAGAGGGAAAAACATACTTGACCTCATCCTTACTAATCTGCCCGCTGCAGGAGCATCTGTCTATGACAATATTGGTAAGAGTCACCATCACGCAGTCCTTGTGGAGACAAAGTCCTGCCTTCACATTGAGAACAACCTCCATTGTGTTGTGTGGCACTATCACCGTGCTAAACGGGACAGACTTCTCACAGATCTAGCAACTCAAGACTGGGCATCCATGAGGCGCTATGGCCATCAACAGCAGCAAAATTGTACTCCAGCACAATCTGTAAGCTCATGTCCTGGCATATCCCCCACTCAACCATTACCACAAAGCCAGGGGATCAACCCTGGTTCAATGGAGAGTGCAGGAGGGCATGCCAGGAGCAGCACCAGGCATACCTGGAGATGAGGTATCAACCTGGTGAAGCCACCAAACAGGACGACTTGCACACCAAACAGCGAAAGCAGCAAGTGATAGACAAAGCTAAGTGATCCCACAACCAATGGATCAGATCTAAGCTCTGCAGTCCTGCCACATCCAGTCATGAATGGTGGTGGACAATTAAACAACTCATTGGAGGAAAAGACTCCACAAATATCTCCATCTTCAATGATGGAAGAGCCCAGCACATCAGTGCAAAAGATAAGGCTGAAGCATTTGCAGCAATGTTCAGCCAGAAGTGCTGAGTGGATGACCCATCTTGGCCTCCTCCAGTGGTCCCTAGTTTACAGATAACAGTCTTCAGCCAATTCGATTCACTCCACGTGATGTCAAGAAACAGTTGGAGACACTGGACACTGCAAAGGCTACGGGCCCTGACAACATTCCGGCAATATTACTGAAGACTTGTGCTCCAGAACTTGCTGCTCCCCTAGTCAAGCTGTTCCAGTGCAGTTACAACACTGGCATCTACCCGACAATGTGGAAAATTGCCCAAGTATGTCCTGTACATAAAAAGCAGGACAAATCCAACCCGGCCAATTACCGCCCCATCAGTCTCCTCTCGATCATCAGTAAAGTGATGGAAGGTGTTATCAACAGTGCTATCAAGCAGCACCTGCTCAGCAATAACCTGCTCAGTGACGCCCAGTTTGGGTTCTGCCAGGGCCACTCAGTTCCTGACCTCATTACAGCCTTGGTTCAAACATGGACATAAGAGCTGATTTCCAGATGTGAGGTGAGTGTGACAGGTCTTTATATCAAGGCTGCATTTGACTGGGTGCAGCGTTAAGGAGCCCTAGCAAAACTGGAATCAATGGTTATCAGGGGCCAAACTCTCCTGTGGTTGGAGTCATACCTGATACGTAGGAGGATGGCCTGTGGTTGTTGGTGGTCAATCATCTCAGCTCCAGGACATCTCTACAGGAGTTCCTCAGGGTCGTGTCCTAGGCCCAACCATCTTCAGCTGCTTCATCAATGACCTTCCTTCCATCATAAGGTCAGAAATGGGAATGTTTTCCGATGATTGCACAATGTTCAGCACCATTCCTGACTCCACAGATACTGAAGTAGTCCAAGTCCAAGAGTCCAATATGCAACAAGATCTGGACAATATCCAGGATTGGGTTGACAAGTGGAAAGTGACATTTGCGCCATACAAATGCCAGGCTATGGCCATCACTAATAAGAGACAATCTAACCACTGTCCCTTGACATTCAGTGATGTTACCATCACTGAATCCCCCACTATCAACATCCTGGGGGTTACCATTGACCAGAAACTCAACTGGACTCACCACATTATCACAGTGGCTACAAGAGCAGGCCAGAAGCTAGGAATACTGTGCCGAGTAACTCGCCTCCTGACTCCTCAAAGCCTGTCTACCATCTACAAGACACAAGTCAGGAGTGTGATGGAATATTCCCCACTTGCCTGGATGAGTGTAACCCCAACAAAACTCAAGAAACTTGACACCATCCAGGACAAAGCAGCCCACTTGATTGGCACTACATTTACAAGTATCCATTCCCTCCACCACCGACGCTCAGTAATAGCAGTGTGTACTATCTACAAGATGCACTGCAGAAATTCATCAAAGGTTCTCAGACAGCACCTTCCAAACCCACGACCACCCCCATCTAGAAGGACAAGGGCAGCAGATGCATGGAAACACCACCACCTTCAAGTTCCCCTCCAAGTCACTCACCATCCTGACTTGGAAATATATTGCTGTTCCCTCACTGTCTCTGGGTCATAATCTTGGAATTCCCTCCCTAATTGCATTGTGGGTCAAGCAGGAGGACTGAAGCTGTTCAAGAAGGCAGCTCACCATCACCCGCTCAAGGGCAACTAGGGATGGGAAAGAAATACTGGCCAGCCAGCGACGCCCACATCCCACAAATGAATAGAAAAAAAAGCAAGTATGTCTTTCTCCACTTCAGTGTTATTATCTCTGAGATAACTGTATAGTCCAATACTGGGTCTGCAAGCCCTACCACAGGATGGGCACAGAGGTGTTTGCTGAGGTAGGTCAGTGGGAGGCTTGGGCTTTCACACAGTCCTCTTGATGTTTGTGTCTGCCCTCCATCTGGAGATGTTCCAGATGCTTGGCCTCTTTGCAGATGTTTCTTCACCAATCTGTGCAGTTCTTTCTCATGAGTTGGTGGAGAGGTTGCATTTTTTTTTAGGAAGGCACTGAGGATGTCCTTGAACCATTTCCTTTGCCCTCCTGCTTGCTATGCCAAAGCTTCTTGTATGTATTGAATATATCTTGAATATAGTACATTGTGCGTATAAGAATGTAAGATGCAGCGTTAAGATAAAGTGATAAATCGGGGTCATAAGATATAGTAATAAGATACAGTAAAACAATGTATTAATAAGCACATTGGCAGACAAAACAGTGACTGAACAATCTGTGCACTTCAAGCAGGTGATGGTTTGGGTTCAGAGTAGGCACATTCCAATGAGGAGTAATGGAAGGACATCAAAGCTGGAGCTCCTTGGATGGCTAAAGATATACAGGTTAAAAAGAGACAGAAGGAATCAGGGTGTGACAATTGTAACATGCTTTTACCTTCGGGAACAAAACTGAATATAGAAAATAGAGTGATCCAAGGAAAAAGAGATAAAGGGGTCCACAGAAGACACTGGGGATCGATCAGTTGCTAATATAAAAGGGAACCTGAAAGCCTTTTATAAACTCTTAAATGATAGGCATGGGTCCAACTGGGCAATGAAAGGAGATCCTGTGGAAATGGAGAACGTGGTTGCCTTAATAAATTAAAACTCTGCTTCTGTCTTCTACAAAGTGTGGGTTTGTCTTGAACTCCTGTGCATTTTCACAACACAGCTCATATCACATGCTTGATCCTTTGTGCTGATTTATATGGTATTGGTAATTAAAACTCATGCATTTCTAGGGTGAAAACTTGATGCTGACTACTATGAATCGTGTCATGGTTGACCATTACAGGATTCACTTGGGGTCATCTTATATTTCGGGTTGTCTCATAAGCCATGATTTATAATGTTTGAACAACTTTACCAAAAAGATGCCATTGACATGATAAGCCAAATGATCTGTGTTGTATGATTTCATAATTCTAGCAAAGTGCAGCAATAAAGCACTGTAATTAAGCTGTCATTCTAATAGCTTCCTCACGCTTACAAATGTCTTTAAATCCACCTGCTCGGATGGCTTATAACACACCTGTGGAGCATGACAAACTTAAATCCAAGCCTTCAGGCCCAGAAATAGGGAAATTATCACTGCACTGCAAGAGGCCTCCCTCAGAGATATATGCTGATTGTTGCAGCCCTGCAAAATACAAGTATTTCAACAATCTTTTGAAGAGATAGAGTGATTTATAACATAAGGATATTTAAATGCAAATAATCAGAGTTGTTAAATTCACAGTGTGATGTTGTATTAGTTTGTTAAGCATGAATTTCAGATTTTAGCTTGGTATCTTATTAATTTGGTATGTTATTTTCTGATTTGTTTCTTCCTATTGAAGATGAGAATGCAATTCTGCCTTTCAAGAAACCACTTCTGTACTGAGAGAGACTCCCCAGTATGTTGATGAACAATCTTACAAAATTCTTTTACTGACAAATGGCATTCTTATGTAAAATATTTTAGCAGTTCTTGTCAAAGGAGTTACTTAAAAAAGACGCATTCTGGAGAGGCAGTTAGGAATTGCAATGTTTAACGCATTGTTCTGTAAACTGCAAAAACTGAGTTTGAGTTCTTGCTTTTGCGGACAATTTGTGCTGGAGGGTGAGGTCCAGATTTGTTGCCAAGTGTAAGATACCACAAGCCTCTGGCGTTGGTTAACACAAAAAACCTCCCAGAGGAATCGCCACTTTAATTCATTGTTCACTGTGCCATATTAAACAGATTTCCAGTTCCTCTGATGCTGCCTGGCCTGCTATGTTCATCCACCTCCACACTGTGTTATCCCAGACTCCAGCATCGGCAGTTCCTACTATCTCTTATGTTCGAAAGACTTACTTGTTTTCTTCATGCTTCACAAACATTGATAAAGCCTGTGGAGACGCCTACAGTCAGAAACTCACTGAGGCTTCTTTGACAGCGACTTCCAAACTCATAACATCTACCACATGGAAGAATAAAGGCACCAGATGCATGGGAAATCTGGTTCTTCTCTTAGTCACAGACAGTCCTGATTTGGAACCATATCATTGTTCCTTCAGTGTCGCTGGTTAAAAATATTGGAACTTCCTTCCTAACAGCACTGTGGGTGCACTGACACCCGATTGGCTGCATCTCACCACCAGTGTCTTGATGACCATTGTGGACGGACATTCAACATTGACTCAACCAGCACCATCCACATCCCATGAAGGAATTAAAGAAACTGTAGTGTGTCCCTTCACTCTGAGAGTCCCATGTACTTAATCAAAAGTCTTCGAATATGCGGCTAAGATATAAATAAGTCAACCATGTGTCTACTGGAGCATCGGAGGCTGAGGGGTGATCTTACTTAGGTTTATAAAATCATGAGGGGCATGGATAGAGTAAAATAGCCAAGATCTTTTTCCTAGGGTAGGGGAATCCAAAACTAGAGGGCATAGGTTTAAGGCGGGAGGGGAAAGATATAAAAAGCACCTGAGGGGTAACTTTTTCATGCAAAGGGTGGTGTGTGTATGGAAATGAGCTGCCAGAGAAAGTGGTGGAGGCTGGTACAATTACAACATTTAAAAGGCATCTGGATGGGTATATGAATAGGAAGGGTTTAGAGGGAAATGGGCCAAATGCTGGCAAATGGGACTAGGTCAGTTGGGATGTCTGGTTGGCATGGATGAGTTGGACCGAAGGATCTGTATCCATGCTGTATGACTTTATGGCTCTATAACTAATTTTGCTGTACATTTGCACATATAGAACAGTGACTGCCATTACTCTTATTGTTATATTAACAGGAAAGTCTCAGCGATTAAAGTTGTAGTATGTTACTAATGTTTCAAGGAACTAATGCAAGAATTCCACGACTTCAACCACTATCTTAGGTAAATTGCCAATATATGGAATTTCCATTAGAAATTCATACTTGCACAACCTGGCTCCAGCGGCCCATCAGTCTACCAATTATTGCTGTCTATGCTGTGTTAAATGAGGAGTTAAATGATACTAGAACTGTTGTAGTGAATAGATGTCAAATTAGGCTTTCCGATTTTTGTGTTACATCACCTCTCAAAGGAAATGATATTATGGCAGTTCTTCGAATTCTCATTCAATATGTCAACCAGATACAGAAAGCATGCCTAGTGATTACAGAAGTATAGTTCAGAGAATAGAAATAATCAGGTTTGAACTGCTTCAGCGATTTTGTATTTTTAAAATATTGACTTAAGCCGTGTTGACCTTTCTTTCTTTTAAAATATGATTTAAGCAGCTTGGACTGATTTTTATTCATGAGGCTCCAGTCACATACTGTATCAAACTATTTGTATTTTGTATGTGATTTGTTCTTGTGTGTCTCTTGGATGAATATGGGCAAGACCAGATGTGCGATTGCTTCGTACCTCTGTGCCAGTACCAACCAGCTGCTTCTAATGATGATCACCATTCAGAAATGACTTGGAGCTTTTTTTAAAAAATATATTTTGCTGTCAGACTAAGCTTAAAAGAAATCCAGCAATTGCTATTGTCATGACCAGAGGGCATGAAGAGAAATCCCCAAAAAACTGGATTATTTTCTATATTTTTCAGTGTAAATTCGATTTCTTTCATAAAATGGACAGCCTTGCTGGACTCATAAAGTAGCTAAGGATTGTGTGATTGTATTCCCAGATGTTTTTGAACTCCCTGCAATTAATTGACTTTCCAGCTAAACCTGACACAAAGGACCTAGAGATGACCTGTCTCCTTCCAGCCAACACTGCTGCTTAAGAGCTAGTCCAGGAACTAATGAGAGCTCACGCTATTACAGTTACCTTCTTCCCTCACAATAGAAATTTCAAAGCGGGAGTTGAAGCTAAACTTTAGTTTACTGACCTCTCAATTAACCCACTCAAAAGGGCCATCAAAGTGAAATTCCATTTCTTGTCACAGAACTGAAATGCGATTGGTTGAATCGCTTAAATGTACAGTTTTGGAATTCTAAACCAGTTGCTGTTTAATTTCCAGAGGGGGAGCAGGATTCCAGGCTGAGCTAGCAAGCTGCTTTGGGCTGTCTATTCTGTCTCCAGACTCCAAGCTTACCCTTCCCAGCAAGAAGGAAGATCGTTGGGCCCAGCTCAGTGGGAATACACTGACCTCTGGGAAGTTGTAATTTATGCCAATTGATTTATTTTAACATCTCCGGATTTACCAAAGCTTGTCAACTATAACCTATCTCCTCTCATTATCCTATCTTCATTAAACTTCTGAGTGATTGCACATGTATGGAGTAATGAAGCAACTCCCCCACATTCCGAAAGTTTTGCAAATGAACCTTCACTATGATTTCATCTTAAAGGATTTCTTCCCTGGAATTTTCTCTAAAATTGGAGTCTAAAAATGAGGGTTTGGGAACATCTTTCAGCCTGCCTTAAAAAAGGATGTTGTGAAAAAGGAATGGAGTAAAGGAAATGATATCTTGCTGTCTCAGGTTTAAGAGAGGAAAAACAATAATAATTTAAATTCTCCCTTAGTCTGCAACACGTTTTTTTATATGTAGTTAGAGACAAAAATGTTCTCTCATTCCAAAATTTAAGTTTCAGGGAGTACAATGAGCATTTAATTGTTCTATCTGATTAAGAGAGAGTAAGAGGACGGGATTGGGGAAGGGCATCCAGGTGGAGTTGAAACACTGGAGATGTTTTAAAGGTGTCTGGGCGATTGGCCAAATAAGTGCATGTGTAGGTGAAGACCATAATAAGATTATAAGAAATAGGAACAGGAGAGGATCATTTGGCCCTTCGAGCCTGCTCCACTATTCAATACGATCATGAATGATTCGACATTGCCTGTATCGACTTTCCTGTGATTTTCCCATAACTCTTGATGTACCTACTGATAGAGAATTTATCTACCTCAGCCTTAAATATACACTAGTACTTTACCCTCACACCTCTCTACAGTAAGGAGTTCCAAAGACTCACAACCCTTTTGAGAGAGGAAATTCCTCCTCACCTCATTTTTAAATTGGTACTCCTTAATTCTAAGACTAAGCCCTCTGTTCCTAGACTCTTGTACGAAGGGAACATCCTTTTTACCCTGTCAAGCTCCTTAAGAAACCTATATGTCTCAATGAGATCGCTTCTCATTCTTCTAAACTCCCTGTGCGTAGAGTCCCTACCTGTTCAGTTTTTGCTCCTAAGACAATCCTCCATATCAGGGATCATCCCAGTGAACCTTCTTGAACTGCCTCCAATGAAATGATATCGTTCCTGAAATAGGGGGACCAAAACTGCCCACAGTACTCTAGATGTAGTCTCACCAGAACCTTCACAGTTGCAGTAAGACTTCCCTACTTTTATACTCTAACCCCTTTGAAATAAAGGCCAATGTTCCATTAGCCTTCCCAATTACTTGCTGCATCTGTGTGCTAACTTTCTATGTTTCATGTACAAGTATCCCCATATCCCTCTGTGTTGCAGCTTTCTGCAGTTTTTCTTCAATTAAATAATATGCTATTCTTTTGTTCTCCCTTCCAAAATGAACAACCTCACATTTTCCCACATTATACCTCATTTGCCAACTTTTTGCCCAGGTACTTAACTTATTAATATATCTCTGTAAACTGTTTGTATCCCTCTCATAATCTGCCTTCCCTGACTTAATCTTTTGTGGGGTATCTTATCAAAAGCCTTTTGGAAGTCCAAATACAACATATCTGCTATAGCCCCTCTATCCACTCTGGTTGAGACTTCCATTAAAAATTCTAATAAATTAGTCAGACACTATTCCCCTTTCTGGGGGGCGGGGTAGCGAAACAGAGTGGAGGAACGGGGAATAATGCTGCAGAATATGAAGGAAGATGTCAGTGAAAAGTAAGTGAGGAAATATATTTAGAAGAGATGAAATTTAGACTGCAGGTGGAAGGACAGAAATAAAGAAGTGAGGAAATTTAAAATATAAATTGAACAAAAGATAACACAAAAGCAGACATGAGTAAGATACAGTAAATGGAAAAGAGGAAGAAAAACAAATGAGGTAAGAGAGTATGTGCAGAATGGTTGGACTATTTCATTCATTGATCAGTCCATACTTTAGAAGCAAAAGCTTGGCTTTTATTCTAATATGAAATCAAAAGGTACAAATCAAGAGACACAAAACACGCTGGAAATGCTCAACACGTCAGAAAGAATCTTTCGAGAAAAAGAACAGAATTACTGTTCCGAATGATGAATTTTCATTATTTTAGCTTTATAATTTCTAGTTGATGTTACAAACTTGATACTTGTAGAACTTTCAAGCTTGCACCTACAATCCAGAAATAGGCAGTTTCTGAGGGTATCAGAGAACTCAATATTTCCGATTTGGTTCAATCAGATTCCACCAGTTGAATAGTGATGTCATTTCCTTGTATTATGCTAAGTATGTAGCAGGTAAATCATAAACAGGCAACTCAGCAAATTAGGTATTTAGTCAGATTATCCACACCACTACATCTGTTTCCACACTGTGTGGAAGACCAGGTTATTGCCGATGAGAATTCATTCAAGTCCTTCTGATAGTTAGTACAGCAAAATTGTTCAGGGATTTGCTGCTGTCACCGATGGGCTACTCTGGAGAATGACTCAATGGATGCATCTTGTATCTTGAAGCTTCCTTTCTACAATTGTTTCCAGTTTTTATTTCCACATAAATTCTGGTATACTTAGAGACTAAGAAGTATTAGTAGTTGATGTAGAAACAATAATCTGCATTTAAAAGCATGGGATTCAAAGATTATCTTTATGGGGAAATTCGCTAGTGCTACTTGGGAGTTTTAAACTAGTAAGGGTGGGGGGGAGTGGGAATGAAAGCAATAGTGAGAAAAGAGAAAAGGCTGAGGCTGGAACAGTAAATGAGGAGAAAAGGTCTAATAGTCAAAGCAGACAAAAACTCAGCAGAAAATGAGATAGCATTGATAAATTAAGCTGCATTTACTTCAATGCAAGAGGTCTGATGTGTAAGGCAGATGAACTTAGTGCATAGTTGGGAATGTGGGACTGGGATATCATAGCTGTTACAGAAATATGGCTCAGAGATGGACAGGACTGGCAGCTTAATGTCCTAGGGTATAGATTCTATAGGAAGGACAGAAAGGGAGGCAAGAGAGGAGGGGCAGTGGCGTTTTTGGTTAGGGAGAACATTATGGCTATATTTAAGGAGGATATTCCTGGGAGACCGTCCATTGAAGTTATATGGGTGGAACTTAAAAATAAGAAAGGGATGACAACTTTGTTGGGATTCTATAATAGGCCCCCCAGTAGTCAATGGGAAATTGAGAGGCAAATATGTAAGGAGATCTCAGTTATCTGTAAGAAAAATAAGGTTGTAATGGTCAGGGACTTTAACTTTCCAAATATAGACAGGGACTGTCATAGGGTTAAGGGCTTGGATGGGGAGGAATTTATTAAGTACAAAAAAAACATTTTAAGTAATATGTCGATATACCTACTAGAGAAGGAGCAATACTTGACCTTGTGTTGGGAAATAAGGCAGGGCAAGTGACTGAAGTGTCAGTGGGGAGTCACTTTGGGGCAAGAGATCGTAATTCTATTAGCTTTAAAATAGCTATGGAAAAGGATAGAACTGATCTAAAAGTTAAAGTTCTAAAGTGGAATAAGGCCAATTTTGCTGTTATCAGACAGGAACTTTCTAAAGTTGATTGGGGGAGGCTATTTGCAGGTAAAGGGATGATTGGGAAGTAGGAGGCCTTAAGAATGAGATAATGAGAGTTCAGAGGGAGTATGTTCCTGTTAGTGTGAAGGCAAGGCTGGTGGGTGTAGGGAATACTGGATGACGAGAGAAATTGAGGCTCTGGTCAAGAAAAAGGAGGCATTTCATCAGGTATAGACAACCGGGATTGAGTGAATCCCTAGAAGAGTATAAGGGCAGTAGGAGTGTACTCGAGGGAAATCAGGAGGGCAAAAAGGAGACTGAGATAACTTTGGCAAATAGGGTTAAGGAGAATGCAAAGAGATTCTATAAATACATTAAGGGCAAAAGAATAATTAGTGAGGGAATAGGGCCCCTTAAAGATCAGTATGACTATTTATGTGTGGAACCACAGGAGATGGGTGAGATACTTATCAAATATTTTGTATCAGTACTGTGGAGGAGGATTCGGAACCTAAGGAACTTGGGGAAATAAAGAGTGATGTCTTGAAAAGAGTTTGTATTGCCGAAGAGGAGGTGCTGGATGTCTTAAAATAAGTAGAGTTAGATAAATCCCCTGGGAAGCTTGTGGGAAGCTCGGGAAGAGATTGCTGGGTCCCTTGCTGAGATATTTATATCATTAATAGCGATGGGTATGGTGCCGGAAGACTGGAGGTTGGCTAATGTGGTGCTATTATATAAGAAAGGTGTAAGGAAAAGCCAGGGAACTATAGACTGGAAAACCTTATGTCATTGGTGGGTAAGTTGTTGCAGGGGATTCTGAGGGACAGGATTTCAATGCATTTGGAAATGCAGGACTGCTTAGCGATAGTCAGCATTGCTTTGTGCATGGAAAATCCTGTCTCACTAACTTGATTAAGGTTCTTTTTAGAGGTGACAAAGAAAATTGATGAAGGCAGAACAGTAGACGTAGTCTATATGGACTTCAGCAAAGAGTTCGATAAGGTTCCACATATTAGACTGGTTAGTGAGGTTAGATCTCATGGAATGTGGGGAGCTAGTCAATTAGACATAAAATTGGCTTGATGGCCAGAAACAGAGGGTGGTGGTGGAGGGTTGTTTCTCAGACAGGAGGCCTGTGACCAGCAGTGTGCCACAAGGATCAGCGCTGGATCCACTGCTTATTGTCATTTATATAAATGATTTGAATGTGAATGTAGGAAGTGTGGTTAGTAAGTTTGCAGATGACACAAAAATATGTGGTGTAGTAGACAGTGAAGAAGGTTATCTCAGAATACATTGGGACCTTGATCAGATGGGCCAATGGGCCAAGGAGTGGCAGATGGAGTTTAATTTAGTTAAACATTGCATTTTGGTAGGGCAAATCAGGGCAGGACTTATACAGTTAATGATATGGCCCTGAGAATGTTGCTGAACTAGGTGTGCAGTTGCATAGTTTCCTGAAAGTGTTATAGGTAGACAGGGTGATAGATAAGTCATTTGGCATTCTTGCTTTTACTGGTCATTACGCTGAATATAGGAGTTGGGATGTCATGTTGTGGCTGTACAGGACATTGGTGAGGCCACTTTTGGAATACTGCATTCAATTCTGGTCACCCATCTACAGAAAGCATGTTGTTAAACTTGAGAGGGTGCAGAAAATATCTACAAGGATGTTGCTGGGACTGGAAGGCTTGAGATCAATAGGAAGAGGCTGAATAATGTGGGGCCTTTTTCCCTGGAGCATCGAAGTCTGAGGGGTGACCTTATAGAAGTTTGTAAAATCATGAAGGGATTGGATAGGGTGAATAGCCAAGGACGTTTTCCAAGGGTAGAGGAGTCTAAAACTAGAGAATGTAGATTTAAGGTGAGAGGGAAAGATTTAAAAAGGACCTGTGGCGTAACTTTTTTCATGCAGAGTGTGGTATGTGCTTGGAACGAGCTGCCAGAAGAAGTTGTGGAGGCGAGTATAATTAAAACATTAAGGCACCTGGATGGGTATATGAATAGGAAGGATTTAGAGGAAAATGGGCCAAATGCTGGGAAATAGGACTAGATCAGATTGGGATGTCTGGTCGGCATGGATGAGTGGGACCTAAGACTCTGTTTCCATGCTGTATGACCCTGTGACTCTATGACTAGAACTTGGCCAGTCAACCCATCAACTGTTCCATTATTCCATTGATCATCACTGATCTATACATCAACATTATTTACCCTTATTTGTTCTATATCCCATGATATTTTACCTAACATAAATCAATATGCTCAATCCTGAATTTACTAAAGTCCTCTTCAGTGTAAATATTTCTATACATTCTTACTAAATGTTTTTAAGTACATATTGTTAATCATACCTCATTTAACCCATTATTCTTTCATGTCAAGAAATTGATATCTTTCAATTTACTAACATGGACACAATGCTAGAAATCCTGAGTATTGCACTTTCATGTCCTGAAGCACTATATTCAGTGTTGTATCTTTTCTTTTGAATAGAGTGCAGTTTTCATCCATATTTGCAACCGCTCTCATAAATGAACTACACAATATAATCATTGTTGTTTGTTTAAATAAACCACACATTAATTCTGAGTCTTCAGTGATTGTTTCAGTGATAATGAACTCCAAGATTTCTATAAATCACAGCTCTCCTACCACACTTGATATATGGCCTACTTGTGATTAAACATTTCTCTGCAGAGGATGATATTTAATTCTACTTCAAGTATATTTTACACCACATATGTTAATCATAGAAAAAAATGATGATTGTGATTTACTGCTTGGATGATAATGCATTACAATCATGATTAAGTAACTGTAGAAAACTTAGCTTACTGTAATTGTGCAAAAGTAGAATAAATGCCAAGAATAACCATTCGACTCTAAGCAATAAATGGATGTCAAGGTGACTGTATGAGGGACTATTGAAACTCCATGCTTCTAGATACTGTTTAAATTATTCTTCATTTTCTGCTGAACGGCAGGTCTAACCCACCATAAGTAAGGCAAGAAGGCAGTTCCCAACCCATCCTGGCTAGGAGGGGATTTGAACTTTGTGCTTTTGGTGTGGACTTAATCTATACTGCCATTTAGTCAATTGACCCAACCAGCTTGTATAGAGACAGAGTTGTTGTGGCAACATTACTACTACATGCATGTTTTAGTCCAGCGGACATTAAAGGTAGAAACTCCAATTTTCTTTCCGCACATTGCTGATCAGGAATCTCTCCTGATCTTACTTCATACCATTAGTGTTGTTTGGAAGATTTACAAGCTGACACCTAACCTGTTTGACTGCATAATGAACACACTTTTCTTCGCTGTCAAATTCCTACAGGACGTGCTCCCAGAGCTTTGGAGTCTGAAACAGGCTCACAAATCCTCTATTTAACAGTTTTACTTAATTGTGTGAAATATCTTTATTCACCTAACTGTCCCTTATATTGGCAAAATTAACATTATTAATCAAGACTGTTTTTTTGGTACAGTGGCACGATGGAAATTTGCACGTTCCTTGGAAATTGTTGGATTATAAAATTGTTTTAAAATGCCTAACAGAAATATTCCCAAGTCTCTTCTGGTGAATTTCTAAAGAAAGTTGTATAGGTAGCATTACTTTTTAACTGAAATCAGAATATAAGCTTATTATGATAAACGTCATCAGGTTTTATCTCGGCCTCAGAGTTTATTATATCATTTATTTCAATGGGGTTCATAGGCTTTATTCTCGAGACAGTTTTTATGTTTGCGATTTTGATCTTTCTCCTCTGCCTCAAGTTCCACTCAAGTTGTCTCTTAAGCCATGTGATGGCTGCTGTTCTGACAGAAATGGGAATGAAAGATTTTCTTGTTCTGCTGATATTCTTGGCTTCTCTTCACAGCTGCACAACAAGGATTGGGAGCACTGGAGTTATGCAGTATGGAAGACAGGAACTTCTCTTGAAAATTAAGTTAATTCCGGCAGTTAGATGGTGCCTTTTGATTTGGAACAGCTGTAAATTCTGAACAAATGTAAAATGACAATAGTACAGTAGTTGAGACCACTTCATCTCAACTCTCCTTATACCATTCTGAGCCCACCTCAGCTTTAATCTTACTAATCACATTGTAAAAAAAATAGCAAATAGGTGTTGCAGAAGATGAGGCAAAGGTTACTTGTCTGACTGCTGAAAACAGTATGGCTTCAGGAATATTGAAGAAGAAGACAGATTTTGTTGCATGTAATAACAAGTGATGCCATTTAATTACAGCCTTCCTACTGCAATCATTTTTGTGTAATTGACATAGCTCAATCTTTGAGCAGTCCTGGAAATGGTTCCTTTGCGAAGCAGACAATAGCAAATTGCACTGAGCCATTATATGAAAATAAATTGGAATGTCAAATTGGAAAAAACATCTTTTAAATGATGCACTGTAATGTGTATAAAAAGAAACTCTGCAAAGAAAGCACCATAAATAAAACTTAACTGGGCTGCTGGTACTTTTTAATAACTTTTAGCTCCTTCTCTGGATATTCAGAATTATTGCTCACGTATTCTGTTGGTCAGTGATGAAAACCATGCGCTAACTCAGTGATGGATGTCTTTATTTCAATTTATTCAATTCACCCTCACTTTTACTTCATGAAGGTTAACCTGTATCATAGCCCCTGTGCCTGACCAAGGTGAGTGGACTGGCAATTTCTTTTTGGCAACTGCTAATGTCACTCGCTAGTGAACTGCTGAGTGTTCAGCCATGGATAACCCATCACTGCTTTCCTGTAGTATGGCACATGATCTCAGCTATATAACTACCCTGTCAGTGAGATTGAAATTGGGAAATCCCCAGTGGATATTTTCTTCTTATTGAAAGCATTGAGGTACTTGGGCAATAGCCCTGCTCCATTAGCAGTGAACTGGAAACACATTCTTTTCTAACTGCCGCTGTGTTTACTTACCTGCTGATGGACAGTAAACCAGTCTAGTGGCAAGTGAACTAAATTGACTTAAATTCACCACTTTAGCAAATGGAGGTGAAGCAACCTGACTTTTACGAATAAGCAGAGTTCATATTTTCTTAACAGAAAATTATGCTTCTACTGACCCTATGTTTCAGTGATATTGAAGTTTCTAAACAAAACTGTGTTGTTGGTGTAGCAGTTAAAGAAATCCAACAGAGGATGGGAGGAAAACCAGATCTATTGCAGTGATTGAAAGTGTGATTGAGATGGAATTCAAAGGAAATACGGCGGGGTTAAACTTCTGAGACTCATTTCTTGGCCTGGAGATTGGGATTGGCTTGTCAGGCTTTGATGTCAGCCGGCTTGACTTTTGATTCTCCCAATATCTCAATCATTAAAGTGAGTGGTCATAAAATCACTGAGCTTAGAACCATGAGCCAAGCAAGCAAGCCTCCATTTTTCAGTGATCATTCTAACATGATTGCAGCTGAGCATTGCTTTGATTCTCCTTGCAACAGAAGAAGCAGCTCAGCATTGTCTCTCGAGTTTAACATTATTTTGTTTTGACTTGAATACTGCCCCTGTTTTCCCTCCATGGTGTGATTTCTCTATCCTCTTGTCTCCTGAACACGACGGCTCGTGCTGAAGCAGGATTTCAAGGGGAGTGCTCACTATCTTCAGTATTTCAGTCAAGTCATTGTTTTTCCCTGTAAAAACCTGGGTGATGGATGTTCCCAGATTTTCTGCTTGACGTTCATTGTAGCTGTTCTTCCCTGAATCCTGGTGCCTGAACAATGCATTCCCCTCAGCAATTATAGAATACAGATTGGAATTTTGACTAAATTATCTCTTAGATCATAAATAAATTAAAACGCAGTGTTCTGGTTGACAACCATATCAAATAGGACATAACATATCCACACTGAATCACTGGGACATTTAAATTGTGGCTTTTTTTTAACTTGTACCTGCTATGCAAACCTTTCATGTATCTGCATTTAACAATAAAATCTTGTCACTTTCTTGTTTTGATTACACTACTGCTGACAGTTTGGGCAGGGTCTTGCATATGGCATGGGGTGCTGGCAATCTCAATGATTGAGGTTCAGTGTATCCTTCTCCCACCTTCACTACAATCTCGCTGTCCCTACTCAACCCCAACCCAAAACTACAGTCAACTAAACTAGTGTACACCAGCTTTGGTGAAAACACAGGAATCGTCACTGCTGCTATGTCAAGGTCACCCATAGTCCTTGGCTAAATAACAGTGATGGTGTAGCCTATTTCCCTCAGCTAGTAGTAAAAATGCAAGTTCTTAGCCTTTTTAAGGGTTAGACTTCAATGAAGCCCATGATTCCAGTTCATTGTCATTCATTTCAGTGACCCTTCCTTCTTTGTGGTGACTTCTGCTATGCCAGCATTGAGGTTCCAAATAAAGTACTATATTTAAAACTGCGGGTTAATCTAATGTGAGTTTTTATTTTTCCCTGCAAAGATTTGTTTCATTGGTCCATACCACCTAAACAAGATTCAGGAAAATAATGGTATTCTGAAATCTGTTGCATTGAGTTTAAAGGGATTATTCACTTTTTTTTGAAGCTGTTGAGTGAGGAATGTTAGCGTTTGATGCCAGCTCATCTTTGAACTCTGTTGCCGAGGGAAGGCTTAAAATGGCTTAACTTATTTTCAACCAAAATATTGTAGTTACCACATAATTAAAATGCAACTTTAATAACCTTTTGTATATTGTTTCCTTCCAGAGACGTGCGTGCTGTATACAAAACCCATTCTAACAATACAGCCGAAAAGCAAATTTGTATTATTATGGTTTAATAAGCGAATGTCAATAACAGCGTCCAATGTTGAGTGGAAATTAAGCTTGCTAGTGGCGTCTAGCTGTTTGGAGAGGTTTAATTTGGAAACAGCAGACGGTTAATCTACACGTAACAGAACTTTTACTGTCTTTTGCTTCATTCAGCCATCAGGCTAGCGGGTTTGATATTTACTCATCCAAATCATATTGTAATATGGAAAGTTAAGCAAATCTGCAAGGAATTTCCTTCATTAAATAGATAATATATAGTAGATGTATAAGTAAATTTTACCCACTTTAATCATAACATAAAAGCATAAAACTTCATCATGAAGAGCAAGAAGATAGTGCTATTGTTGACACTTGCTTTTCGATAATTTGCTTTCCAATCAAATTTTGTTCAATTTATAACTTTTCTTTATTACTAAGACACTGCTGATCTCAAATAATAACGGTTTCCATGAGACGAGACTGCCTCATATGTGAAAACACCAACCAACCAAACAGAAAATATAAATAGAAAATATAAACTGGCCACTGTCCCAATGGATCCACCATATCCCTGTTATCATATTTAATTAACTGTATTTTTGCTTTTTGATGACTGTCCCCCACCTCTCAGTTATACACTCACTGGTTTTCCAACTGAATTAGCCAGTGCCATTTGTTCACCATGGCCATTAGCCACATCCATATTATGCGTGTCCAACAGGTTTTGGCTTAGGAACAGAATGCAGGAGACCTATTCAACTGATTATTTCAAAATAACAATAACATTCTATTTGGGAAAATTGGAGGTAATTGTCCCTTCTCTGGCAGTCATAATGTTCCGCTTTTTAGGAATCAATGTTAGTAATGTAAACACACTTCTTTGGTATGGTGGACAATATGTCTCTGTGAATTTTATCCCATTCACTGTTAATAGAACACACTTCTGTTTGCTCATAATATTGTAAAGGGTTGGCAGATTTGGTGCACCAATTTCTGTTTTCTTGAATATATGGAATGGGACATCTGTCATTTCTATTTTTTACAGCTGGATGGCTGCATAAAATTGTCTCCCATAGACCTTGGACATGGACAGCAAAAATACTTTGTTAATGGAGATCAAACGTTCAGAGGGAACAGCTTTACTTAGAGTTTTAACATTTGGAATAATCTGTAAAAACTGGTCAAGACAAGAGAAGGTTAAAGATGACCCAATAGTGGCCTTTAAAATTATGACAGTGTTGAACGGTTTGACATAGAGAAGATATTTCCACTTAGCTGGAAGACCAAAACCAGGGACATACATACGAGATAGTCACGAACAAAATCATGAATTATGAATCATTGAATGATTATTGAACAGAAGGAGGCTATTTAACCTCCACTTAACCTATAAGCTATTTAACCTATGTGCCAGCTCTTTGAAAGAACAACACAGCTAATCCCACTCCCCCATCTTTTCCTCATGGCCTCACTTTTCTGTATTCATATAGTGAATCATTCCCTGATGAATCAGCCTTCACCACACAGTCAGGCCACACATTCCAGGTCATAACCACATATCATGTTTAAATACATCACATTATGTCACAAGTGTTTTTTTTGTCAAATACCTTAAACTGCTGTCCTATGGTTATCGAACTTCCTGCCATTTGAAAGTTCCTTCCTATCTAGTCTGTTTATCATATTGGTTTTGACTCATGGTTTTGAACACTTCTATCAAATTGTCTCTCAATTTTCTTTTTTCTGAGAAGAACAACGCTAACTTCTACAATCTCTCCACGTCGCCCTCACTCCAGGAGATGTGCTCATAAACTTTCTCTGCACCTTCTCCAAAACCTTCACACCCTTCCTAAAGTGTAATGCACAGAAATAGATAAAATACTCCGATTGAAGCCAAACTAGTGTTTTGCACAGGTTCAACATAACTCCTCTAAAGTATATGCTACTCCTCTGTTGCTGATGTCTAGGATCCTGCATGCCTTATTAACCACTTGCACAACATATTATAAAAATCCCCATCACTGAAGTTAAACAGACGGGCCTGCTATTGGTGGGTTTATCCTTACACCTTCTTTTGAACAAGGATCTAACATCTTTTCAATCCTCTGGCCCGCTCCTCTATTTAAGAAGAATTGGAAAATTATATTAGTGCCTGCATAGTATCTACCCTTATATGTGTTAACTTCCTTGGAAGCATCTAATCAAGTCCTGCTGGTTTATTAAGTTTAAATGCAGCTAGCCTATCGATACCTCTTCTTTATCAATACGTGGCCCACCCAGAAAAAAATCAATTGCTGCCTCTTTCGTTATGATCCCTCATGGGCATGTACTTCAACAATCACCAAACTATCTCTTCTTTATAAAAACTGAAAGAACTGCAGATGCTGTAAATCAGAAACAGAAACAGAAATTGCTGGAAAAGCTCAGCAAGTCTGGCAACATCTGCGGAGAGAAATCAGAGTTAACGTTTCGGGTCCCGGTGATCCTTCCTCATAAGAGTCTGGTGAAGGGTCATCTAGACTCAAAACGTTAGCTTGCTCTCTCTTCATGGATGCTGCCCACTGTGATCTCCAGCATTTTTAGTTGTCAGTACGGATTCCAGCAACTGCAGTGATTTGCTCTTCTTTAAATGTAGCTCTTTTGCTTCACAATCTTTGATTCCAATTTCTCTTGACTAGATATATTCTTACACCATCAAAATTGGTCCTCCCTCAATTATCAATTTTTACTCCAAATTGCTGTTTGTCCTTTTCCATTGATATAAATACAAAGGTGTGCAGAAAAGCATGAGCAGGATCGGATTACAGGCTTTCCAAAAGATATCCCTGAATCTCACAGATAGATCACCCTACCAGGATCTGAGCGAGATAGTAGTTTGAGGCAGCCAATTTCCATGGTTCTCAGTTCAGGAAGGCAGGCGGGAGTGTGCATTCAGACTGAAAAGACAAAATTTGTCAGGATTTAGAATGACACCTTGCTTGAACTAGAGGGGATGCTGCCAGGAAAAACTCTCACTGTTGAAAAACTGTTCTGGTGTTAAAAGTTACCCAGCTGGGAAAGGAAAAGAATGGAAGTATGCCCTTGGGAGCTAAGAATTGCTTTGTATTGTTTCTAGGAGATTGAATGTTAGTGGAGGGGACAGCATGTCTGTGAAGTGGGATTTTCGGTTGTATTAAGTGTGTAAGGGGATAGCTCTGTTATGTAGTTTAAAGTAAACGTTGCTAATTGAGTTAGTGATTAGTCAGTGTGGATGGGTGAACTGATAGCATAGCAGTATTCCAGAGGTCCAGGCTGACAGTATGGGAAGTAGGAGCTCAAATCCCATCACTGCAGCTGGTGAAATTTAAATTTATTTCATAAATCTGGAATTGAAAGCTAGTCTCAGCAGTGGTGACCATAAAACTATCAGTATTTGTTGAAAATGCTCGTCTGATCTGTTAGTGCCTTATAGGGAAGGAAATTAGCTATCTTATTGGGTCTAACCCACATGTGAATCCAGACCCACAAAAATGTGGTTGACTTTTATCCACCTTCTGAAATGGCTGAGCAAGCCATTCAATTCAAGGTCAGTTAGAGTCAGGCAACAAATGATGGCTCTACCAGTGATGCCCATGTTCCATGAAAGGATTGTAAAAAAAATTAATTTCAGTTTGCTTGTTACAGCAAAATTCTTAAAACATGAACTCTTTTATCACTGAAAGTTCAACTTTGTTTTTAGAAAGCTTTTGGTCCCTTCAGAGATTGTAGTACTGTACCATTTCTACCTCAAAATGCATGTAACAACAATCACTGTTTCTTAAATGTTCCCTTATAGACTTGACCCACTTCATTTCCATTAACAAATCCTTCTCAATTGGGTCAGAAAAGTGTCTTTATTGTTTCTTGGCTCCAATCAAAGGGATTCTATTCTCCCAGAAGGAGAAAAAATCTCGAACCAGAATGACCGACAAAGGTTGCCAACTACTTATTGAGACCATGTGACAGTGGTTAATATGACGAGACATCCATCTAACAGGAGATTCAGATAATCTCCTCATTCTAGGGACTGGCTCTGAGTTGGCTGAAACAATGTGAAAAATATATAAAGAGACATCTGTGCTGGTTGGGAGCAATAGGGAGTGGTAACTTTGTGGTTCACTGTTATTGGTTGGAAATGGTTATCCCTGCTTATTGGCAATTGCTCCCATTGAGCTTGTGAGGAGATAGTGCTGGGTCACCAGGCTGGTGCCCTTAATAGTCTTAATTTAATTATTACCACATTATGATTTTAAGCTTCATATTGTTACCACATTATGATTTTAAGCTTCATATATTGGGTCTGGTCAATTTACAGCCAGGGGAATATTCATGCCTAGAATTATTGCCCTCATGCTTGAACAACTAGGAGAAACTGAAGGAAACATAAAGCTGAACTTCAAACATTCATTGGTAAACACAATTGTAAAACAAGAATTTAAGTCATGATACAAATAGACAACACAGATTAGTACATTAGTTACTATTTTCCTGTGGAACACGGCTTCTTGTTCAGACCTTGCGTTTTGTCAAAGATGTAGTTGTTAATTTTTCTCAGCTTCCTCATGGCCTACTCCTCACTTAGCCCCTGGGTGGGGTGGAGATGTTGGGGATGGTGAAGGCAAACAGCCACTAAGTTTTAATAGTCAAGAGAATCATAGCACAAAACTTACATGAGGAGCAGTGACAGAGAACCAAAAGTTTGTCAAGGAAAACATTAAAATAATACAAAGAACTGCAGATGCTGGAAATCTGAAATACAAACAGAAATTGTTGGAAAAAACTCAGCAGGTCCAGCAGGATTTGGCGGAGAAAGCAGAGTTAGCATTTCAAGTCCAGTGATCCTTCTTCAGAACAGTTCTGAATTGTTTGGCTTGACCACTCTGACATCCTCTCTTTCTAGGATTGTAATGTTCTTAAATCAATACTGCTACACCTTTCCTTCCTTCCCTACCTTTTCTGAACATCTTGAACCCAGGAATATTTATTATGATTTACTGCTCTTCTTTGAGCCACATCTACGTTACCATTATACCATAGTCCCATGTGCTTGCATGTCTCCAGCCTTATTTACCACTCTCCATAGGTTCATTAAACAGAGAAGCAAATCTACCTTGCATGGCCCATGAAGACGAGCAAGGAGTGAGTTGGGGTGGATTGTCTGTTTTTGTGCTGTAAGATTGCCGTAAGTAGAGGAATAATACACTGAGGACATTCAAAAAAATTGAGCCTTTGCAGCGATAGATTCAGTTACTCATAACAAGTAGGACATTTGGTGGTTTCAGTTGCAGTCAAGATTTTAAAATTACCTGAAACCTTTTGAAGTCAAATAAATTTATAAGCTAGGCACATTTTTACGTGTAATTCTTTGATTTCATTAAGTCAACAGTTCTACAGGGCTGCCTTTAAGTTTTGCTGATTACAAGAATGTACAAATCCCTTTGCATCTCTGTTCTCTATTCATTTCTCTTATTACCAGTATTACCAATGGACTTCCCTTCAGACTAATGCTTTTCTCCAGAGATGTTTTATGACCAAGTTGGTGTGGTTGAAAAGATTTATCCATAGTTATAAAAGGAAAGCTACTCACTTCTACACTTCGAGAAGGAGACCTTTGAGGAATCGAAAGAATTTGTACAGTAATGCAATTAAAGTAGGAGCAATGTGGAAGAAAGAGATGATTCCAGGCTGTAATTTCACAGATTCCTGTTGTACTTTAAAGGTCTCTTTCCCACAGTTCAGGAGTGAGTAATATTCCACATATGGATAAAATCTTGTGCTGTTTTACCTGGGTTATGCAGAAGTCTTGAACAGGAGCAGAGGGAAGGATTTACCATACTGTTCTTTCATGTACTTGACTTTATAGTTTCCATATTGTGAAGGCTGATACTTTGTTCATTATGTATCAACTTAATTTCTATTAACCTTTGACTTATCAGCAGAGATAGTATGATATTTTTACCAGATGAACCTTACATAGGGATGTCTATCATTCAGCCTTAACTGTTGTATCATTGTCGACACCATTCTTTTGGGCTTTCAATGTTAATTTTACAACCATAGCCCAGTGTGAAGCTTGCCTGAATAAAGCCAGGAGAAAATGCACCTCCTGCAGCTCAGTGCTGTGTTTAGCTCTTCATTTTAATGAGCATTCGAGGTGAGTCAAGAAAGTAGACACTGATGGTTTACCTCAACCACAGGGGGCTCATCTGGTGAAGCGTACTCTTCAATTTATATCTTCATGCAGCATAATCTGAAGACTCCAGCTGGAGCACCACTTAGGCTGTAGGGATTCTATGACTGCTTCAAACATTAATGTAGGATGTTACTTTTGCTTTATTATCTATTTCCTTTATTTTCCCACTGCCATCTAACTTCGGTGTCAGCCTTAGTTCAGTGGTAGCATTTCTCCCTCTGATTTTTTTAAAATTAATTCTTGGAATGTGGGTGTCATAGCAAGGCCTGATTAGCCCATTTCTAATTGTACCTGAGAAGATGCTGGCGAGCCATATTGTGAAATCCTTCACTTCTTGTAGGGAAGTGGAAGGAGAAAGGAGGAAGTTCCACATGTTTTTGGACCCAGAAATGGTGAAGAATGGGTGATATATTTCCAATTTTGAATAGCACTAGAACTAAAGGGGAATTTGTTGATGGTGGCATTCCCCTGGTGTCTGGTTGGTAGAGGTCATGAGTTTGGAAGGTGCTTTCAAAGGATGCATGGTGAATTGCTGGTGGTGGAAAGACTGAAAAGAAAGTTATTCTACCCCGCTGAATGCATAATTCAGACTTACATTTAGTTCATTATTGAGATGAATACTGGAGGTGGAGGATGAGGTACTAAATCAGGATTCTGTCTTCCCTCTTAGGTGAATAGGAAGGACCCTATTGCACTATTTGAAGAACAATTGAGTTCTGCCCTCTATCTTAGAATCATAGAATACAATCCCTACAGTGCAGATAAAGGCCATTCAGCCCATCAAGTCTGCACTGACCCTCCAAAGAACATCCCAGCTAGATCCACGCCATTGCTGGAACTCTGTATTTACCATGACTAATCCACCAAACCTGCACACCCCTGGAATGATGGAGCAATTTAGCATGGCCAATCCACCTAACCTGCACATCTTTGGCTCCAGGAGGACACCTCAGCATCCAGAGGAAACCCATCTCCTGCACTTACAAACTGCACACACACAGTTGCCCAAGGCTGGAACCCAACCCAGGTCCCTGGTGCTGTGAGACAGCAGTGCTAACAACTGTGCCACCTTCTTGATTAATGTCTATCCCAAACCAACATTACTAGCAATGATTGGATTCTAATTCACAGACACGCCAAGATCAGGAAAAACTTAAGAGTTAAGAGTAGTATGTCTAATACTGCGATTTAACTCAGCCACCTCAGAAGCATTTTCCTTCTGGGTTTTTCCACTTATTATCAGTGGGTGTGATGCTGCAATCTCAACTCTGTTATTTTAAGACATTCCCAGCATGCGTGACTGAAGAAGGTGGAGTGGCCTTAGAAATACAAAGCCCTGTATTAACTGAGTTGAGATGGAAAAAGGCTGCACCTGCTGATGACACAAAGGCATATTATCCAGGAAATGGCTCATAGCTCTACATCAATATACATATCACCCATACCCCTCATTCAGTTTTTATTCCAATATATCACTCGTCTCACCAATTTACCCAGTAGGTTCACCCTTGGCCTGTAAATGTACTCATTTTTGACAATCTACTTCTTAACATTTATTTTCATCCTTATGAAATGCTGTGCCTGTCCCTATTCACCATCCTGAGCAAATGTTCTCCATCCATTACTCTGAATTGCAGTCTCTTCCTCCCATTGCAGGAAAAAGAGAACAGTAAACACAACGGAGAGACGTAGAACTGGGATATGGCCCTTCAGTCAGCTCACAGCTAACAAGTATAGAGAAGGAGGCATTGAGATCTGTGGAGTTTCACACCTGTCTCTCAGAGAGAAGGAGAGCACAGACTTCACTAACTTACAGATACAAAGCATGCAACACTGCTGTCAGCCAAAGCTGCTCAAGATAAACTCCTCTTTCCCTGACAACAGGATGACTAAGGTCAGCTCTGATTGGCAATATTGAACCCTTTGAGATCTGCAGTAAGCTCAAACAGGGTTGTGTTCTGGTCCTGACATCCTTTGGCATAATCTCTCTTTGCTGCTGTCATATCTCTTCACATCATCTACTAAGGCTGCTCGCTTACATCCCCAAATTGACAGAGAACATTTCAGCTTTGCTTGCCCAAAATCAAAGTTGTGCCAAGCCTTCATCAGAGTATTGCACTATGCTTATGGTCCTGCACTAACATTGCATTCTGTAAGATGTACTGGCCAATGGGTCACAATCTCCTGGGTGCCTATATTGTTACTGCAAGGACACTTGCAAGTGAAATTCGAAATTAGTGGATATTGACACTGACAGCTGGGAGATAGTTGCTGAAAACTTCGACTTCTGGAGGCTGACTCCTTGGATGGGCATTGGAAGAAGCAAGTGAAAGCAAAAAGCTGTCTGAGCAGAAAGCCTCAAGAGATCAGAGACCAGTTAATCATGCACCTTATCACTCCTCTGCAGCAAGTGTGTAATGCCTGCCATGCCAGAATGGGGCTCCCAGTCTACTCAGGGCAACATTTGATTGAGTTGACTGATTTGATTGACCAGCCTGACTACTGCTCAGTGAAATGGAAGGGTGTAACATATATGGCCTGAACCCTGACGTATTTACAGAGAACATATTCTCTTGCACCTTGTGTTATTTAATTATGTTAAAGGGCCACAGAAATTCTGTTTGTCATTTGCATCATTCATGACACTAACTAGGGTGTTCTGAAGCTCCTAGAAATGATTTTTTTGTTCACTCTCTCTTTTTTTCTTTATTCATTCATGGGATGAGGGTGTCACTGGCCAGGCAGCAGTTGTTGCCCAGAGGGCAGTTGAGTGTCAACCACATTGCTGTGAGTCTGGAGTTACATGTAGGCCAGACCGAGTAAGGATGGCAGTTTCCTTCCTTAAAGGACATTTGTGAACCAGATGGGTTTTTCCTGGCAATCAACACTGGATTCATGGTCATCATTAGACTCTTAATTCCAGATATTTATTGAATTCAAATTCCACCATCTGCCATGGCAGGATTCGAATCCAGATCCCCAGAACATTACCTGGGTCTCTGGATTAACAGTCCAGTGATAATACCACTAGACCATTGCCTCCCTCTTTTGATGCGTCAGCATAACTGGCTGGTCCAGCTTTTATTACACATCCGTAGTTGCTCTGGAGAAAGTTGTAATGAGCTGTATTGTTGAACTGCTAGAGTGCATTTGGTGTAGGTACACTCACAATGTCATCAGGAAGGGAATTTCAGGATTTTGATCCAGTGACACTGAAAGAATGGCAATATGTTTACAAGTCAGAATGCTGAATGACTTGGAGGGGAACTTGCTGCTGGTGTTGTTCCCATGTAATGTGCTGCCCTTGTCCTTCTAGATGGAAGTGGTCCTGGGTTCAGAAGTGCTGCCTAAAGAGCCTTGATGAATTCCTGCAGTGCATCTAAAAGATGGTACGCACTATTGCTACTCAGGGTCGGTGATGGAGTGACCGAATATTTGTGGATGTAGTGCCAATCAAGCAGGCTGCTTTGTCCTGGATGGTGTCAAGCTTCTTGAGTGTTGTTGGAGCTGCACTCACCAGGCAAGTGGGGAGTATTCCATCACACTCCTGACTTGTGCCTTGTAGATGATGGACAGATTTTGGGCAGTCAGGAAGTGAGTTACTCACCACAGTATTCCCAGCCTGAACTGTTAAATGAACTGTTAAACTGAGGCCCCTTCTGTTCTCTCCAGTGGATGTGCAAGATCTCATTGTACTACTTTGTAGGAGTGAAAGGGAGCTCACCCTGAAAACACTTACTCTTCAAAATCCTGAAGACAGCAGATTGGTCACTACTGCCTGGTTTTGTTGTGGGATCATTCTGCGCGCAAATTGACCGCTGTCGTTCCTACATTACAATAACCAATTACCATCTTAAAGCACTGACTTTTAACCTTACAAATGTCCTGAGGTCACAAAAATGTCAAATAAATGCAAGCCTGTCTTCTATCTTTTAACTAAATAAAGACACCTCCCTGCATTGACAGAAAAGATGTTTGATGTCATTTTAAATGACTGAACCAATTTCTTTAAAATCTAACCCACGCCTGGATTAGATTTTTCTGTTCAACCTGTTCAGACTGGTTAAGACACATGCCTGGAGCAGGTTGAATGTGAATCCAGGCTTCCTGACTCAGAGGTAGGAACACTACCACTGCACCAGAAGTGCTTTTCCAGATAACTTCTTTCCCAAGAGATTAAGTGGAACTGATGGGGTAGGCATTTTCTAATCAACCTGTTTACACATGTTACTACACACATTTGGAGCAGGTAGGACTTGAATGCAGGTCTCCTGGCTCAGAGAAAGAGATGTTACCATGGTTCACAACAGCTCCTTCTATAGAAAATGATGACAGCAAGACTTGAGCCTGAAGTCAAGTACTAACATCTTGATTCACGTCAAAGTCGGATACCTTATCCACTGGGCCATGTAACCACCGGACAGTCTGGATTAGAGAATTAGATAAAACCCTTAGGTTCCCAATTATGTTCTTATTATTCCTAAGTGACATTTTCAGGAATGTTATTACACACCTCTGGAGCAGGTGGGACTTGAACCCAGGAGGCTCAGAGATTTAGACATTGCCCCTGCGCCTCAAGAGTTCCCACCCAGACAGGCTTTTTTCTTTTTGTATTCCGAAGTGCTATTACACACAACTGAGCAACCTACTCACTACAAAAACCCCTGTGACAATTTTTGTTTTGCATTTTTAAAACTACTATCCACTACCCATTAACCAGATTAACTTCAGAGATGGAGACAAGTTGAGAGCAGCTAATTGAGAGCAAAGACTATCAAATTAGGAACTGGATTACATATTTGAACTTTAACTGCTTTCAAGATCTTTGTAAATAATCGCACCATCTTGTAAAAGATAAGTATTTTGAATAAGGTTCAGGTACATTATAACACATTTCCAGGGTAGGTAGGTAGAACTCAAACCCAGACTTTCTTGTCAAGAGGCAAGGACATTGCCTTAGTATCAATAAAAGCCCTTGCACCAGCTTGTATACACTGATAGAAAACAAAAATTAACTCTCTTTTCTTTACAGCATGACAGTTCATCAACATCCACTTAGAAGTCTTGTTGCAGGTCGGTGCTCATATCCTGATTAACAAGGTAATTTTTTTGTGTGACGTGAGAATGGGAAAGTACAGAATCTGGGCAATTTTTTTCTCTCATGTCAATCACGTTTGAAACTTCGAACCTTCGATGGTTCATTGTCCCAGTGCAATGGGGTAGTCATGTACTATTGTAGAAAGCATTGCTGTGCTCTCTTGATCTCAGCTGTGGTTCTAGGAAGTGCTAAATTGGGAGAAGGTAGAGAGGCTTCTGGTATGTGTTAATTGGTTTTACTTTGAGGCACCTAATGTCTGGTCCCTGTGTTATCGATAAAGGCTTGAAGGCATGTTGTATGACTTTTTGTTCTCTTGGTCAGGGAATAGTTTCATTGAGACACTGCATCAAATATTGCTTTAATCTTGATATTCTGAATTTAGTATTTACAGTTGCAGATTAGTTGCAAATGTTTGTAGTGTCTGCATGTTCTAAGAAGTTGATCAATATTTTTCCTGGGAGCAAAAATGATGTTGATTTTCGTATATTTGTACATTTTGTATGTACAAACAAATGATGAGATAACAAATTAAACACCATGCATAAAAATGTTACGTGTCCAATTTTAAAATTGTTTTCCTAGAACTCTATATGAAAAAGTAAGAGGAATTAATTAATGCAAATGGCTGAAATATTTGCGAGTGGTGACTTTCCACAAACTTCTTTTGAAAAAGTATTTTCAAAATAGGATATTTTGTACCGAGCAGCCTATTTAATTCTCTGGCAGATCCCTGCTGATTAAAAGCAATGTAGTAAAAGTTAGTCCATAATTTTCTGAAGCTAATTTTTATATGGATCACTTCCACTAAGTGCAATTGGGAAATAATTAGGGAATATTTAGTGGTTATCTTCATTAATTGGAGCAGGCACATTTTCATTTTTTTTTCCTCAAGCTGTTTTGGTCAGATTGTTCCAAGTGTTCAGCCCCACAATTGCTCAATTTCACTAAATTGCAGAGAGGCAAGTGCTGGTTGTAGCTTATGGTAAAAACATGGTACTTTATCAAAGCCACATTTTTAAAAGATGAGACAAAGGGAATACTTAAGAACCAGCAGTGACGACATCTATTGCAATCAGTGAGTCACAAGATAGCTTTGTCTGCAAAAGACACATGGTAATTTCCACATCTGCTGTTGTGTTTTTAGACCTTTCTTTTCACTTTTATTCCTTTTTAGAGGCTTATGCTGATTATCTGCAAGGGAAAATTAGCACACAATGGGCAGACTCCAAGATACTCCTTATGCAACTAATGGTAAAGCTTGTTAATTGGTTGTAAATGCCAGCTGGTTGCCAAGATAATACTTAGAAAATAAGCAGGTATTCTGGTAATTACAGTAATCTTCATCTGTAAATGCTTAAGTAAATGAAGAACTATCTGGCTAAAAACCAGGATCTATCTCCCTGAATGTGCAATAAAAGAAAGAGCATGGGAAAAACAATAGTGTTGCAAACAATTATCTAGCAGGAAGCAGTAGTACAGTAGTTCAGGGTCATCACAGAGAGGACTTTATTGTATGAGCAGTGAAGGAGAATTAGTCCATTTAAGTTCCATGTGTAATTTGGGAACAAGACATACATATTTTATACTGGTTAAAAGTGAATTACTTCTAACTGCTTCTGTTCTGTAAGATAGTATTGGTGTGTATAATTGTACAGAAGAAAAGATAAAATAGTGTTGATTTTTCACATTTGTAGAATCATGAATATGAATAATATGTCTGCAAAAGGGGGATCTGCATAGAACTTCATCAATTTGTTGAGCACTTAAATCCTTCATTTGAACTTCAGAAGGTCTGGTTCGTTCAGCCAAAATCCAATAAAATCCTTTTTTAAAATATTATTAATCTAAAATACAGTTTTAGTTTTCAAAACACACTAAATGTATTCAAACTGCTTGATATCAGCAGCAATTAATTCTAATGTATTTATATTAAATTATTCTTCACGATCCCATAAAAAATGAGGATAAGATTTCACTGTCAGCAGTATGAAGTAACTTACACCTTTTTGGGCTGTCCAGTAGTCGTTATCCTCTGAAACCTTCTCAGCCAAGTTATATTTTTCACTCCCTGTTATTGGGGCGGATTGAATTTGTGTTTCTCCTGTTGCTCTGTGTAATAGAATAGTACTGTTTTAGAGTTTTTAACTTGTCATCTTGATTCTGTTCTATGGAAGATTGTTGTGGCTTAAATCAGATATTAGCCTTATGTCCTCTGGTATGTTGCCAGATCCTGATTGTAGAATTTGTATCACACTGGCAGGAAAGCCTTTGCTGCAAGTAATGTTCACAGTTGGTGCCCCCCAGTGGACCAATGTTTTACAACCTGTGCATTCTGCAACACTTGCCAGGGAATATCTTCAGAGTCCCCCATGGCCTGTACCAACCCTTCTAGAATTTAAATTATTGGGTCACAGTTCTCTGCAGTACTGAGGGAGTGCTGTGCTACTGGGGTAACATCTTTCAAATAAGACAATAGTTTGCTGTCTCAAGTGGATTTAAAGGATTTTGTTTTGAAGAAAAGCAGTGTCCTAACTGGGATTTGTCTGTCCGCTGCTATCTAAAATAAATGATCCAATTTATTTTACTACTAGTTGTGGGAGATTGCAATTTGCAAACTTGCTCATTTCCAGCTCATAAGAGGAGAAGGGTTGTGTTAAAGAGTTTGAAATGACATGCAATATCTATTTTTGATTGTAAGTCCCAAGACAATGAGCGAACTGAGTCACTGCTCTTCCATTTTAGGTACTTTTACATTGTGTTACAGCCCAGGTGGAAAGGGGTAGAATGACTCCCCTGTCTTTCCACACCTCACTTAGTTGCCACCAATTTTAAGAGAAGACTCCACATGTCAATTCAATGAGTGTTTAAGTGCTGTGGCTGTAAAAGACACATGGACAGATTTTCGTACAAGTTTCTCTCTTCAAAAGAAAAGAGAATTGTATTGATTGTACTTGATGCCTGATTATAAATACGTTAAGAATTTTTTTTGTACTTTTCAGTGTGGACTGGGCAAAGGGCAGTATTTAAAAAAAAAACAAGGCTTATGGAAGGGATTGCTGCATTTTGTAAAAAGCAGGTTACTGTTACATAATGTAGGTGTTGTTTACACTGCTGTTTGCTTGTTCATGCAGTTGGAGAAGGTATCGTTGCAGATGAGCTGGACCAGGGAATGCGTACAAAGTAAGATTCAGCTGGAAATAACTAACAGGCTAGTGACCAGTCTTCTCATCTGCGGGGACTCCCGAGAGTGTTCGACAATAATCAGCTTTAGATAAAAGTTAAGGCAGATAGGTACAACAGACTCGGTAGGAAAGTCTAGCATGGTAGAAGAGCCTCAGGAATGCAGCAGAGACACCAGATTTCATGGTCAGCAGAATCCATGAGGACGGAACAACATAGGATTGAATTCATGGAGGCATCTGAAACCATGGAGGCAGCTACAGAGACTTCAATACTACTGTGAATTAAAGTTAAAGATTGAGGAGAGAGCTTTTAAAAAAAAAACAGAAGACTCTAGCAGAGAAGGAAGCAATTAGAAGACTCCAGACCTGGAGGAAAAATAATCAAAGATTTGCTTAAGCGAGTGGGTGGACAGGAACATGAAGGGATGGCAGTATGAGTACAGGTTCTGATATTACTGCAGCTGTTTGAGAAGGGAAAAGGCCCACAGAGATCAAGGATGGGAATTGTGGAAATGACAGTTCCAGTAATATTGACTGCAGCAGGGTTATTTGCCAAAGAGTGGAAGCACCATCTTTGCACACTTCTGTATGCAATTGAACTTACAATGTCATTGGTGGGATGCAGAGGTAACTACAACCAATTTGGAGTCATTTCCTGAGGTTTATGCTCCAGAATCTTAATATAGAGCAAGTGAGATTGAATTAATAGTTCCAAGGGGAATCAATTAAATGAAATGGGTTGCCAGTCAAGCAGGGTGCTTTGTTCAGTTTGACACTATCCAGGACAAAATAACCTACTTCATTCAATGTTGAAGGTGGTTGGTGTGGTACCATTTTCCTCACCATTGACACACACTTTACAGTGTGTATCATCTACAAGATGCACTGCAGTAACTTACCAAGGCTCCTCTGAAAGCATTTTCCAAATTAACAATCTCTGCCAACCAGAATGACAAGGACAGCAGACACATGGGAACACCACCTACAACTCTCCCTCTAGCCATACTCCATTTTCATTTGGATCTTTCTCATCATTCCTTAATTGTCACTGGGTCAATATCCCAACAGCACTATGGTGTTTACACACCACTAAGGGTAGACTGGTGCAAGAAGGCAGCTTATTACCATCTTCTCCAGAGCAATTAGTGTCAAGGGTAGACTGGTGCAAGAAGGCAGCTTATTACCATCTTCTCCAGGGCAATTAGTGTCAAGGGTAGACTGATGCAAAAAGGCAGCTTATTATCATCTTCTCCAGGGCAATTAGTGGTGGGCTACAGATGTTGGCCTGGCCAATGACGCCCACATCCTGTGAATGAATAAGAAAATTGTTTATCTCCTACCAACCTTTTACTGATCTTAACGGTGTGCTGTGGGTACAGAGCACTGAAAGACAAATTAACTGTGAAATGGGCCATTGTAGGCCACCTTAATGAAAATTATTGATTTATTTACAACGAAAAGATGACTTGTCTTTGTAGGAAGCAATTTTCTATGCAACACAGGCCCAAGCCAGGGCTTAGAGCTGGCCAATTATCTGAGGAAACGTCAAGGTTTCATCTGAATGGGTCCATTCGGTAGGCCCCAAGATGCCCTCCCAAAAACTTGTGACAAACAAGGGCTGCACCTGTATTACAGCGTTCATGTCATGGAGCAAGGCAAAGCCACATGTGCCAGAACTTCTCAGGGAGTGGAGGGGGATGAGTGCTAATAACGTGAAAGAATGGATGCTTCAAATGCTAATGCAGGCTTAAAAATATAACATTACCTCAAGATCCCAATAAGGAGACAGTTCTTTTAAAATATAAAAGATTGCTTGACAAAGAGAAAATCTAGGAGTTTGACAATAGAGGCCAGTAAGGAATTTTCAATGAAATCAAAGAAAGCCAGGAGAGGTTCTAGGCAGTTGCACTTCAAGTGAAAGGCCTCAAGACAGAGTTTACGTTGGAAGTGCTGCACTGGTCAGGCTTACATCAACTGATCTCCAGACTGCATGAACATCAGACTGCAAGGTCCAGGGGTGCAAATTTTCATGTCTGGTGTTGAACTGACTTCATACTTAACTCAAGAAACTCAAAGTAGATGAATAATGCACGAAAACCTGACAGTTGATTAGAGTATAGGATAACAGATCAGCCTTCCCGGAAAATAATCACCAGGAGCAGCACTTGACCATTGTTGTTGATCAGCTAATATTTGATCACAAGCTAGTAATACAAACCCATGAGAAGAAATTTTAACAAGAATTCAATAATAGCATTTTTGAATTCCTAAGTGTAGAACGTGTGCAGTGTAGTCTATTTAGTGGACAGATAATTGAAATAAATTGAGAATTTCATACTGTTTTGACATAGATGAGCAATCAATGGTCAGGTCTCAAAAGAAACTTAATATCTACAAGTTTCTCAGATAAGCTTGAGCAAAGTTCGTGCTTGGATTAATTCGATTTTCAAAAGAAAGCAAACTTGATATTGGTACCTTTATTAATCAAGATAGATAGAAGTTTCTAAACTTAATACAATCACCATTGAATTAATGATTGAAGCATTGCAGGCAATTAAATCTTGATGGATTTCCAGATGAGATTGTCTGAAATAAACAATGATCTAAAAATTGAAGAGAGAGAAGCCAGAGTCAATTTTACATTCTCTACTTCAACCACAAGTCGATGGTGAAGTTGAGTAAAACTGTGAAGTCACTAATAGTCAAACACAATTTGGGATTTATCTTCATTGAATCACAGATTGATACATTTTTAAGTAACAGATATTCACCAGTAGAATTGCTTGTGGGCAGAAGATGATAAAAGAATTGTTATAGGAGAAGGAAATAAGTTGATCTTAGAAGGCATTATGCACCCAGTATTCTCAGGGAGTAACTCTCCTTTCCTAATGCTAATGTTTCTTGCTGCACTGCATCTGTGACCTTTTCCTAGCCTCTTGCTTCAGTCTTCAATCAGTGTCCCCACCCTGTATTTCAAACCCCTAGTAACCCAGCCAATTTCCTGAAGCTTGCTTATAGTATTTGCTGCCAATCAATGCTATATCCTTACCTTACCACTTTTTCAGTGACAAGCCAATTCTCAGTTTTCCTTTTTTGGCTCCTAATTTACCACTGCCTTTGCAAGTCTGCAAGTACCTTCACCAGAGTGACTTGGTTCTTGAAAGGTCAACTGCTCCCCACCCTGACTCCCCACCTATTTAAAAACTGCAGGCTGGTGTTGGTCTTGTATTAATTTGGGTTCTCTGATCAGGCCAAACCTTAGTGCTTTGGCACTGTAGTACATGCTAAAATTACTTAAATGGTGCTGATTGGATATATTTTGCATGCTGCTTGAGTTGAAAATAATGTCTACAGGTCAATTGTGCACCTGTTTTTGCAGGCCTTTTTTTGATAGAAATCTCTTTCCTGGCACATGCATCCCTGGCTATGGAACTGGAAGTGTATCTTGCGCTTGCTGCTCTTATTGTTTTAAATTTTAGATTAATTTCTCTGACTGATAACTTTAAAATGTTTAAAATTTCCCACTTCCTGTTTGACATTTTCGGCCAAATGCAGGTAAATGGGACTTTCTGACTCTATTAGCAAAGTTGTCTTTAAGTTTCGATATTCCTACTTTGACTCCATGTTGTCATGCCTATTATTGCTATCCACTATTTCCATTCCCACACCACCTCCACCCCACTGAAGCAAGAATGGTTGTGACTTTTGAACACCCACCCTCCCTCTCTAACCACAGCACCAAATGTCCTACATGCTCCATCAGATCCCAGCGCTCTGTTTGAAGTTACCCTCTTCACATTCATTCCCCACCCCTCTGTGTCCTAGCATATTGGGTCCAAAGCACACACTTGACTTTTCCACTTTCTCCAGCAGAGCATGGCCTGCTCATTTTTGAATCTACTGCCTAGTCTCCCGGGACTGATCGTTGCCCATCTCTGGACTGATTTGTGAGGATAGCCCTTACTGAAGATGGCTCATCTTCCTGACTGCCTTACCTGTAATACCTGCACTAGGTAGACTTGACCTGCAGGATTGACCGAGGCCCAATTCCTGAGGACTGGAAGCACACAGAGATCCCTGTACGCTGAACACCCTGGACTGCGATCGAATGTTGCCACTATTTGAATGTGGCTGGATGCCCTAAACAACTATAGTTTCCCTTACAAAAACAAAGTTGCTGGAAAAGCTCAGCAGATCTGGCAGCA
>NC_063338.1:27579116-27617017 GCF_021869965.1 Rhincodon typus | reverse complement strand
TCCTCTGATGCTGCTTGGCCTGCCGTGTTCATCCAGCTCTACGCCTTGTTATCTCAGATTCTCCAGCATCTGCAGTTCCTACTATCTCTCTCTCATTCATCGTATACTATTGCCTTGTTATTCCTCCCACAATGCATCATCTCTCACTTTTTGAGGAATAAATTCCACTTGTTGCTGTTTAGCTCATTTGACCAGCCTGTCCAAATCAACCTGTAGGCTTTACCCCTCAAATTGACCACACCACCAATTTTCATGTTGTCTGTGAATTTATTGATCATGCCTCCTACATTCATATCTGGATCATTAATATATACAACAAACAGCAATGGACCCAGCATCGAACCCTGCAGTGTGCCACTGGATACTAGGCTTCCAGTCATCAAAACACCCTTTGACCATCATCCCCTGCTTCCTGCCACTAAGCCAATTTTGGATCTAATTTGTCAAATTGCCCTGGATCATCTTAACAATCCATCGCGTGATACCTTGTCAAAAGCCACACAGAAATCCATTGAGGCTACATTAACTGCACTACCTTCATTACACACCCAATCACCACCTCAAATTCATCAAATTTATTAGATATGATCACCCCTGACAAAGCCATACTCTCTACCCCTGATTGATGTATGCCTTTCCAAGTGGAGATTAATCCTGTTCTTCAGAACTTTTACAATAGCTCCTCTACCACTGTTGATGTTGAATGATGTTAGACTCACTGGCCTGTCGTTTCCTGGTTTGTCTCCACAATCCTTATTGAATAATGGTACCAGGGATGTTATCAAATCTACCCATTCTTATTTGCTCTTCCCAGCGTAGGGCTGTCAATGATCAGAAATAGAAACCCTGTCATTTTTTCTGTCTGTCTGTCCAGAAATCTGAAGTGCAAAGAGACTTGGGAGTTCTAATCCAGGATTCTCGCAAGGTAAACTTGCAGGTTGAGTCAGTAGTTACGAAGTGGTAACAATGGACCATAGGACCAAGGGTTTAAATTGAGTTACCCAATTTCAGCCGTCCCAGCAGATGTGAGTATTTCAAGTGAAGGCAAATGCAATGTTAGCATTTATTTTGAGAGGACTTGAATATAAAGGCAGGGATGTACTTCTGAGGCTCTATAAGGCTCTGGTCAGGCCACATTTGGAGTATTGTTCACAGTTTTGGGCCCCATATCTCAGGAAAGACGTACCAGCCCTGGAGTGGGTTCAGAGGAGGTTCATGAGAATGGTCCCAGGAATGAAAAGCTTAACATATGAGGAACGTTTGAGGACTCTGGGTCTATACGCGATGGAGTTTAGAAGGATGAGGGGGGATCTAATTGAAACTTACTGAATGGCCTGGACAGAGTGGATGTTGGGAAGATGTTTCCATTAGCAGGAGAGACTAGGATCCGAGGGCACAGCCTTAGAGTTAAAGGAAGACCTTTTTAGAACGGAGATAAGGAGAAACTTCTTCAGTCAGAGTGTGGTGAATCCATGGAATTCGCTGCCACAGACGGCTGTGGAGGCCAGGTCATTGAGTACAATTAGGACGGAGATAGATAGGTTCTTGATTGTCAAGGGGATCCAGGGTTATGGGGAGGAAGCGGGAGAATGGGGTTGAGAAACTTCTCAGCCATGATTGAATGGTGGAGCAGACTCGATGGGCTGAATGGTCTAATTACTCTTTCATATGTCATATGGTCTTGTGGTCCTTCACTCCCCCTAGTCTAGATACTGAGGGTGCTTGAAATACTCACATCTGCTGGGATGGCTGAAATTGGGTAACTCAATTTAAACTCTTGGTCCTATGGTCCATTGTTACATCTCACATCTCTCTCTCACATTTTAATTTTTAAAATACATTGTGCCCAGTTGAGTCTAGTCTGGTGCTGTTATTTGATGGTGAAAGTTGGTCAAGTTCCCAGCTCGGTGAATTGTAACAGAATATGGTATTACTCTTTGAGATTTATGAGATTTTAATGACCTATTTTATTGTTTTAACTGGGCAAGATTTATATTTTATTTGTGTTGTGTCATTGATTTTTATGATTTTGTTGAAGGGATTTCATTATTGCTGGGTATTTAGGTGGAATATATGAGAAATTCGTTCTTCGACCTGATTAGGATTCATTGTTTCCACGTACTGAGTCTTAACTAAATGGAAATCAAATGAAAGTTAGTGCACTATGTTGCAGAAAGCAGACTGGAGTCACCAGCTGCTCTGTGTCCTGCTAGGGTTCATGCATTGTCCCGATTGGAGGAAACTTTTTCACTTTTTCAATGCATTCCAGCATTTTACAGCAGAGTTAAGTACTGGAAAAACCAAGTAACTTTTCTATTTTGCTAAAGGCATGCTGCTAATTACCCCCCATTTTTCAGTCATAATTATGCCCTCTTGTGAGACCCACTAGAACCTCAATCACTGCATTAACGTTGCTGAAGAACACACCGAATATGATGATATAAATCTGATGCATATAGTGCTACCTTCATGAACATTTAGCTAATTAGAATGGAACTTTTAAAAATGCTGTGCAATTAAATCACAAGATACACTAAATTACTTTACTTTTCTCAAGGTACTTAAACTTCTATTTTTGCTTCTATTTTAAAAAAAATGCAGATTTTGAACATGGTTTGGCCACATAATTGTACTATATGCCACAATTCTTGGAATCCTTACTAATCAGATGGTGAAATTATTGGCTGACAAGTCTGTGAATGATTAACTATTTGTAGGATGTAGTCCAACATATTAGAATTTAGTGAATTATTTTCTTTGTGTTAATTGATTTATTTACATTCAATTTCCCTGCAAAAGGAGGATTACTGTACCTTTCTTTAGACATAATGCATTAAAACTATACACATAGTTTGAATTTACCATGCTACTTCAGAAATGAAATATTATTCATACACTGGCAACCTGACTTCTTCCTCTTATCAAGGGTGTCATTAGTTTTTAATGGTGCAGTACAAAATTGCCTCCTGCTCACACAGAATTAAAGCCACTTAATTTCCATAGTAAATGCACCCCAGGTGGGCTTTGCACGTGTCTTCTATTCATTTTCCTTTCATTTTGAAAAATTTCTGCAGTGGCTGAAGGGAACTTCTTAAATTGTGGATTCATTGTGTCTGAAATTGTCAACTCTTTGAGAATCTGTATTTCCTTTAGTCAAAAATGATGACTAATAAATTTTAAGCTGCCATGTGGAATAGTGTAAAATGTATTACACAAAATTTGTTTAAATATATCTACTTACCGGAAATGATAAATTGCATAAAACCACTTTATCTTTCAACAAGAATCTGATATTATAGCTCGTTGTACAAGAAGAACAATTAATAAATAAATAAGTGATAATTAAATTGGTTAATCAATGTAATACCTTTCATGATTTTGGGATGTCCAAAATGCTTTTCCAGTGTTTTTGAAGTGAGATTGAAAAGCTATTTTAGATTAAGTTCCCTGTTCTATGCTTCAGAATTTGAGGCCTTTGTTTGATGTTACATGTTACTACTGCAAATCGACTGCAACAACTTTAATTGAATTCATACTTTTAATGAAAAAAAGAGGTCGTAGGGTGGTTTGCAGAGTTATTATAAAACAAATAATGATATTGAGCCTCGTAAAGATGTGCATTAGGGCAGAAACTAAAGCTTGGTCAAAGAAGGAAGTTTTAAGTAGCTCTTAAAGGAAGAAATGAAGAAGAGAGGCAGAGAACTTGAGGAAGAGAATTCAAGAGCTTTGGGTTATTTGGTAACTGAAAGTATAACCACCAGTGTTGGATCAATTAAATTCCTGCAGAAGAGATATAGAACTGAAGGAGATTGACGGAAGATTTTGAAAACAGATATGAGAATTTTGAAATTGAAGAATTGTTTAATTTGGAACCAGGGCAGGTCCGTGAGCACAGGGGATGATGTTGAACAGGATTTGGTGCAAGATCATAGCCATAGGAGATTTTGATGACATCCAATTTCGGGAGGGTAGAATGTAAGAGGCTGGCTAGGTCTGTAATAGAATAATAAAATCCAGATCTAACAAAGGTAAAAATGGAGTATCAGCAGCAGAAGATCAGAGGCAGGGACAGAATGGGTGATGTTACAGGTGGTCTAAGTGACAGCAGGATCTATGGTTGCAATCCTGTCTCTGGCTGAAATATGACACAGAGATTGAAAAAAATCTGGTTAAGATTCAGACTGTTGCCAAAGAGAGGGATGGAGTTGGTGGTGTGAGGACTGAAGACAATTGCTTCTGTCATCAAAGTATTTAATTGGAGGAGGTTTCTGCTTTTCCACTACTGGATAAGGAATCTGATCATTTAGAAATAGCCAAGGAGTTGAGAGAGATGATAAAAAGATAGGGTAGGATGCTGCCACTGTATGTATAGAAATTGACATTTTGCTTTTGGATAAATGCAGCTCTATTTCAGATGAGAAATAGCAGGATTCCAATTAAAGCTCCTTATGGGAACACCAGAAGTGTGGGATTGGGAAGAAAAACCATTGTTGGTGATTCTGTGGCTGTGTTCACTAAGACATGAATAGATGCCGACAAGTTCAATCCCATTCAACCAGACAACAATGGAGGGGTGTTAGAGGAGGATGATGCGGTTGTCTGTGTTAAAGTCTAGGAACTGGTTATGAAAGACAAGGAGAGAAAGTTTGCCTTTGTCACTGTTCCGTAAAATGGCATTACTGACTTTGGTAAGAGCTGTTTTGTTACTGTGGCGATTAGAGGGATTTGGACAAGGAGTTCCAGGAAAGGTGGGACTGACCTTGAGAGTTCACTTCCTGTTCAAGGACTTTGGAGTGGAAAGGGAGCTTGGAGATGAGTTAGTAGTTTGCAAGGACAGAAGGATCAAGAGATGTCTTTTTTCTGAGGAAGGTGAAGAAGGCTGCTATGAAGAAAGAAATAAAATTATTAACAACAATGTCAGATTGTTGGACCAGGAAGGGCAGTTGGTGATTAGTAGTTTATTGGAAATAGAATCAAGAGAGGCGTGAATTTTGTGGGCAGGATGATCTCAGAGTATCAGGGAGATAGGAGTGAAACTCGGGGTGGAAACAGATTCAGAGCTGTGGTGCAGGCCTAGTGAGCTCATGGAAGAAATGGAAGTGGTAGATCAACTAATCTAGATGACCTCAAATTTGGTGACAAGGAAGACCATGAGCTCCTTACCTTTGGAGATGTGTGTGGAGCGATCAGGGAAAGGTGTTAAGAAGAATGGTTACAGCAGAGAAAAGAAGCTAAGGGTAAATATTTTCTAATCAAATTGTTCAGTGATGCAAGTGGAATCCTACCCAGGCTTCCTTTCTCAGAGGTTGGGACTTTACCACTGGGCTAAAAGAGCCCTACAAAACTAATCTTTACTTTCAAAAACAATCCTAGTCTACGAGGAATGTTTTGCAGACAAGGGCAGGATTGGATAGGATTTTTTTGAAATCAGATCTAGAAGTAGATAGCTAAACTTGTCTGCTGTTTCTGCTGAAGGACCTGAATTGCTTACTCCTGTCCTGAGTCCTTATGTTCTTAAGTCTGTGTTCCTGAACTTTGCAGTGGAGATGACAGCTGTACGAAAGGGGAATGGTCAGGATGTCATGATTAATGGGCCAAAGGCTTAACAGTTTGGATTTTGAGGGTAAATAAACATAGAAAATAGGTGCAGGAGTAGGCCATTCGGCCCTTCAAGCCTACACCACCATTCAATATGATCACGGCTGATCATGCAATCTCCGTATCCCACTCCCACTTTCTCTCCATACCCTTTGATCCCTTTAGCTGCAAGGGCTATGTCCAGCTCCCTCTTGAATATTTCTAACCATCTGGCCCCAATAGCTTTCTATGGTAGAGAATTCCACAGGTTTACAACTCTGAGTGAAGAAATTCTTCCTCATCTCAATCCTGAATGGTTTACCCCGTATTCTTAGTCTGTGACCCCTTGTTCTGGACTTTCCCAACATCGGGAACGTTCTTCCTGCATCTAGCCTGTCCAGTCCCATCAGGGTGTTATGTTTCTATGGGATCCCCCATCATTCTTCTAAATTCCAGTGAATACAAGCCCACTCGATCCAGTTTTTCTTCTTATGTCAGTCTTGCTATCCTGGGAATCAGACTGGTGAACTTTTTCTGTACTCCCTCAATAGCAAGAATGTCCTTCTTCAGACTAGGAGACCAAAACTGCGCACAATACTCAAGGTGTGGCCTCATTAAGGCCCTGTATAGCTGCAGCAAGACATCCCTCCTCCTATACACAAATCATCTTGCTATGAACCCATAGTGTGTTGTACAATGTGATTTGGGAGTGGAGAAAGGGTTTTTTTTTTCAGGGGTGGATAAAGGAAGATGAATGGTTTGGAGCAAAGTGGGGCTTTCAGGGAGAGCAAAGTGAGGATGTGATCAGAGATAGGCCTTCAGCTGTGATTGATGCAATTTTGGAAGTGAGGTCATATGAAATGAAGAAAGTTAAGGGGGTGAATACAGATAAGGATTGAGAAATTGCAATGAGGCATGAGATTGTGAGAGTACAGGACGCATTGAATTTAGAGGAGAGAAAATGTGATAAATTAAAATGAATGCTAATATCATATGAATTAGAGGATGCTCACAGCCAAGATAGAGGAAAGCAGTGAAGTTACCACGGTGACAAAATTAGCATAGTTGGGTGGTAGCAGACAGGAGTTTAAGTGTGGAACAAGCTGGAAAGCTCAATGTAAGAGAAAATTTCATAAGAATAAAGAAACTGACCATATAGAACATAGAACGTAGAACAGTACAGCACAGTATATGCCCTTCGGCCCACGATGTTGTGCCAAAATCTTACCCTAATCCTAAGGTCTATCTAACCTCCATCCCTACCTTGTACTATCATCCATATGCCTATCTAATAGCCGCGTAAATGCCCCTAATGAGGCTGACTCCACTACCCTCTCCGGCAATGCATTCCACGCCCCGACCACTCTCTGAGTAAAGAACCTACCTCTGACATCTCCCCTATATCTACCTCCACTCACTTTAAAACTATGCCCCCTTGTAATAGCTACCTCCACCTGAGGAAAAAGTCTCTGGCTCTCTACTCTATCTATACCTCTGATCATTTTGTACACCTCTATCAAGTCAAAAGGTTATAAAGACCAAGGTTATAAAACCGCAACACTTCTCTGACAGTACGCCTGAGGTCAGTCATGAAACGTATAGCGAGGCGAAGCCTTCAATTAGGGCTAGTGTCATTGTTCCTTAGCTAGATTTCCATCAAGGCCATGATGATGATGCAGTAATTCACAATAAGGTCATTAATTGCAAGATCCTTGTTCATAAGTGAATGTACATTCTGGAGGAAGATGTAGAGTGGGCTGGTGATATCTGGCCATTGACAGAATCTAGATATCAGCGTTTGGAAGGGTGAATTAGTTAGAGAGGAGATCAGCAATTTCAAATGAATTTCAAAAAGCTTCTTATCTGATTCACAGAAACTCAAAGTCTTGTGATGCAGAAGGTGATGATTCAACCCATTGTGTCTACACGGTTCTCCATATGAGCATTGTGACTTTGTGCCACTCTCCTGCCTTTTCCCTCTGCCCTTTGTCATTATTCCTATTCAAGTAATTATCGAATGCTCTTTTGAACTTGCTTCCATCACAATTCTTGGCAGTACGTTCTAGCTCTGAACCACTCCTTGTGTGAAAGTTTTTTTTTCTCAAATCACTTTTGCAAATCACTTGAATCTTTGCCCACTCATTCTTGATCCTTTTACGAGTAGGAACAGTTTCTCCCAAACTGTACTATCCAGCCCCCTCATGATCTTGAAAACCTCCATCTCCCTTTAGGCTTTTGCCCTCCAAGAAGAAGAGTCCCAACAACTCCAAATTATCCTCATTACTGAAGTTTCTCATTCCTCAAATTACTGTAAATCTCTTCTGAATTCTCTCCAATGAATTCATGTTTTTCTATTGTGTGGCATTCAGAACTGTACACAGTACTCCAGCTGAGGTCTAAGAGGAGTCTTGTATATGTTCAGCATAGCCTCCTTATTTTTATATTCTATGCTCCTGTTTATAAAGCCAAGGTTACTATTTGCTTTATTAACTGCTCTCTCCCACCTGTCCTGTAACCTGCAATGGTCAGTGATATAGACATGGAAGTCTACTCTTGCACTCTCTTAAATATTATATTTCTTTGCATTGAACTTATCTGCCACAAATACTCGCTCCACCAACTTCTCCAGGTCTTTCTGAAATTCTACACTGTACTCCTCACAGGTTACAATTCTCCCAAGTTTTGTGTTGTCTGTACATTTTGAAATTATCCCTTGCACACTGAGGGTCCTAATTCCAACTCTGGGGGAACTTCACTACAAACCTTTAACCGAAAGCTATCGATTGACCATTACTCTGGCTGAGCGATAGGAAACAAACTTGTATCCATGTTGCTACTGATCCTTTCTGTTCCATAAGCTACATAGGGTTTTTTCCATTGTTCACAAAATTATAAATAAAACATATCTGCAAGAAAACTCCAAATGATGTTAGCAACAATCAATAACTTAAATATAAGCCCAAGGAAGTAGTGATTAAAGTATTTACTGCTTTAGTTTAACTTGAATATTGAATCCAATTCTGGTTACTCAAAACAAGTGAGGATTTTCAAGATGATGTAAGAAGCCATGTGACTAACTCCTTTTTTTTGTGATTTGAATTAGAAATCAAAGAAACATAACTTTAACATCCCAAAACTGGAAGTGCTGAGAGATAATCATGTAGAAAGTTGTTAAGACTACGGGAACATTTTAAATTCAGAAATTAGTTTAAACTGTAGAAGTGGCACTAGGGAATGTGAATTCAAACAGGAGAAAGGGAATTCTAGAGCAGACATCAGGAAATTCTGCAACATAGAGAGAAAATCAAAGAACAGAATAAACTATCAGATACAATTCATTCATTCATTCGGCCATTGCTGATGCTTCACCCTGACTTATTTATCAGGTACAGTAACAAAGATTAGAATAACGTCACAAATAACTGGAGAGAGGTGGGTAAATTGCCTTGGGGCTGGCTGTCTGCCTAATGCACTCGCACCTCCCCACCCCCACTCATTAATTTCTATTCTTCAATTCAAAATATAAAAGGGCTGGGCTATAAAATGAGTTGTGAATCCATTGGCACCCATTTCCTGACAGGCCAGTAAAAGTTAAGATCATCCCACAACCTCATGGATGGACGAATTAGGAGGGACCAAGTGTGTTTTATCATCTGCAATAATTTGTTGAAATAAACCATACTGCTGGACTTTTTGTCCAGGTGAAGTTTGAATCTCGGGTTTAAGCAACAAGTGCACCTTGAATTCTATTGAGTTATGAGCTGTTGGTATTGCTGAGGTGATGAAAACAATTCAAGACGCAATTCTGCTGGACAAAGCTGGAATTTTAGTTTCCTTTGGATCCAGGTTTGTTTTATTTTAGTGCTGTACAGTATTTGTGGAAATATCGGCATCTGCAATCTGGAATGAATATGGTTTTTCTCTTGTACTATTCAGTGTGTTGTTTCCTTCATGATCCTGATAATATATTTCCTATATTATAGAAGTAGAGCAGATAAAAAACAACATAGAGTCATAGAGTTATGCAGCATGAAAACAGACCCTTTGGTCCAACTCGTCCGTGCTGATCGATATCCTAAATTAATCTAGTCCCATTTGCCAGCATTTGGCCCATATCCCTTAACCCTTCTTATTCATATACCCATCCAGATGCCTTTTAAATGTTGTATAATGCCAGCCTCCCCCACTTCCACTGGCAACTCATTCCATACACGCACCATCCTCTGAGTGAAAAAGTTGCCCCTCAGGTCCCTTTTAAATCTTTCCCCTCTCACCTTAAACCTATGCCCTCTAGTTTTGGACAACCCTGCTCTGGGAAAAAGACCTAGGCTATTCACCCTATCCATGCCCCTCATGCTTTTATAAACCTCTATAAGGTCACCCCTCATCCTCCGACATTCCAGGGGAGAAAAAGCCTCAGCCTATTCAGCCTTTTCCTATAGTTTACATCTGCTGGAGGAGCAGCTGAAATAAGTAGATGTCAACTTAAAACAGAAAACTACTCTGAGGTTTATGGGAAGAAATTGATGGGACATTGGTTAATCTCATAGGCTGCTTTTGGAGTGTGATGTAATTTTTTCAATGATTGGACTTTGAGCTTTGAAACAAAGGATGCACATTGCTGAAGAACAGGATCAGGACACTGCATTCAATGAAACATTTGATTTCAATTCCAATTCCTGAGACATTTACTTGCTTCCCACTTGAATTTATGCTGGTGGGGTGTTTCCTTCATATGTTAGTAGTCATATCAATCTCAGGACTTCCATTCTTAAATGTTGGGACTGCTCTCTATACAAATGTTCTCTTAATCCGGCATCTGATCCCTTGACCTCTGTCCTATGTATAATAGTATCTTTGATCTGATCACAGCCTCAACTCATAGTAATTCAAGAAGGCAGCTCACCGCCATCTTCTCAAGGGCAGCTGGGGACAGGCAATAAATGATGGCCCAGCCAGTAATGCCCATGGGGAGAAAATTCAGAAATCTGAAGTGTAAAGAGACTTGGGAGTTCTAGTCTAGGATTCTCTCAAGGTAAACTTGCAGGTTGAGTCAGTAGTTATGAAGGCAAATGCAACTTTGGCATTTATTTTGAGAGGACTTGAATATGAAAGCAGGGATGTACTTCTGAGATTCTATAAGGCTCTGGTCAGGCCACATTTGGAGATTTGTGCGCAGTTTTGGGTCCCATATCTCAGGAGAGATGTACTGGCCCTGGAGCCGGTTCAGAGGAGGTTCACGAGAATGGTCCCAGGAATGAAAAGCTTAACATATGAGGAACGTTTGAGGACTCTGGGTCTATACGCGATGGAATTTAGAAGGATGAGGGGGGGATCTAATTGAAACTTACAGAATACCGAATGGCCTGGACAGAGTGGATGTTGGGAAGATTCTTCCATTGGTAGGAGAGACTAGGACTCGAGGGCACAGCCTTAGAGTAAAGAGAAGACCTTTTTGAACGGAGATAAGAAGAAACTGTTTCAGCCAGAGGGTGGTGAATCTATGGAATTCACTGCCACAGAAGGCTGAGGAGACCAGGTCATTTGAGTACATTTAAGAATGAGATAGGTTCTTGATTATCAAGGGGATCAAGGGTTACGGGGAGAATGGGGTTGAGGAAGTGATTGAATGACGGATCAGACCCGATGGACTGAATGGCCTAATTTCTGTTCCTATGTCTTGTGGTTTTATGGTCTTATAAATACATTATTTAAAGTTCCTACGACAATTAAATGATCACCTGTCTTTGATTTCCAAAATGGTCCTGTTACCATAATTAAATAAATAGTCGATCCTGACTATATAATTCTGTGGTGAATAGTTGAGGAAATACATCACTATGATCAGATTAAATAAATCAATGTTAAGGTAATTATGTTAGATAATTAAATATTCCAACTCCTACAGTTTGATTTGTAAGGAGTAATTCCTTGAGACTCCATGGGGACTGATTTTCTTTAAAAGATGCTGCTTTCAAAGTGCAAATCTCTTTACAAAATGACCTAAATCAGATCCTTCCCCTCTGCCAAATTTTTCCTTTCTAATTTATTTCCCTCTCTTTGGCTCTGAGCAAGTTTGGACAAAAGCTCATTTATCCCTGCTATCTTCTTGTAGAGAAGGAAACCAATAGGATGTTTTGATCCTAGAAACTAGGTTTTTTTTTAGCTATTTACCTCATACTTAATCGACACTGACTTAAAATTTTTGACTTGTTCTTTTCTGGGATTGCATCATATAAAGTCTATTGACACAAAGTGTGCTTCTAAGGTATATTCACAAACCGACATCTGTGTCAGCACAAGGTATGAAGTATAAAGAGGATCAGTGGTCGACTGGATTGTCCAGATCCAACTGTGTAAAGCTGTATATCTTAGGTTGCAAGTTAAACATTACCTGCAGTTTGAATTTCCAAATGAGACTGAATTTGTATGCGATTCCACCTCTGGCTAGGTGCCTTCTGGCACCACCCTGCCTCCTTTTGAGGATGGGGGTCAAGGCTCCCCACCCTACTCTTGCCCTGCCTTCAGTACTAGGAACCAATGGAGAGCAGGTTTATGCAAATCTACGGCATCCCCTAAGCATCATCGTAGAATCCCTACAGTGTGGAAACAGGCCCTTCAGCCCAACAAGTCAACAATGACTCATTCCCCTATAGCCCACCTAAGCTCTGCATCCCTGAACACTACGGGCAATTTAGCATGACCAATCCACCCAATCTCTGCGTCTTTGGACTGTGGGAGGAAACCGGAGCACCCAGACGAAACCCACACAGACACACGGAGAATGTGCAAACTCCACACAAACAGTCGCCTGAGGGTAGAATCGAACCCAGGTCCCTGGCGCTGTGAGACAGCAGTGCTAACCACAGTGCCACTGTGGTGGGCTGGGCTTGTCACTCCATAGTGACCTTCAATGTATCCATGGAGGCAGACATGCATTTGTAAGACTGCGTTTGTAAGCTGCATTGTTCCAGTTTCTCTGTGATGAGGGCCAGTGCATCCCGTATGGCTGTTTTCCAGCACCGTTCCTCTCTTATTACTGATATTAGAGTCCTCTCCTGCCTGGACCTGAGCAGGCTTCTGGTCTCCAGCAGCCCACCGAGTGCAGTGGCCTGGACATTTCTCTGTCATCCTCCCGGGCAACAGTAAATGTAAGATGCCTCCAATCCCACACTCTGTTTGCCTATCGACTCCACTGAGGTGTCAGTAGCAGAGTTGGTGGTAGGCTGCTGGATAGAGCCTTGTCAAAGCTTCGTCCATTGGCTGAGGACATGTCCTCTGGGAAAAGCTGGCTGCTCTCTGCTGATTGTACTTCCGACCCTGGATGCACCTGGAAGACACGAGGTGGAAAGTCTCGTGGCCGCTGGTTACAAGCGGTGTCTGATGTATCTTTACTGTGGATCTTTTTTGTAGTCCTTTGTGCATGTGGACCTATACGATCAGTCCAGATCTACCCTGTACAGTTGCTGGCATTTGTCCAAGACTTGGCAGACAGGGAGAAATCATCACTCTGCTTTCTGTGCAGGGACCTGGAGCTCCTGCTGGGCAGAGCAGTGCAGAGGTGGGAACTTCCTTTTCTGCTCCACCCACACAACCCCCCCCACACCCCACCCATCCCATCCCCCCACCTTAGCATCAGCATTGGAGGCCACAACAACAGATCACACCAGCTTGGTTCGAGGGTGTGACCTGTGCTAAAGCAGTCTCAGACATCAGGTGGAATGGACAATGATGTATAAGAAGATCAATGCACCTTCTCTATTCTGCCAGCATAGGTGCTACTATCTTCTCTCTGATACCTCACACTCACTCTGTCTGCTACTGTACCCACGTTCCAGCAAGCCCTATGGTCTACCACTCTCAGTATTACATGTAACCTCTTCTGTCACTCACTGTCACCCACCCTGAACCCCAACACCACCAACTCTGTGTCCTCTCTGCAGCAAACTGACTTGCTGTGCCACCCACTTTCATCTCCCTTAATATCTACCTCTCTCTGTCATTCTAGGAGGAAATTGGTCCCGACAAGGACAGAAAAAGTCAAACTCTGAGGTGTGCTGCTTGACATTCAGCTCCTCACACCTTAAAGGAAGAGCATCCCAATTGTGTTTGCACGAAACAGCAGAGTGAATCCCTGGAAGAGTATAAAGGCAGTAGGAATATACTTAAGAGGGAAATCAGGAGGGCATATAGGGGACATGAAAAAGCTTTGGCAAATAGGATTAAGGAGAATCCAAAGGGATTCTACAAATGCATTAAGGACTAAAGGGTAACTAGGGACAGAATAGGGCCCCTTAAAGATCAGCAAGGCCGCCTACGTGTGGAACTGTAGGAGATAGGGAGATACTAAATGAATATTTTGCGTCAGTGTTTACAGTAGAGAAGGAGATGCAAGATATAGAACGTTGGGAAATAAATAGTGACATCTTGAAAAATGTCCATATTACAGAGGAGGACGTGCTGGATGTCTTAAAACGCATAAAGATGGATAAATCCCCGGGACCTGATTAGGTGAACCCTAGAACTCTGTGGGAAGCTAGGGAAGTGATTGCTGGGCCCCTTGCTGAGATATTTGTATTATTGATAGCCATAGCTGAGGTACTAGAAGATTAGAGGTTGGCTAATGTGTACTACTATTTAAGAAAGGTAGTAAGGAAGAGCCAGGGAACTAAACACTGGTGAGCTTGACATTGGTGGTGAACAAGTTGTTGGAGGGAATCCTGAGAGACAGGATATACATGTATTTGGAATGGCAAGGACTAATTAGGGATAGACAACATGGCTTTGTGCGTGGGAAATTGTGTCTCACTAACTTGATTGTGCGTTTTCAAGAAGTAATGAAGAGGTTTGATGAGGGCAGAGTGGTGGACATGATCTATATGGACTTCAGTAAGGTGTTCGACAAGGTTCCTCATGGTAGACTGGTTAGCAAGGTTAGGTCACATGGAATACAGGGAGAACTGGCCATTTGGATACAGAACTGGCTTAAAGGTAGAAGACAGAGGATAGTGGTGGAGGGTTGCTTTTCAGACTGGAGGCCTGTGACCAGTGGTGTGCCACAAGGATTAGTTCTGTGTACACTGCTTTTGCTCATTTATATAAATGATTTGGATGTGAACATAGGAGGTATGGTTAGTCACTTTGCAGATGACACCAAACTTGGAGGTTTAGTGTACAGCGAAGAATTTACCTCAGAGTACAACGGGATCTTGATCAGATGGGCCCAGAAGTAGCAGATGGAGTTTAATTTAGCTAAATGTGAAGTGCTGCATTTTGGAAAGGCAAATCAGGGCAGGACTTATACACTTAATGGTAAGACCTGGGGAGTGTTGCTGAACAAAGAGACCTTCGAGTGCAGGGTCATAGGGGCTTGACAGTGGAGTCACAGGTAGATAGGATAGTGAAGAAGGTGTTTGGTATGCCTGCCTTTATTAGTCAGTGCATGGAGCTTAGGAATTGGGAGGTCATGTTGAGGCTATACAGGGCATTGGTTAGGCCACTTTTGGAATACTGAGTGCAATTCTGGTCTCCCTGCTATAGGAAGGATATCATAAAACTTGAAAAGGTTCAGAAAAGATTTACAAGGATGTTGCCAGGGCCTGAGGGTTTGGAGAGGCTGAGTAGGCTGGGGCTATTTTCCCTGGAATGTTGGAGGCTGAGGGGTGACCTCATAGAGGTTTATAAAATCACGAGGGGCATGGATAGAGTAAATAGACAAGGTCTTTGCCCCAGGGTGGGTGAGTCCAAAACTTGAGGGCATAGATTTAATGTGAGGGGAAAGGTTTCAAAGGGATCTAAGGGGCAAATTTTTCATGCAGAGTGGTGTGTGTTTGGAATGAGCTGCCAGAAAAAGTGGCGGAGGCTGGTACAATTATAACATTTTAAAAGGCATCTGTATGGGTATAATAATAGGAAGGGTTTAGAGGGATATGTGTCAAATGGTGGCAAGTAGCAACTAGATTTATTTGGGATATCTGATTGGCATGGTCGAGTTGGATCAAAGGGTCTGTTTCCATTGCTGTACATCATTCTGGCTCTCTGGCTGACCACCTCCAAGCCCCTGGACTGGAATTGGATCCTCCCCTTGACTTACTGTGCCAGGACCCCTGAGCAAAGACTAGCATCCTTGATTTGACTGAGACCTGCTGATAATCATGACAAGCTTCTTGGCTTTGTGTTTGCACTAAGCTGCAAGGCGAGACCGAACTAATATGAGCCTGATATCTCCGGCTGAAAAGTCACAGCAGTAACATGCAATGGAAAGACAGGGATGTTGAGAATATCCAGGTAGTTTGGGAGTGAGTGAGCACTCTGACAGTGAAAGAAGAGCCCGGAGATGCAGCCTGGTCTGACCCATGAGCTGGGTGTGTCCCCCTGAGGACAGTATCCTTGCTGTAGCAAGGCCAATGACAGTTGCTGGTGCAGTATTGAAGTGCAGAAGTGTTCTGTAAGTGGATCAGAAATGTGCCGTGAGGGTAGTTACAGGCTGGCATATTAGATGCCAATGTCCTTTGGACATGGGTGCACGTGGCCGATGCTCATGGAGAGTGGCCTGAGATGATAGTATTAAGGTTCCAATGTGGAGCATGTGGCAATCGGAAATCTTAAGTACCTGCTCTGGTTTTCATGTCCTGTTTCCACGATGTCTAGCTTGTTTGGTAATTTCAGTATGATAGGAAGCTGAATATTGATAAGATGAAGTAGACTGTCAACAAAGTGTTTAAGAGTTGTAATGCCCCTTAATTGGTAATTCACCACACCTAGCGCAAAACCCACCTCATCACTTGTGAAAAGCAGAGAAGATAGCGTGGGGGTCATGTTGTGCAATGGTAATGCCCCATCTCTAAACCAGAAGGTCCAGGTTCAAATCTCACCTGCCCTAGAGTTGTGACATAACGTGTCTAAACTAAAAGATGGTGTGAGTTGTTTCTGATGTTGTGATTGACCTTTGTGGATTTTTTTGTTTGATTCTGCCAAACATCTCCATGTTGCTGCGACTCATTTAAGATTCTCATGTAATGTTTTTATTAGAATTTGACTTTTAGTCAAGCCTTATTCATCTAGGTTTTGGTTCATGCAGAGCGTGTGAGCTACGTGTGCGGGGTTTTATAACAATGCATTATGTTTCTAATGGTATAACATACAATGGACAGTCATTTAAATGTTGCCCATTTTATATTATCACCCAAAATTAAATTCTCTCCAGGAATTGGAGATCACTATGCTGGAGACTTTCTTGTACATTATTTTTTGCATTTCTCTCATTGAGTGCAAGTAGAACTTCAATCTAACGTGAGATTGGCTTCAATCAGTATTCAGGGTGGTAGATAGGATATCTTCAAAACTTACTGAACTCTCGCCTTGAGTCTTTTGCCCGTGGTAAGCACTCATGTGTACTGACTGAGAGCATTCCATATTATCAGGAGTCCGGTGTTATTGTAGTAATCTGGTTGGTAATTTCTGTCTTGATATGAGTGACATATTAAAGAAAGACCAGTCTGAAAACCGTGTTATTCAATGAGCAAGTAGCTTAAGCAAGACTGCAAGAATGCCTTTGAGTAAATATGCACTTGCCTGTTTGTGACCACCTTGAATCCAAGTTTACTTTCAATGTTGGATAATAAGACCCTACTGGTTCAGTGACAAACTTTGAAATTCTTGCTTAAAATCAAAATGCAGAAACTTTTGCGACTGCACTTAAAGTGCAAGGATGCTGACAATTCCTGTATTAGCATATACCATGTTAGTTAAGAGAATTTTCAGTGGGGAAAAATACTACCTCATCCTTCAAGCAATAATCTTTTAATAGAATGGAAAGAATAAAGTTAATTTATGACTGAGCATGTGGGACATTTATATTTGATTAGCCATAAGCAATTTATTCACCCAAAGATTTAATCTTGCTTGTTGCTTGTTGAGGATGGTAATTGCATGTAACAGAATTGTGTTACAAAATTTGAATGTAAACAGTCTTCTAAATACACACGGAGCCAGTTTTACTTGAATTTTTAACAACAATCTAATTGACAGTCAAATTTATCAGTTTATTTATGCAAAAAATCATTTAGAAAAACCTATCTTAAAAGCATCAGTTCCATCATTATCATCTTATTAATTTAGCAGAGCTATATCACAGCTGATCATTCCTCAGTAATATCATTTGTCGCACTTCATGTGTAGCGAAACCATCTGTATGGTACATACTTAATAACAGAACCATCGGATTAAGTGCCTCTGTTTATTGAGAATTAATGTTTATATAAAATCTGATTGGACTCGATCAATAATTCAGCTATGTTGGCTTGGATGTTTAACAGTATGAATAATGCTGACATTGCCACCTTCCAAGTACAACTTCCAGCACAATTACCCAAAAGAGCTGTTAAGCTGTTATTAAAGCACTAAATGCTGCAATCAGTGCAAATGAATGCTTTAAACTTTGCTGTAAAGTTGCCTTGGTGGGCAAATTTTGAAAAAAAGAAAAATTCCCATGCTGTTTTGTCTTCACAATTATTTGGAATAAAAAGTGGTCTTTGGTTTCAGCAGTATTATAGATAAAACAATATTTTACACAACCTGTGTTATAGCCTTATTATTTTGCCTTCTAGGAATAATAAATTGTGCTTTGGTGGCAACCACTATTGCTTTATAATCATATAAATTGTTAATGCAAGCATTCCTCAGACTGATTTTCGACAAATATGTTCAGAGTGAAACTTTTTAAGTTTAATTTTTTTTTTGCAATCAATATTTCTTTGCTGTGTGATAAGTGATTGGGTAGCTGAACAAACTTCACGCCACTCTTTTCCACTTCCTCATTGTAAATGTAACATAATATTTAATGGCTCAAAAATCATGAAACATGGATTCTATATTCGACTGCTCCCAGGTCTTGAGAGACATGAAGGGAAATGAATGTTAACCAAGAAAGCAGAATATTTGCAAATGATTGAGGAAAAAGCTAAAAATTTAAAACAGTCTCTGAATTGTTTTTTGAAGACGAGATGAATGAACCTTGCATTGGTAAGTTAACAGTCAGCTTCATGATCCTTTTGTTGTCCTATTTCCTTTTTTGAACTTGTTAGCAGCACTTAGAATGACAGAGGCTCTCCGTTTTTGTCCTGCTACATAGGGGTATCTAGAGAACAAATGTTCGACTGTGGCCTGCACAGCACACTAATGTAGAAATGAATAGTGGTACATAAGCAAGTATTTGGTCCCACTAGTTCACTTTAGTGAAGTTGAAACAGGGTTTTTTTTAAACTCCTCACCTTATGTATTCCCTAAAGGCAAAATAGTTATATCTGGAAGAGGTGACATTGTGCCGAGAGGCAGAGAAATGCAAGCCCTCATTATCTCTTGTTGTTAAGTCTCTCCTGAACAATTTATACGTGCAAAATTTTATTAACTTCATGTACACCTTTACCAGAGAGGTATTGAATTTAAATCTGTTGTTTTTTTTTGTCGCAGTTCTCCTTTTAGGCACAACACAGATTGGAATTATAAGTAAAAAGTGGCTATAAGCACTTTGGAATTCTAATCCATCATCATAACCCTTTATGAAATAAAATCAATGGTGTACATAAAGAATCAATACAGCAAAATGTTGCGAGTTTCCATTAAGCAGTCGTGCAAGCTGTCACTATAGCTGTGGAGTGTGGTGTAATTCTTTCTCACATCCCTTCAGTTTAGTTTTTGGATTTTATCTCTCCTGATTTGTTTTCCTCAATTAATGATTTTCTGCATGTGATCTAGATCAACCACTGAGCTGCTAATGTTCTGTTCAGGTTGTTGTTTTAAAAAAAACGCTTTGGTTCTGATTTTGCATTGATCATTGTTGCGAAGTTGGATAGAGTATTTGATGTTTGTAAAATGATAGGATGGAAGATCGCGTAGTCCCTTTTAAACGATGATGAGTTTTTTCTAGATTGAAGGTTTAAAAAAAAATGCAGGTACACAGACAGCTCCTGAAATTGAAATACTGTATCAAAAGGCTGTGTGGTTAATAACCCAGGCAGTAGTTTATTTTGTTATTAAGGCAACCTTATTGAAAATCAGCCAATTAATTTAAACCAGACACTTAGAAACTTAAAAAAAAGTTAAATTTAAATCTGATGGCTTTGATAACCTCGGACCAATTCTATTGTAAGAAATTCATAGGTCATCATATAAATGAAGAGGGCATTCTAAAATCGGTGTGAGAGCAACTGCCATCTCTTAGAGTTAACAACCAGCAGCCCAAAAGAGAAAATCACTCGCTCTCTCAGAATTCTCTAAGATCTCCAATAAACCATCATCTTACTAAAATGGTACAGTGGCGCTCTTAGCTAATATTCCTGACACAAGAATTTGATGAAGACTGATATTCCTAACTGATGAAAAGTGGAGAAGGCACCAAACATTCCAGAACATGTATTCAGGCTGTAATTTTGAGAGACTAAACTTTAAGTATTTTTTATTAATTTGGTTTATATAATTGGGGCTTGTATTTATTGGAAAGGCATACCATTAGAATTTTGTCTTATTTGGGAATTGTTAGTAGTTAAGGGGAAATTGTTCAGTTTGTTAGTAGTTCTGTTCATTTGTTCACTGTTAGAATTAGATAAATAAATTGTTATTTGTTGGTTATAGAGTGACTGTCAGGGGTACATTTCATTCAACCTCCCCTTTATAACTGATTGCAAAGTGACAGGCAGGTTATACCACTTTTCACACTTCCTTTAACAGATTATGAGGAGAGGTGAGCTTCTCTAGGTGTTTCAGTTTTAGTTATTCAGAGGGGGGTCAACTTTTGCTTAACATCATTCAGCTTCAATTAGCATCCTTTTTGTTTTGACCTTCCTACATTCACTGTCTACTCTGTCCAAACCATTCATGGCTTCGAAGACCTCCATCAACCCTCCACTTATTCATCTCTCCTTCAAATTGGAGAGTCTTAGCTTCTCCATTCTATCCACCTAGGTGAAAGTTCTCATCCCTGCAACCATTCTTATGAATCTATCCTGCACGTTCTCAAATACCTTCACATTGTTCTAAAATGCAGTGCTCAGAACTGATTGAAACTGATTCAGCCACTTGAGGCTGAACCAGTGTTTTATTTATGTCCAGCATAACTTGCTTTCTTTTATACTTTATGACTCTAATTATAATATTCAGGATCCAAATACTTCATGGTCAATCTGCTCTTCAACGATTTTAACACAGATATATCTCTGGCTCCCTCTGCTCCTGCACTCCCTTTAGAATTACATCCTTCATTTTATATTGCCACTCCTCATTCTTGCTACTGACCATTTTTCTGCATTAAATTTCACCTGCCACTTATGTATGCATTCCACCAACCGATCTAAGTTCACTTGAAATTTGCTTTCTTCTTCACAGTTCATAATACTTCCATATTTTAAGAGAGCTGCAAATTTTTGAAACAACAATCTAGGTTGTTGCTGTAGATTAAGAAAGGCAGTTGTACTAACACCGACCCCTCAAAACCCACTATATATCTTCTTCCAGTCTGCTCAACAGTTTTGTACTTCCTGAAACTCAGCTTAATATCCATGTTGTCACCATCTCTTTCTTTGTTTTTTATTCCATGGGCATCAACATTTCTGTTACGTGGCACTTTATCAGGTACATGTTGGAATACCATGTTCACCTCATCCACCCGAATGTACCTCAGCAACTCTTTTTGTTACCTTTGACAAAAAGCCAAAACAAATCAGTTAAACATGATTTGCCCTCAAAAAATCCACGTTGACCTTCCTTCATTTTGCACTGACTGGTCATTTCTAAAAGCCTTCAGACCACCAAGTTAAGGGTGACAAGGTGCCTCTGGTGAGCACTGCTCGCTCACAGTGCCAGGAACCCTGGTTCCTTTCCAAGCTCAGGCAACTGTCTGTGTGGAGTTTGCCAATTCTCCCCATGTCTGCATGGATTCCCTTCGGTGCTCCAGTTTCCTCCCACAGTCCAAAGATGTGCAGGTCAGGTGGATTGGCCATGCTAGATTGCCTGTAGTGTCAAGGGATGTGCAGGCTAAGTGGACTAGCCATGGGTAATGCAGCGTTACAGGAATGGGGAGCGGGGGAGGTGGGTGGGATGCTGTTCGGAGGGGTGTTGTGGACTTGATGGCCTGCTTCCACATTGTGGGGATTCTACGATTCTAAGTTAAGCTGACATGAAATTTCAGGAAATTCTTCTGTCCTCTGGAACCACCCTGGTATAAAAGATAGTTTGGAAGATTATGGTCAATGCCTTCACTGTTTTCATTCTTATTTCCCTTGCATCCATGGAAATATCTCATCCCAGGTCTGGTGACTTGTTCATTTTAACTCCAAACATCCTTTCCAATACCCTTTCTTTAAAAATCTCTATTTGGTATCTCGATTACATCCCCTTCACTATGAATTGGATAACATCTTCATTGGTATAGGCACATGCAAATTATTAATTTAGTATCTCAGCCCTGCCCCCACCTCCATGTATTAATCTCCTATTTAGTCCCTAATCCATGTCGCTCCTCCTTTTGCCAGCCATTTACTATTTGCGTGCCTATAAAAGGCATTTACATTCACTTCTATGTTAGCTGCCAGTCTCTTCAAATATGACATCCTTTGTTTTCCTTAATATTCATATTTTCCATAAAAAAATTTCTGAAGAAGGGTCCAGACCTGAAACGTCAGCTTTCTTGCTCCTCTGATGCCGTCTGGCCTGCTGTGTTCATCCAGCTCTACACCTTGTTATCTCAGACACCAGCATCGGCAGTTCTTACTATCTCCTTTGTTTTCCTTATTTGTTTTATCATTTCCTCTTAGAACTTTTTATACGTGGTGTTATCCTTTTGTCATGTGCACATTTTTTTCTGCTTCATCTTCCTCTGTGTCACTGTCATTACCTCAGGGGTTCAGCATTTGTTGTTCTTATTTATATCTCTCCTGGGTGTACACCTTGATTGTGTGGATATGTATATACAAATATCTGAATTAGGGCAACAGTAAGCCATTCAACTCTTTAAGTCATCTCTACCGTTCAATATGATCACGGCTGATCTGTTTTTGTTCTAAATTTCATATTTCCATCTGCCCCTGAACCTTTGATCGCCTTGGCGAACAAGAACATGTGCACCTCCACCCTGAAAACATTCAATAATGCTGCTTTTACTACCTTTTGAGGCAGAGTGTTCTGAAGTTGCACAGCCCTCTGAGAGGAAATATTTTACCTCCTCTCTGTCCTAAAAGGATTTCTAATTTTATAGCTGTAGCCCCAGTCTGGTTTCACCCAAAACAGAAATATCCTTTCTATGTCCACCTTGTCAAGACCATTTAGGATCTTTTCAACTTTAATTAAATTGGCCCTTGTTCCTCTAAGTTCCAATGAATACAATCTCTCCTCATAAAACCATTTGCTCATGCCACTATGTATCTCGTAAATCTCATCTGAATTGCCTCCAATGTACTTACAGCCTTCCTTAAATAAGGACACCAAAACTGCACGTAATATTTGAGATGTGGGTTTTCCAATGCCCTGTGCAACAGAGGCATAACAACCTTACTTTCCTTGATGATCTTCTAATAAGGGATAACATTCCATTGGCCTTCTGACTGACTTGCTGTCAATGCATGATAACATTTTGTGACTCACGCACTAGAGCACCTAGATCATTCTGCAGCTCGGAATTTACATTTTGTTCTCTATTTAAAGAAACTCTGCTTTTTATTTTTCTTGTCAAAGCCAACTACTTCATTTTTTTTCCACATTTACACTTCATCTGTCAGTTTTTTTGCCGATCACTTGTTTATCTATATCAGTTTACATCGTTATTAAGTTATCTTCACAACATCCTTTCCTACCTGTCTTTGTAACATCTGCAAATTTGACCATCATGCATTTGATCCCTCGGTCGAGGCATTCCACTCCTGTACAACTCAGACGTCCTCGTTTTTCAAGGACCGCAAATTCCCCCTCTCAGTGGTCGAGAACGCCCTCGACCGTGTCTCCCACATTTCCCGCAACTCATCCCTCACACTCCCTCCCTGCAATAGCAACCAAAACAGAATCCCCCTCGTCCTCACGGACCACCCCACCAACCTCTGGATCCAACGCATCATCCTCCGACACTTCCGCCATCTGCAATCCGACCCCACCACCAAAGACATTTTTCCCTCCCCACCCTTACCTGCTTTCCGGAGGGACCACTTTCTCCGTGACTCCCTTGTCCGCTCCACACTCCCCTTCAGCCCCACCACACCCGGCATTTTTCCCTGCAACCGCAGGAAATGCTACACCTGCCCCTACACCTCCCCCCTCACTCCCATCCCAGGCCCCAAGAACACCTTCCACATCAAACAGATGTTCACCTGCACATCTGCTAATGTGGTATACTGCATCCGCTGTTCCTGTTGTGGCCTCCTCTAAATCAGGGAAACCAAGCGGAGGGTTGGAGACCGCTTTGCAGAACACCTACGCTCGGTTTGCAGTAAACAACTGCAACGATGCCACCCGAAGGTTGCAGGAACAGCAACTCATATTCCACTTGGGAACCCTGCAGCCCAATGGTATCAAGGTGGACTTCACAAGCTTCAAAATCTCCCCTCCCCCTACAGCATCCCAAAACCAGCCCAGCTCGTCTCCGCCTCCCTAACCTGTCCAATGCCAAGATTGAGCAATTCGAGGGTTTTTTCTATCAGGGTTCAGCCAATTGGGAAATTTCCCAACTCAAGGTTATGTCAGTTGAGAAAATCTAGCCCAGTAAGTGAGTTACTTTTTACTTTCAGTAAAGTCTGGCCTGTTGCACTCTCTATCAGATCTAGAGTCAGCCTGTAACCGTTAAATGGTTTCTTAACATAAAGCAACCATAAACAGACTACATAATATTCAGTGCAACACATAAAATGATTATAAAGTTTATTCTGCCCTTGATTCTTGTACAAAACCATCAAGACACTTCTCCTGAGGTGTCTTTCAACATGATGAGGTCCCTGAAAAGTTTTTTCTTGTTAATTCAATGTGATGAAGGAATCACTGACTTAGTGCAAACTGCAGGGTTGGATTATGACATGCTTCAGGCCCTAAGCTAAGTCAAGCTAAGAAGCCCGTTAGCATTACTAAAAAAAAGCATTATTCTAAAAGAAATAGCAATGCAAATATCTGCAGAAATATTGCAGTTTTATATTTGCAAATAGGTGAAAGCACAATGAAAAGCAAATGAACTAAAACCTATCTCTTGCATCAAGCAGATTTGTATTATTAAATACTTTCATTTTGCAGTATCTAATAACTTCTATGAAATATTTTAATGTACAGTAACATAGGAACAACTTCACAGATAAGTGATTACCAAACGGATGGCATAAAATTTAAACCATTTTCTTCTGTGGCTTTTTTTTGGGCACAGTCTACACTTATTGAAGTGAACATTACAGTCATCGCTTGGACGATCCTGCACCATCTCACCATGTTACTATTCTTGCACCATTCTACTTTATGAATTCAGGGTAAGTTAGAAAGTATTCAATGGGAAAACCAATTGGAGGAGGAACCACGCACAGGCCCCCTGGCAGTTTCCAGCCAGGACACTGACAAGGAGACCCTTGTATGTTTGTTTTCTCTAAGACACAAGCACCACCTCAGTCCTCTCCACAAAAACTCTGAGGCCTTCCAACCCCAGCTATGGAGCTAGGGAGTATACATAGAAGCACTGGGAGAGAAAGAAAGCAGAAAGAATGAGGGCACTTTGGTGGCAGGGGAGTAGAAGAAGATCTTATTTTTCCCATTTTGTACACAAATGTTGCTGCCTGTAACTTTCAAGTTTTGATTCTCTGTGTATAGGTGCTCAACACTTTGGCCATGAACTGCAGTTGGAGGGTGTGACAACTAAGAGATTTCTGCACAGAGCCAACAACATCAGCTACAATTAGGGTGAGCAATGTGTACACATGGCTTTGTGTGCTACTGGCAAATTTGACTCTCCCGGTTGACCATCCTTAATGTTTGGATCCCTCTGTGCACAATGGTGTAGCTGCCAAAGAATAGTGGTTGTGTCAGGAAGATAGCACCTTCAGAGAGGGTTGATGGTTCAGAGTGGCCGGGGAGTATGCATCCTAAAAGATGTTGTGCTAGACCATATGCTAAGGCGTATGATTATCTTTTTTATCCCCTTTTTAAAAGGCCTGTGTTCTAAATGCACTCAAACCCCTCTCTCTCACTTACCCCGCCCACTCTGAATGTGATCACAGCCATTGTCTTCCTCACTGCACACTTTCAAATTCCAAAGTGATGGAAAGTATCATTACCCCTCCAGCAACACTGTCCCCCCCCCCCCCCCCCCCCCCACCAAACCCCCCACAATTCCATCCTCAGCCTAACACTGTTGGCAAGTCTTAAATATCCACATCTTCCTCTTATGTGGCCATCCTGTTAACTCTGTAGGTTCACAGTTCCCCAGGTCCCTCTACATTCACCTACACCTATCTACCCCTCCCACTCGGACCCAGACGTAGGAGGTGAATATGTCACATGCCTTGTTTGTGTTCCCTTTCTTAGGGAGCTACTGACCGTCTCATATTACCCCCTTGACAGTCACGCTTTACAGCGTGACCTCCTTCAAAATCCTGCTGCCCACTTCCCCATTCACTATTGTATTGTGCCCTTGTCTGCAGCCCTCAGTTCCAAAGGTTCATCTGCCAAGGCTCAGTCCTGCAGCTGCTATTTCACCCCCGCTCCCTCCAACCCCTTTCCCCTTCATCTTCAGTTTCAGAGAATGAACCTGAGGATGGACTGACTGTGCCTTACCTCCCTGACAGACGTGACCAAAGAGCCCTGGATACTGTCTATAGAGCTCTCTGACCATATTAACCCCAGCCGTTAGACTTGCCATTATGGAGCCAGCAGGCTGACTAAAACCTACCCCGTGGACTGCCCTGGACCCGTCTGACTGAAACACCCCAGCCTAGATACCTGTTTGTGCCAATTCCCCTGACTATTATGGGAGATGCACTTGAGTTACTGTAACTAAAACAGAAATTACTGATGAAACTTCAGTCATCTGGCAGCATCTATGGGGAGAAAGCGGAATTAATGTTTTCAGTCTGGTGTCTCTTGCTCAGAACTTGCTTAATGTGCTGCGACCCCTTGACTGACCAGCAAGGCAAGCTGCCTGGTTGTGAGTGTACTAAATGGCTTGGTACGGCATGTCAGAGCAAGGTAAGGCAGGGATTCTGAGACCAGGTTGGCATGAAGTGAGTGAGGGTAAGTGAGCATCCCTGAGCAGCAGCCTGGTCCAGTATGCCAGCTGGGCACCTCTCCCTGGGCACAAAGTGTCCCCACTGCACCTCTTCGATGCAAATTGTTGTTGTGTCCTGCAATGCAATTTAGTGCTTTCAGATTACACTGCCAGTGTACAGTAGAAATGCCAGGATGGCCAAGATGGTTTGACAGATATCTGATGCCAATGTTTAGGGAGGAGGAGGAGGAGGTGTGTGTGCATCTGGTACCCTGAGCTGGGGCTTGGACGCAGCCAACATGGTGGTTGTTCAGATCAATTGGCCGGTTGAATCTGCCACGGATATGCTCTGGTTTCTATGTTGATTTTTCCAAAGATCAAGGATGTTTGGCAAGTTTGGTAAGATGGGAATGTGCATATTAATGAGGCGAGTTGTGGGGTTAACATGATATTTAACAAGTCTTAATCACCGTCAATTTGTATCTCTGTGCTGTCGAGTGAGAATCTCACCATTCCACTTGTGAAAAGCATAAAAGATGGAGTGAGATGATCTCAATTATAGGGATGGGCCTTGCTGCACTTGTTGCCCAATCCTGGCAGATAACTCACTATAACCCACATCACTAACACTCCCATAAGATTCCATGCAGAGTTTTCCGATTTAATTTAATTTAAACTGTTATATAATAGCTGTGTAGCCATATAAGTATATTTCTGTCATATTGGAGTAAACGTGATTGGTTTTTGAGTTCTTTTGTTGCCCTGTTTTGTTTACCTTTTAACTGATTATGTAAATCTTGAAGTTTAGTCATTTTTTTTCATATTTGGACTCTCCTGTTAATGTGTGGCCTTAGTTTTATCTGTAGCTTGCCAGTGCTGGATTTAAGCAATCTGCAACCAGCAGTCACTTACAAACTACCTAACTCCGGATTTACTTCTCAGATAAGCTTCAAGCTTGACGTGTAAGAGCAAGCCCATTCACAGAGTTATTAAAGTATGATATTAGCAGACACTTGCTTTTCTTCTGTGCCCCATAACTGGTTAGCTATTCTTTAATAATGGCTTAAAATCTTCATGATCGAATGTGATACAAATCTGAAACACAAACAGAAAATGTTGAAAATATACATCAGACCAACATCTTCTGTAATAGTAAAATTTCAAGTTGCTGTTGCATCAGTATTGTTTAAGGTAATGGTTTTCAAAGGGTTAATGTTGGAGATTGAATACATTTAAAATGCTGTCAGTTGATTTCATAAGAACTTGGTTGGGGAAATGCAGAAAATCTTAGGATATTGAAGAGGAGAGATTTGTATCCCAGGCCTCCTTGTAGTCTATGTAATAATGTCGAATGTAGTTTATTGATTGAGAACAATCAGCTACATCTTGCTTAAGACCGAGACTCTCCTCATGATTGTTCCCTCCTCCTGCAAATCAAGAAACAATGAAAGTAAGGAGATTGAGGGAGCAAACTACCTCAATTACAAACTGAAAGTGGCTGTCTTCACAGCGCAAAGAACAGTTAGGACAGGGTTTTAGGTAAAGAAGCGGGAAAAAGGGGAAAGGAAGAATGGCAGGATTGATTCTGTAACAAACAGAGTAAGAAAACGTAAATAAACAAAAGAGGAGACAATGTGTTAAAAATAGCTGTGGCAATTGTTGATCACAATGATGAATTCAGTACATTGTAAAATACATAAGTAAACTGCCTATGATCCTTCAGCAGCTGGTAAGTTGGCTGTTGTGGTTTGCAAGGGACTAGTCCTTTTTATATGAACCTCCATTTAAACGCTTGATGTACTAAATCTTCTAACAACAGTTTTAATCTGTAACGAACACAGAGCAAAAAAAATTTGTCATAAAGATGGTGCAGAAGATCTAGTAGACAAAAGAGTAGTTGGAACTACAGTGGATTAAGCTAACATAAGAAAGAAATAAAGTCATTCCAGAGAGTAAGTTGGGCAAAGGATTAAGTCAGATAAAATTTATTGTCCCAATATGCATGTACGTGGAATCCCATTACCAGAGACAAGACCCGGAAATGAAGGGAACTGTCAGAGATGGGACCAGGTAAATCACAGAATCCCTACAGTATGGAAACAGGCCCTTTGGCCGAACAAGTCCACACCGCCGCTCAGAGCATCTCTCATAACCCATCTAATCTACACGTCCCTGAACACCTACAGGCAATTTAGCATGACCAATCCACCTAGCTTGCGTATCTTTGGACTGTGAGAGGAAACTGGAGCACCTGGAAGAAACTCACATGGGGAGAATGTGCAAATTCCACACAGACAGTAGCCCGAGGGTGGAATCAAGCCCGGGTCCCTAGCGGTCTGAGGCAGCAGTGCTAACGACTGAGCCACCGTGCTGCCCCAATAAAATCCCTCCAGCATGGGAACAGGCTATTTGGCCCAACAAGTCCACATTGACTTTCCAAAGAGCATCCCACCCAGACTCACCCGTCTATCCTACCCCTGCTTTTCCCATGGCTAATCCACCTAACCTATACATCTTTGGACTGTGGAAAGAAGCTGGAGCACCCAGAAGAAACCCACACAGACACAGGGACAACGTGCAAACTCCACACAGACAGTGACCTGAGGGTGGTATTGAACCTGGGTCCTTGGTGCTATGAGGCAGCAGTGCTAACCACTGAGCCACAATGCTGCAGCATCAATGTAACAGATAAATTGGATTTGTAAATGTGGTTAATGAAATGTTCAAGATTGGAATGGCAAGAAGTAAGATTTCAGTTTGAGATGCAGAAAGAACTTTCTGGATGAAAGAAAGCAATCAATGCTGGAATTCAAATTATAAGAGGAAAGTGACCTTTGTAATAAAGCTGCCATCATTTCAATTTCCTGGGATCACCAGTAGAACACAGAAGTGAGGCAAATGAGGCAGGCCCGACCAGTCCCCCTCCACTGACACCCTTGTCCACTTAGCTGAACTCGTCCTCACCCTTAACAACTTCTCCTTCAATTTGTCCCACTTCCTACAGACAAAAGGGGTGGCCATGGGTACCCGCATGGGCCCAAGCTATGCCTGCCTCTTTGTAGGATACATGGAACAATCCCTCTTCCAAAGCTACGCTGGCCCTATGCCCCACCTCTTCCTCCGTTACATCGATGACTGTATCGGCATCGCCTTGTGATCCCACGAGGAGCTCGAACAGTTCATCCACTTCACTAACACCTTCCACCCCAGCCTTAAGTTCACCTGGACCATCTCCGATACCTCTCTCCCCTTCCTGGACCTCTCTATTTCCACCTGGAAACCGATATCCATTTCAAGCCTACCGACTCCCACAGCTACCTAGAGTACACCTCCTCTCACCCACCTTCCTGCAAAAAGGCCATCCCCTATTCCCAATTCCTTTGCCTCCGCCACATTTGCTCCCAAGATGAAGCAATCCACTCCCGGACATCCCAGGTGTCCTCGTTTTTCAAGGACTGCAACTTCCCCTCCACAGTGGTTGAAAAACGCCCTCGACTGTGTCTCTCACATTTCCCGCAACTCATCCCTCAAACCCCCTCCCTGCAGTAATAACCAAAACAGAAACCCTCTCGTCCTCACGTACCACCCCACCAACCTCCGGATCCAACGCATCATCCTCCGACACTTCCGCCATCTGCACTCCGACCCCACCAGCAAAGACATTTTTCCCTCCCCACCCTTATCTGCTTTCCGGAGGGACCACTCTCTCCGTGACTCCCTTGTCCGCTCCACAATCCCCTCCAGCCCCACCACACCCGGCACTTTTCTCTGCAACCGCAGGAAGTGCTACACCTGTCCCTACACCTCCCCCCTCACCCCCATCCCAGGCCCCAAGAAAACCTTCCGCATCAAACAGATGTTCACCTGCACATCTGCCAATGTGGTATACTGTATCCGCTGTTCCCGTTGTGGCCTCCTCTACATTGGGGAAACGAAGCAGAGGCTTGGGGACCGCTTTGTGGAACACCTACACTCGGTTCGCAACAAACAACTGCACCTCCCAGTCGCGAACCATTTCAACTCCCCCTCCCACTCCTTGGACGACATGTCCATCCTGGGCCTCCTGCAGTGCCACAACGGTGCCACCCGAAGGTTGCAGGAACAGCATTTCATATTTCGCTTGGGAACCCTGCAGCCCAATGGTATCAATGTGGACTTCACAAGCTTCAAAATCTCCCCTCCCCCCAACCGCATCCCAAAACCAGCCCAGCCCGTCCCCGCCTCCCTAACCTGTCCTTCCTCCCACCTATCCCCTCCTCCCCCCTGAAGCCCCACCCCGATCTCCTACCAACTAGCCTCATCCCACCTCCTTGACCTGTCTGTCCTCCCTGGACCGACCTATTCCCTGCCTAACTCCCCACCTACACGCACCTTTACTGGCTCCATCCCCGCCTCCTTGACCTGTCTGTCTCCTCTCCACCTATCTTCTCCTTTATCCATCTTCTATCCGCCTCCCCCTCTCTCCCTATTTATTTCAGAATCCCCTTCCCCTCCCCCATTTCTGAAGAAGGGTCTAGACCCGAAACGTCAGCTTTCCTGCTCCTCTGATGCTGCTTGGCCTGTTGTGTTCATCCAGCTCTACACCTTGTTGTCTCAGAATTCTTGCATTGTTTTTACTTTAAAACTTGATATGGGAAGTGTAAATTGATTCTCTTGGAAGCACATCCTCAATATTTTTTGTTTCTTTAACTTTTTTTTCTTTTGTGCACCACTGTTTGCACCTTTTGTTGATCAGTAATTTCTTTGTTACTAGATTTATTCCTAAATGGTGACAGTGAATTTATTGTATTGTAGCTGCTGTAAAAAGTCACTGTGGCTCCAGTCAACAGCTTCCTGTCTAATATTGAGAAAGTTTGTTATATTTTGTTGCTTGAAGTTCATGTGTTATAGATTTGTTTATGACCTGCACTTGCTTTGACTGAATTAAAATTAAAGTTTATTTGTTGTTTCCTGTTCACATGCCTAATCCACGGGTTACAGAGAGTATCAGACATGAATTGTGAATGTAAGCATTTTCATTAGATAAGCAGATAGGCTGACATGATTTTGACCTTTTGAATGCTTAATTCGCTGGGAAGCTTTTCACAGCAGTTTACATGTAAACCTATCTTGTACTGGTGACTTGAAAAATATTTGTGTATTATCTTAGACTACAGGAAATTGAGACGAGTTTTTGATAAAAATGAGTAACTTGCCGACTCAACTGTTTTACTCAAGGCTTAACAATGTTGCAAAAATACTGTTGTATTTTCTCAGAGTTATCAACACAAATGGCAAGCTTTCAGAACATCACTAAAATATTGGTAAGATTCTGCAAAAGAAATGGCGTGCTACAGCCCTTGCCAATGAATTCAGAAATCTGACATCAAATTCTCGCATTCATTTAAGGGCAGTGAAACAAGTAAATATAGAACATGTGAAGTTGCCATAACTACACAGCATATGTACATTAAGCAGTCCATACACAGTTAAGGTTTGTCCTGTTAGTGCATTACATATTCCAACTCACACTTTCTTGTTCAGACTCTGTGATGCTCATATAAATGATTCACTGTAACTCCTGCAGCTGATTGAAATGACCTCAGGAAGGATTGTGGATAAGCACCAATGCTGCCCTCAGCACATGTGCAGTTGCTCTTGACATCTTTCCAGCCAGCAGCAGAAACATGAGCGCTGTTGCAGAGAGTGGATAATATGAAACCACAGGAGAAATTCACCAGAAAATGAATTAAGTCAACCAACTTCAGAACAAGTTTCAACTTTAACTAATGCACGCAAGGAGAGGAAAACATAATATTTCAATTAAATTGAAATTTATCCTTCCTCTTCCATTTTTTTGTATTCTGAAACTGTTTTTATTCAGTACATGAACATGATTGCAAGCCAGTCACTTGCAGCAAGGGAGCTAACCGTATTCTATGCAAATATGTAGATGTATATTAGTTGTTTACAAAGGATTCAGTCCTTGGCTGCACCATTACTAATAACCATAACTAATTAACCATGTTGAAGTTAAAGTATGGTTTTGGATGCTGTCATATCCACTGCTGTCCAGGGCGAGTCACCTTGTGCGAGTAGGTGCTTTTCAGCTCATTACCAATGCAAGCATGAGTTATTTGGTAAACAGCATGGTAGGTTAGTGGATATTTGGGACTTGATAGTTTGGAACACCCAGTCTGGCACCAGACTAAACGGAAGTATGCTGACAGGAGCAGGTTGTAACACAATTAAAATATGATATTAATATATGACTCCAAGCCCACACCAAATTGTTGACTCAGGAGTGGCTTGGCAAATCACTCAGTTGTGTCAAACTGTTACAAAACAGAAGGATTGTAGTGGTTCAACAAGAAAACTTATCATTGCCGAGGGCAACTAGGGATGGGCAGTAAAGTCAGCTTTTCCAACAATGTCCACATTCTGTCTATATTTCTTTTAAATTGCCTTATCATAAATTCGACATTAATTTGACAATGATTTCTTAACTTGTTCACCAGAGTGTAGAATCTTTATGAAAAAAACCTGTCCTCAACCTTCACAGCCCTGACTTGTGGGGTCCTCCTGGGGTTGATGACCGTGGCACTGTAAGACCGGGGGGCACCACGTTAGGTGCTGCGAACCAGAACTTCCCCTCAGCCTGTGGTGGTCACCCTCAGGAACCCAGAAATGCTGGCTAAGAAGCTCCCACTGGTGCTTCATGAGGTGATCAGCAGGAGGCATTGCAACGCCATCTCATCAGACCCATCCAGCCTGGGCTGGGATTGAAGTGCCAGTCAGTGGCAGTGGGTCTTACAATAGAGATGGCAAGCAGTGCAGGAAAAAAAAAAGCCAATCATGTCCTGTGCTCTGCAGGGAAAGGCGCCACCAACTTCTCTCTGCCACCTCATGTTCACAAGGCTGTCACTCAGTCTATGCACATGCATCGCACACAAATTGGCACTGCAAGCCTCAGCATAACATGTGTAATGTGTTCTCTCATGCTCACCCCCTACTCCATCCTCTCAATTCACAAACCTTTCTGGATACTGCACTTCTTGCTCACTCCCTCGCTCAGCTTACCTCGCAGCATTTCTCCTGCATCCACTTCCATCGAAAGGGCCAAGATTCATCAGCTATCAAGCTGCTCATTGTCCTTGAGGAAAGGGGGATACACCTTGCTGGGAATACCAGGGCCATTCCCGTGGTGACAGGGACACACTAATAAATAACAGTGAATAACATTGTGCTCTGCCCTTCTCAGGTGTGCAGAGCACAAACTCAGAGTTCTATCAGTTTTCCCTGCTGCAGGCATAGACCCCACCCAGGACTCCACACAGTGAAGCAGCCCATAGCCTGCACCTATCTCTGCACCAGCATGACCACCTAAGGAGGAAGTCTGTAAAACCTCTAAGGATGCACTGTCAAGGTGTTTCCCTACATCCTCCAGAGACTTGGTGGGAGCATTTCCCCGAGGAGACTAAGGGATACCGTCTGGTGAGCACATTACTGACCTGTGTCCATAGTCGATACGGGGAGAAAAGGCCAGAGATCTCTAATGCTTAGGGACTGCTGGAAATCAGGCCCCTGCTCAGCCCTGAACGGAAGGTAACCAGCTGTTAGGGGCATGCTCAACCTTTAGGGACAGGCATGGCACCATCATGCAGCTGGGCCAGACGTCTTTGGTAGGCTGAAACAAAAGATGGAGGAATCTGTCCATATTTTCACTATGGTGACTCCAGTCTGAGAGTACCTGCAGCCTCCATGGAAATGGTGGGTGGCTTCCTTTTGAAATTTGGGTCCACCAGAAGGGTCAGTAGCCACAGAACATATGCTCAGACCTGTACTCTGTTGCCGTGTGTCCTCTCCATCAACCACAAGGTGAAAAGGACCTTGACCTCATTCCAGGTCCCCCATCTTATCAAGGAGACAGCATGGTGCCAACAGGTAGCCACCGTGGGAAGGAGGAGGAGTGACAGGCAGGTGGGTTCCTCTTAGAACATGCCAGGGGTGTCCCTACACTCTGCCTGCGCCCCCCTGCTTGTGACCCCACTGTGTTCAGCAGCTGAAGATGAGGAGGGTAAGCCTGCCACTGGGTAAGAGACTTTCAGGAGAGGCAGGGCCTCTAGGCCCAAGGCCCCCGGACCATCCGCCCAAGCCTTAGCAGGGCATACCAGCCAGTGGCCCATTCCACGCCAGCTGTGGAAGGTAGGCCTACAATTAGATGTAGTGACAGGATGGACAAAAAAATTCCTTCTGTAGACACGATGGTGACATAACCATTGTACATGATGTTCATTTTGTGAATAATTTGTGCTTTTCTAATGTCTTCTGTAGTCTCTTTGATCCAGTTGGACTGGTTAAAGTTATCTGATGTGAAAGATGTGGAGTATCTTTAACAGCAAAAGGATGTGTTGCGTTGCAGTCTATACACCTCAATACCTCTCTCAATCAGTAAAACGGGTGACTGGAGATTGAAGCTCATCTATAATTTGGGTATGGTTGTCAAGGCATTAAAGATGATTCCTGGGTCACTGAGGGTAATGCTAAAGATGTAGGTGAGGAACTAAGACCTGGGATGTCAAATTGATGGGACCTGCATATGTACATTATGGGAGCAATGGCAGAATCTGTTATTTATTGACAAACCGCAGGACTGAAAGATCTGTCTCGTGTCTGGGTTCTCAAAGCCATGCTCTGATGTTTAAAGCTGTCAGGTGGCCAACGGAGGATTTGCATGTCAAATTACTAATGTTGCAGACTGCAAGTAAAGGAACATATCTAAAATTCATAATCCGTGATAATAGAAATGTGAACAGAGGTGATGCTCAAGCACTTCAAGGATACAATAAACGTTCATTTCACTCTGAGGTTCTGCAGGGACGGTGACGTTGATAAGGAGTACTCCTAGAATGTGGGATTACTCAATAACATTGACCAGGGAGTGCACCCTCTGATGTGACCTATGTATTGACTTGAGGACCAATTTGGTGCAAACATCCAGAAGTTTGAGGTATTGAAAGTGCTTACTGTTTCATAGTGGCTTTAACATTAACATTGGCCCAGGGCTGATTTGCACATGGACTGAAATTTTTGCAGAGGTGAGGATATCAGAGTCATGGTTGAAAGTAAAATTCATTTTATTGTATGGATGAACCAAAATGAAAAAGGAGTGAATTGTTGAGGAATGTGGCATCAACAGACTGATAGCCAACTGTGCAAATGAAATAATAACTTGTACATCAAGACCACCCAGTTCAGTCATCCTGGAGGTGGGAGGCTTCTCTCTGTCCTCTTAGGTTCGACAGACCATTGCCTGTCTTTCTGTATTTCCTAGTCTGCCTGCTTCCTTCAGGATCCTGACCCTCATCTTTATCCTCTCATTCCTCACTGCTGCAAATCCTCCTTGGCTAACAAAGCTACTTCACTGATTAAGATTATGAAGAGTCCAGTGTGCCATTGTAATGTGGGGCACCCTGTCTGGGATATACCATATTGCACTGTCCAGAATTTAGAATTTCATTTTCAGGAGCCCTATGGTTTGTATTTTCTAGTTGAAGCATGGGCAGAATTGTACCCTTGGTGTCAGTCTGAGGATTTCTGAGAATTGTCATCATCAAGGTATGGAGGGCTCACCTCCCAGAATGAACTTGCGAGATGACCTCTGACTGACCAACCAGCAAAGCCTGCACTGCTTTTCCATGGTTTCTAAGGCTCACTGTGGTTAAATTCCCGAACTGAAATGGACAATGACCTGACAGACTGAGGCCAACCACCCAGACTAGACATGTTCCAGCCCCTCGATTTGACTGATGGACTGGAGTGTAGTGTGATTCCAATGGACCTACACACCACCTCTGATGTTGAATTGGCACCAGGCCCTGTCCCTCTTACCATGGTCAACCCCCACAGCCCATCCACCTCTCCACCTTTCACATGTTCTCGTCACTGTATGCTGAAGCCACATGGTCCTGCCTTTCCTGCTGCTCCAAATGTACGAGCTGGGAGAGAAAAGCTGCTGCCTGACTCTGAGGAGCTTGATGCTAATGTGTTCCCATTGCCTAGTTGGGGGAGCAACGGTCCAGAGAGCCACCACCTCCAAGTCAACATGGAGGTGCCTATTGCATTTGTAGTGGAATCATCAAAGAAGAGCTATCCTCACCCAGACTGGAGGCAGAGGATCCGATCTGACAGGTACCTGCTTGGCCTATTCAGTCAGGTTTTTGCAGTACTGTGTATCTCAGTTGGCTGCAGTTTGATTGGGAAAGGGAAGTAGGATAGTTAATGAGACACAAAGGCATACACATAGGCTTCTCACCGCCTGACGACAAAAGCTTCAAATTGCCACCTAAGGAGGGAGAACTTAACTGTGAATGTTTAACTGGATGGTGAGAATCGGATCAGAGATAGTAGGAACTGCAGATGCTGGAGAATCCGAGACAACAAGGTGCAGAGCTGGATGAACACAGCAGGCCAATCAGCATCATAGGAGCAAAAAGGCTGACGTTTCGGGCCTAGACCCTTCATCAGAAATGGGGGAGGGGAAGGGGGTTCTGAAATAAATAGGGAGAGAGGGGGAGGCGGATAGAAGATGGAGAGGAGAGGATAGGTGGAGAGGAAACAGACAGGTCGAAGAGGCTGGGATGGAGCCAGTAAAGGTGAGTGTAGGTGGGGAGTTAGGGAGGGGATAGGTCAGTCCAGGGAGGATGGACAGGTCAAGGGGGCGGGATGAGGTTGGTCGGTAGGAGATGGGGATGCGGCTTTAGGTGGGAGGAGGAGATAGGTGGGAGGAAGAACAGGTTAGGGAGGCGGGGACGAGCTGGATTGGTTTTGGGATGCGGTAGGGGGAGGGGAGATTTTGAAGCTTGTGAAGTCCACATTGATACCATTGGGCTGCAGGGTTCCCAAGCGGAATATGAGTTGATGTTCCTGCAACCTTCGGGTGGCATCGTTGTGGCACTGCAGGAGGCCCAGGATGGACATGTCGTCTGAGGAATGGGAGGGGGAGTTGAAATGGTTCGCGACTGGGAGGTGCAGTTGTTTATTGCGAACCGAGCGTAGGTGTTCTGCAAAGCGGTCCCCGAGCCTCCGCTTCGTTTCCCCGATGTAGAGGAGGCCACAACGGGTACAGTGG
>NC_063338.1:27457108-27574116 GCF_021869965.1 Rhincodon typus | reverse complement strand
CCTGCGGTTGCAGGGAAAAGTGCCGGTTGTGGTGGGGCTGGAGGGGAGTGTGAAGCGGACAAGGGAGTCACAGAGAGAGTGGTCCCTCCGGAAAGCAGATAAGGGTGGGGAGGGAAAGATGTCTTTAGTGGTGGGGTCGGATTGCAGATGGCGGAAGTGTCGGAGGATGATGTGTTGGATCCGAAGGTTGGTGGGATGGTACGTGAGGACGAGGGGGATTCTTTTTTGGTTCTTATTGCGGGGACGGGGTGTGAGGGATGAGTTGCGGGAAATGTGGGAGACACGGTTGAGGGCGTTCTCGACCACTGAGTGGGGGATGTTGCGGTCCTTGAAAAATGAGGACAACTGAGATGTACGGGAGTGGAATGCCTCATCCTGGGAGCAGATGCGGCGGAGGCGAAGGAATTGGGAATAGGGGATGGCATTTTTGCAGGAAGGTGGGTGAGAGGAGGGGTATTCTAGGTAGCTGTGGGAGTCAGTGGGCTTGAAATGGATATCGATTGCTAGGTGGTTGCCCGAGATGGAGACAGAGAGGTCCAGGAAGGAGAGAGAGGTATCAGAGATGGTCCAGGTGAACTTAAGGTTGGGGTGGAAGGTGTTGGTGAAGTGGATGAACTGTTCGAGCTCCTCGTGGGAGCACGAGGCGGCGCCGATACAGTCATCAATGTAACGGAGGAAGAGGTGGGGTTTAGGGCCAGTGTAGGTACGGAAGAGGGATTGTTCCACGTAACCTGCTGCTTGGCCTGCTGTGTTCATCCAGCTCTACACCTTGGTGAGAATCGGATGTTAGGATTCATGACTGATGAAGCCATCAAACTTTGTGTTGTCCTCAACGTTGTAGGGAGGAGGGAACCCCACCCAACATGTCTACACAATAAAATTGTAATTGTTTTCCAACTTTTGAATTTAGCCATCAAATTCTAATGAATAACACTGTGTATTGATCTATAACTTCCTTAAAACTACTAAGGTGTTGTGAAAAGCAGCTAAAGTAAATGCAAGATAACCAGGTGTAGAGCTAGATGAACACAGCAGGCCAAGCAGCATCAGAGGAGCAGGAAAGCTGATGTTTCAGGCCTAGACCCTTCTTCAGAGAAAGGGTCTAGGCCCGAAACGTCAGCTTTCCTGCTCCTCTGATGCTGCTTGGCCTACTGTGTTGATCCAGCTCTGCACCTTGTTATTTCAGATTCTCCACTATCTGCAGTTCCTACTATCTCTGAAACAAGGTAAATGCAACAACATTTTCATACATTGGGCCTAATGTCATTCAGGCAGATGTGATGGGATTGGATGGCATGTTATTCAAGGTCAGTGATGGAATATTATGACCAAATATCAGATGATCAGAAATAGCAAATGGTGCTTGATTGGTAGGTTTTAAACCCAAGATTGATTGGATGACAGAAATCTAAGGTAATGTTGTGGGATGAAAACAGCAAGTGTGGGGAGAAACTCAGTGGGTCTGGCAGCTTCCTGCCAAATGAAGAATTATATTTGACTCAAAACATTAACTCTGTTTCTTTCTCCACAGATGCTACCATATCTGCTGAATTTGTCTAGCATTTTCCATTTTTTTAATTTCAATTTTTTGGCATTGTCAGTACTTTGCTGTTATTTTTGTGGTGATGTGGGGTCAGGTTATGGCTTAGTGTTGAGACCGTCACTATTTTTATTTTAATTTTCTCATTTTTGATTTGGCATTGTGAGTTGAAGTTGAGAATCGAACCACAGTTTGTTTTCAAAAGAGGAGAGCAAAATATAGATGGTTGTTGTTGGAAACTGGCCTGGAAAGATACTGCAGGTAAATTACTGCTGTGAGGACACTCGCCGAGATGGAGCTATGCTCAGGACTGGTAGTTGATTGGATGTTGAATTGGCCAATCAAAGGAGCACTGGTGCTGGCCAACCAACCTCAGGATGTTGACAAAGAGAGAAAACAGATTGAACTGGTGTTGACTGAGTTTTTGGCAGGAGGCAGTTTTGTTCTGGAAGTTTCCAGAATGTTGTTTTTTTTTTGGTTTTGCGCTCTCTAAATTCTCGCTCAGTTTCAGTTGAATTTTCAGAGAAAACAATCTCAGTCTATAAAAACAAAAGGAAGTCTTCAGAGCACTGCTTTAGTGGTTTGCATTAAGCAGTGACTTTAGAATTCAAACAAGATATTCAGTTTTATGTCCACGTAATACCACCCACCAGGGGCTGGTATTTGTTGAAATGGTTATTGGACAAGCAATTTGCAAAAAAAAAATCCCTTAACCCTGTCTGATGGTGTGAGAGTTGGGGTTTATGATCAAAGAAGATTGGCCTTCGATCATAGATATTAATTAGAGTGCCTTGAAGTTTAATTGTTTTCTGCGAGAGTTACATTCTTAATACATTGTTAATCTTCAAGTTATAAATTTAGAGTTCCAGCTCTGTTATTTGTAAAGTCTGCTTAGGATAAATCAAGCAATTTGACAGTCATTGTTTTAATTTCACTGTATTGCGAATCCAGTAACAGTGAGGCTGATTTTGGATTGGCCTTCTGTCCCTGTGTCACAACATTAGACATAATCTCACCAAATGTCCAGGAGATGAATGGCCTTCTCTGATTCTAATGTTCCTTTGCATTTATCACTTTGCTGTCTCTCATGTCCCTTTGTCATTCTTGCAATAAAATTTCTTCATAACCCACATATGCATTTTGCCCCACTAAGTGGGTGAATTTTCAACAAATCATTTCTTTCCATATATGGAATCCTTTGTTTTCTACAACGCAACAGTGATGACACTTAAACCACTTCACTAGCTGTTGAGTGGTTTGGAACTGAGGTTGTGTAAAACCCTATAGAATTGCAGGTCATCTTTGTTTCTTTTCTTGTTACACTTTTTGTATTTGTCAAAATTGAGCATTCTCCTGATAATAATCCCCATCCAGTTAAATTGCTTCCCCTGGATTTACTTGGAAAAATACGTTTATCAAACTGTTGAGCCAGAGGTGCTTGGCTTGTGGCGTAGGCATGTGAATAAGTTTGTATCCTGTCAACATGAACGCAATTAAATGGCTGGTTTATAAAAGAAAATTTTAACCACTCTTCAAGCATTTTTCAATTCTGACTGAAAGTTGCATTGACTGAGATGGTAAGGAAGCAGAAGATTGTAGCAATAACTCTTTCTGAACTTATGAAGAAAGAATACTTCAAAATCTAGACACACAAGTAAGTTAAAGATATGTGCATTGCTGCTTCAGATACGTCTTGGTTACTCAAGTGTATTCTTGACAGCAGAAATGTTCTTGAATGATGTCGTTTCAAACAAGAGTTAATTATTGTCTAACTTTCTGATCCAAACAAAAAGTTATTGTTAATTGAAAGTTTGTAGTCCAAACAGTTCTTTACACCAGATGCCTGCGAAATTGTTTTTAATTCTCAGTAGACAGTAGAAAACTAAAACTAAAGAACCTTGTCGTAGCAAAGAGGAAGTAATCACATCAGTCTTCTTCTGGCAAGCAAACATGGGAAAGGCATCTGTTATATGTGACTCACAACTCATCAGAACACTGACAGTGCAGAGAACAGGCCTAATTTATTAAACAGAGTTTCTAATATAAACACTAATTCATTTCAAACTGGGTGAATGTAGATCTGGACTATGTGAACAATGTGCAAAGTAACTCTAGTATGATGTTGTAAAGGCTGCTGTGCTACAAAATGAATAGAAAACTTATTCATTTGGATTGAGAATATCAAGATGTCACCTAAGGAAACTGAATGTATAACTAGAAACAAGTGCTTGTACTGTTTTGGTGTAACATTTTCATTTTAGTTCTTAATTTGCTTGTTCCTATCAGCAAAATAGCAATATTTAGTTCTTTTCTCCTGCATAAACATTATAATACATGTTAGTTAATTAATTATTTTCACTCAAAATCTACAAAGGGGGGAAGACCACACACACCCACACACACACCCACACACACACACACCCACACGCACAGAAATTTAGAAAATAGATAATGCAGTGATGGTGGAAATATTAACATTGATGGTTGTTTAGCTAACTGGGAAACTTATCTGTTGGAAAATATGAATGAGAAGTATGTTTTACTGTGCTGTTAGGGAGACATACAGTCTCCCAGGCCATTCAAGAATTTTGCAATATGTGAAAAATCTTGGTTCAAATCATGTTGCCATTTGGTTATAAATCTGCAATTGCAACATCAGCTCTATTAGAAGCTAAAATCTGACATGAATGCATGCTAAAACAACTTCATGATTCATTGGGGTGTCAGTATTTCTCACCTGCGTATAATCAAGTTAGGAATTTGTACACACTGTTTAGATTTGGGAACAGAAACAGCGGTATCATTCTTTCACTATTGTAACATGAAACACTGTAACATGGGCCATTAACCTTATGATATCATCATTGTTCCTTGAGGATTTGAAAAATAAGTCATGCATTGGTGCTGCTGTTTTTGCTTTCAGATCAGTATTTAGCTTTAAGAAGTTTCCTGCAAATGAACAGATCCTGGGACTGGACTTTTTCATATTTTGGCTATGTTGGCTAAGCAAAAACCCACCAAGCCTTCTTAAATGGCACCTTCCAAAACCATGACCACTACCATCTGGAAGGACAGCAGCAGCAGATATATGGGAACACCACCACCTGCAAGTTCCCCTCCAAGCCACTCACTATCCTAACTTGGAAATATATCGCCGTTCCCTCTCTGTTGCTGGGTCAAAGTCCTGGAACTCCTCCTTTGAAAGCATGGTATATCAAATGTACTGCAGCAGTTCAGGAAGGCAGCTCACCACCACCTTCTTAAAGGCAACTAGAGATGGGCAATAAATGCTGGTCCAGCTGGTAAAGCCACTTCCCATCTAGTTTTTTAGTGGTACTTGGGGAAAATAACAACCTGTATATCAAAAGACAAAATTAGTTAATGACGAAGTGTTAATGCTTCAAACGACAGCCTTTGAAAATTAAGGGGAAGATTGGACTTCATTATCTCAATGTTGAGAATCTTATTCTTGCCATGTTCTCCCAAATTTCTCATCACTGCTTATGTCATTCAAATGCTGGGAGAATTTTTACCCCTAAGTTTTACAGGTGACATTCAGTGCTAATCCTGCCATTGTCACTTCTCAAGAGATTCCATCCAATGCATTCTTGATTTAAAATGCCACCAGCAGCATTAATTTTGTGGTAAAACTCTGGGGGCTGTGATCTCAATAGCCTTTGTATTGAGTGTTCAAACAACACCTCTTCCTTTTAACACAAACAGCATGCAAACAGCATGTTGTCCATATTAAATGTTTTTGAGTGGCTGTATATGTCAGCACAGTCCCCAGTTTGTGTGAGATTATCACCACGTAAATGAAAACTCTTCAAACAGAATGCACCTTTTTTTTAAGCGGATACTGGAGGTGACTGGGGAAGAGTGTTTTACTTGAGAGAAGAATGGCTATGTCGGAATAGATGACAGTGTGAGCTTTGAGATTCTTTTATGCTGCATGAAGGTTTTTCTGCAGGACCTAGGGAAGAGGAGAGATATAATCTTCTCCCAGGACTGGAAACCCCTCCAGACAGTCATTGAAAAGGCAATAGGACTGGATAACTGCTATAGTCAATGGCAGCATTATGGCCATGATGACCTGGATGCAATGATTTGAGGGGCTGAATTTTACCAAAGATCAATTTAAACTTGGTTGATAAAGTAAGTAGGCTACTTAAGAAAGTAAGGGCCCATGATGTTGGAGTAGTATATTAACATGGATAGAGGATAGGCTAATTAATAGAAGGCAGACATTTGGAGTTAAGGGGCATTTTCAGGATGGCAACTTATAACTGGAAGAGTACCACAGCAATCAGTGCTGAGGCTACAATTATTTACTATATACATATGACTTGGATGAAGAAAGTGAATGTATTATAGCGAAATTTGTTGATGACACAAGACTAGGTGGAAAGGTAAATGTTGAAGATGACAGAGCCTGCAGAGCGTGAGAGACAGGTTTAAATGGGGGAACAAACATCTCCAGAGAAAGACTACAGGAAACTATAGAATAGAAGGATTTGGAAATCCTTGTCCACAAATCAGAACAAGCTACATCCAAGCTCAGCACATTATAGGCATGGCAATTGGAATGTGGCCTTTAATTCAATGGGACTGGAGTATAAAAGTGGGGTGGTTTTGCTAAAAATATAGAAGGGACTAGTTGGACCACAGCTGGAATACTGTGTTTGGTTTTGGGTACCTTATCTGAGGTGTGATATATTGGCATTGAAAGTGAAATAATTCCACAGAGGCCGGTATCCCTTTATTTACACATGGAGAGTGCTTGACACTGGTCCATCACCCTCAGAGTTAGCTCTCAAACATCCTGTTCACTTTGTATGTCAGCCAGGGCTCCCTGATTGTGGCTGTTAATCTGGTCCAATCAGGAACCTCACATTCTATGAGGTCCACTTGGCTAACCTCATTACAATCATTACAGAAGGCATTATAGAGAAGATTCATTCGGCTGATACCAAGTACAGAGGGATAGTCTTATGAGAAGAGGTTAAATAGGTTGGGCCGGTACTTATTGGAATGTAGAAGAATGAGATGTGACCTTATTGAAACATGCAAGAATCTTAGGGGACTTGACAAGGTAGATGCAGAGAAGTTGTTTCCCCTTGTGGCAGAGTCTAGAACCAGAGGGCAAAATCTCAGAATAAGGTGTCTCACATTTAAGACACAGGTGAGGAGGAATTTTTTCTCAGTGGATAGTAAATCTATGGCATTCTTTACCACAGATGGCTGTTGAGGTTGGATCATGAAGTATATTCAAAGCTAAGATATTCAGATTTTTATCTGGAAGGGATTTGAGAGTTATGGGGAAAAGGCAGGTAAATGGAATTGAGGATCCTCAGACCAGATATGATGTAATTTGAATGGCTAAGCAGATTTGATGGGCTTTTGGGACTTTATATGGTCAATTTGACCCCTTCCTAGAGTTATTCTTTCTCACAGGGATATGTCTTTGCTGTGAGTCATGAATTATTTTTTTAAATATTTGGCATCAATCTTTCCCTGTCCACTCCAGCCATCATCCCTATGTAATTAACCTGATTTAAGTTTAGCACATTCATGTCTGACTAGAATTTCTCAATCTCAAACTGAATATGAAATTCTACCATGTTATGGTCATTGTTCCCTGAGGGATCTCTCATCCCGAGATTGTTTATTTAATCTGCCTCGTTAAACATTACCAAATCCAAAATAGTTTGATCCTTAGTTGGATCCATAACGTATTGTTACAGGAAAATGTCCCAAATAGACTCTATGAATTCTTCCTTGTCAATACATTTTCCAAATTGATTTTCTCAATCTACATGAAGATTAAAGTCATCCATGATTAGTATACTGATTTTATTATTTTACATGCCCTCCCTATAGTATGACTTATTTGCTGCCCTACAGAACACCTGCTGTTAGGGGCCTGTAGACTATTTTGGTGTTTTCTTCCTCTTGTTATTTCTTTAATCCACACATAGTTTCTTTTTCTTCTGATTTAAAGATAATTTCCTGCTATTATACTTCGTCCATCCAATACCAACAATGCTACCCACCACCCTTTCCTTTCAAAGAGTCACATACCCCTGAATATTTAGTTGCCAACTTTGATCTCTTTTTGTAACCTTGTCACTGTAATGGCTATGAGATCATACCTATTTACCTTTACTTATGCCCTTAACTTGTTTATTTTGTTCCTTAATACTACACACGTTGAAGTAAAAAAAAATAATTTTACCTTTTCACCATATTGCCCCTCTTGACCCTATTTGCTGCTTTTTTAAATGCTTGTATGGTCTGTCCTTTCCTGTTTCAGTCTAGGTGTCAATACTTGTTATTCTGCAAAGCTGTCATATGCTTTTGCTTTGCAAGCCTACATAACTCCCTCCTCGAATTAAGTTAAAGCCCTTTCTGCAACCATAATTGTTCATTTTGTTAGGACACTAGTTCTAGGGAAATTCATTCAACTGGAAAAAAAAACTGTTCTATTCCAATACTGGTACCAATGTCCCATGAACTGAAATCCATTTCTCCCACACCAATCCTTAAACCATATATTTAACTCTTTGACTTTATTTACCCTCATCTAATTTGCCTGTGGCTAAGTTGTAATCTTGAGATTACTACCTTGCAGGTTTTGCTTTTTGGTTTAACTCCTAACTGTTCAAAATCTTTCAGCAGAGTTTTCTTTCTAATCTGATTTTTATAAAATGGGGGTCGACCACCTATGATAACTGAAACCAAAACACCCAGAGAAGCTCGCCACACCATATAATCTGTAGAAAGAAGCGTGGGAAGTGGTATAACCTGCCTCTTGCCCTCCATCTGTTATAAAGGAGTAGTTAAATAAGTAGTAAACACTGACACTCACTCCATAATTAACAATTAACAATCTATTTATCTAAGTCTAAAAGTGAACAAATTAACTGAACTATTAACAAACCAAACAATTCCCCTCTAGCTACTAACTGTTCCCAAATAAAACAAAATTCTAATGGTATGCCGTTCCAAAAAATACAAGCCCCACTTATATAAACCAAAAAAAATTAGAACTTAGTCTCTCAAAATTACAGCCAGGTTACGTCTTATAGATTGTTTTGTGTCTTCTCCGTTGTTCTTCTGTCAGGAATATTAACTAATAGTGCCACGATACCTTTATTTAGATAATGCTTTCCCTAAGAGCTGAGAGAACTGACCTCTTAGCAGCTGGCAGTTTGTTGTCTGCCGATTTTGCCACAGTCCACATCTTTCATACCCTTGATGACATATCAATTTCTTACAATAGGATTGGTCCTGTGTTGTCAAAATCACCAGGTTTAAATTTCATTGGTTTTTAGTATCTAAGTGCTTTATTCAAATTGACTGGCTAAAAATCAAAACTTGTCTTGATAATAAAACAAAACTGCAGCTTATCATGCTAACTGTATGGCTTTTTGATACAAATGTTTCAATTCGAAGGCTGTCTGTGCATCTGTAAATCCACAAACTGCTGCTGCTCACAGACATCCATTTTACATCTATAAGCATAGAAAAAGCACATCATCTTTTAAAGGGACCACACACTGCATTTCTCCCTATTTTATAAACATGAATATTTTAGAAACACCAAATTCTAACGTCCTGCCTTCCAATCCATAAGTGCTCTACCCAACTTTGCAACACTATCGATGTTGATATTGCTAATGAGAGTGACAGTAAGTGCATCCTTCCTTCCCCAGTCCAGGTTCCTCTCTTGTCCTTGGGAGATATCCTTAATCCTGGTACCGAATAGGCAACACAGTGTTTGGTCTCTCACTCATGGCTACAGAAGACAATTTCTGTTTCCTGATTATATTTCCCCCACTACTACTACATTCTGATTTCCTTTCACCACTTAAATGGCTCCCTGGTGCCATGGTGCCATCTTATCCTCCCTGCTGCTAGCAGGAAACTTGTCAACCTTTGGACAATTGTAGGGGCACAGGTTTCTCATGAGCTGCCCCTCATGTCCTCAAACCTGCCTGGCCTATAATCACACCCTCCTGTCCTTGATAACAATAAATAAGTAATCTAAAGGGGCAGCACGGTGGCACAGTGGTTAGCACTGCTGCCTCACAGCACCAGCGACCCAGGTTCGATTCCAGCCTCGGGCGACTGTCTGTGTGGTGTTTGCACATTCTCCCCGTGTCTGTGTGGGTTTCTTCCAGGTGCTCCGGTTTCCTCCCACAGTCCAAAGATATGCAGGTTAAGTGGATTGGCCATGCTAAATTGCCTGTAGTGTTCAGGGAGGTGTAGATTAGGTGGGTTATAGGGGGATGGGTCTGGGTGGGATGCTCTGAGGTTCAGTGTGGACTTGTTGGGGCAAAGGGCCTGTTTCCACACTGTAGGGATTTTATGATTCTATGATATGATTCTGTGAAGACTGTCTCCTACAGTAGTCTCCAGGTAACTTCCCCAATCCATGAAGCAGCATATATCTGTAGCTCTGAACACAGCTCCTTAACTTTGATCTACAGTTGCTCAAACTGCATATACATTCTACAGATGTGTTTACTGTGGATCAGCTAAGTGTCCAGCAGCTCCCACACGCTGCAGCTGCAACACATTGCCCAACCTGCTATCTCAATCATATTTTATTTCAGTTATAAATTAAATCACTCTAGTAGCCCTACTCTTTACACTTGAAGGATCCCCACTTTGAACACTTTATTATTTTTTTCTTCTTAATGCACATCTTACACCTAACAACCTATTTTTAAGTACGTCAACGATCTGCTTGATCAGATTTTGGTGGGCAAATAGTTTTCATTAAATGTATATGCCCAAGTGTCTGTGATCTATATTCCAGAGCCACGTGCCAGTGTTATATGTAAGCAAATAGCCATCGTCATCTCATGTCTAGCCTTTGATATGTCATGATGGTTCAAATGTTGGCAGCACAGCAGAATGCTGGCATTATAATTGCTGCCAAGATGTCAGGCATTGATCTGCACAATGCATTGTATCTGGTCGCATGCCAGCTGAATATTGAGGGAATGGAATTCCTTCTGGTTGTGGATATATCTCAGGGCTTGCATGTGGCATCCAGAAAGTGATGTGTGCATTCAATGGCATGCTTCACCCTGGGGATCTTTCCAATCCTCATAATCCAATTTGTTTACTCTGACCTTTTCTTGGTAAAAAGAAACAAACATATTCGACCCTTTCCATAGAGAGACTCAGTCACCTTTATAATGCAGGAGTGAATGACGAACTGGGAGCTGCAGCAAATAGCTTCTGCTGTAACCTGGAAGAAGCTTGATCCAAAAGGTACTTAGCCACAGTAACCTTCAGAGCCACTGACAGCTCTGTCCCTACCTTGCTTTGAGGCTCTAGGTTTTTGTGCCTTGGATGGCAGATTTCAGTGAGCACCTCTTTAGTGAAGTAAAGATGTCACACTTACTCCTCCTCATTTATGGTTGTGATACGATTTCTTTCTGAAAATCTTGCATGAAAATGACCACCCACTGAGAGCCCTTCTGCAGCTCATTCTTCTCCCCGTTAAAGCACCCTGTCTCCCTCTGCATTACGTCTGTTCATTCTCCCTGTTGCCTATAGACCCAGGGAGATGCAAACAATAGCACCCATCGCTGTGAGCAAGTGGTCTGAGCAGAATCCTTGAAGCTAGGGTAAAAGCCTTCAGCACATGACCCACTATCCCCAGTAGACTTAAGCACTTACAATAACAAAAAAATACCAAATTTTATGGCAAAGTCACCAAGGGCCAGTAAAAATCCATCTGCAACTAACTTGAAAGCAGTTGATGAGATAACAAGGTGTAGCGCTGGATGAACACAGCAGGCCAAGCAGCATCAGAGGAGCAGGAGCATCTTCCCTACAATAGGATTAACAATGATCACCACTCTCACAGCAGTTCATAATATTTACACAGTGAAGAATGACCATTTTCTCTTACGTCCTTGTAAGCAATTATCTTTTGTCTCAATCATGTATCAACTATTTAAAACTGATCCTTGCTAGGGTCACTTATCCCCTAAGTTGATGGAGAAACAAACAAAAGGATGCAGGTTCTTTTAGCAGAGCTTTTTGAAAAGTCTTCTTTAATAATTTTACATCAGTTTATGTCCGGTGTAGTTGTATCTTTTGATTGCCTGGCATTCATAGCAACAAGCATTGATACAGTGAGCAAATCTGTGGCAATAAAAGAACTTCACTGGGAGGTGGTAGAAACCAAATGGTTTGTGCAGGGAATATCATCTATTTGAGATTGAAATGAAGTTACAGAAAAAATGAGAAAACATTATTACCAGATATTCTAGGACATGAATAGATTTTGACACTTCTTTGTCTCTGCTTTCATATTAATTTTTGCCCAGTGTCTCCCATTTAATGGGCGGTATTTAGTATCAGTGACTGAGAGCTGGTAAATGTACGGTATCACCTTGCTTGGGACTGGGGACCTAAGTGGGCAGCAGTGTGCCTTCCTGCAGATTAAGACCTGTGGTGTAAACACTGTCCCTCCAAGGCTGCTGCTCATTCAGAAGCGGGCAGTTCGCCACTGAAGGCAGTTCCAGTGAAAGCAATGGCAGCTGCTTGCAACAAGTATGGAGACCGGGGAGAGGCTTGGGATCGCTGACGGACACAGGCCATAACTGAGTGGAGGTGGGATGAGATTACTGGATTGGGGGTTGGGGGGTCCACGGGGAGGTTGGCCAGCAGCAAGAGAGTAGGGGGTATGCCTCTTAGCAGGACTGCCTTTTCCAATGCCAGGTCTCTTAACTGTGGGTCACGCTACCCTGAGAGACCACAGGCAAGCCTGAAATAGTTTTCTGTACATTTTGTCATCCCTTGTGATGACTGCCTCCACCTCCTGTTGGTTAAATATGGAATGAGTTCCTGAACTGGGGTTCAACTGGTGGCAGGATGAGAATGTTACCTGTGAGCTGTATTGCTCCCAATTTGATTAAAGTAGAGATGAGAAGGTAGCAGTATCCCTATCTGACACTTTCTTACCTAATGAAATACTGTCCCACCTCTCAACTCACTTTGGGCGATGACATTAGATTATCCACATTGAACAGGTATCCACAATTTGTTATTTCCGCATTGTGACACCTTACATTTATATAGTACACTTAACATAAAGGAACATTGCTAGGCGCTTCACAAGAGCAGTTTAAAACAAAGTGTGACACTGAGTTTTGTAGGTACATGGTCAGGTGACTAAAGCGTGATCAAAGAAGTTTTACTTAAGGAATGTCTTAAAGGAAGAAAATGGGGAGCAAAGGTGTCATGAAGAAATTCCAGAGCTTGGGACCTCTATAATTTCAAGATGAAGTTATAATGACGGCAGGATTAAAATCAGAATGCTCTAGAGGCCAGAATTAGAGTGAACGATTGTGGGGCTTGTGGCATTTAGAGATTAAAATAAAATGATATTTCACTTCTAATAGAAGAATCTACACTTATAGCATAACACTATATGCTAGTATTACACACTTCAGGGTCAATGCAAATTGGCAACAGCAACCAGTAGAAGTAGGGGGTGGATGATTGTGAACATAACTCTCATAATTCAACTAGAGGTGCCACTGGATTATGTCAAAGCTTTAAAAAAAACCTATTACAATAAGTATTTTGATTGCTCCTTTCCCTCCCAACCATGCATTGACTTAATGAACATATATTTTCCATAAACATATAGATATTTTTCCCCACACAAATATGGAGTTATATATAAGGAACACCTATTTACATTCAAGATATTCAGACTGTAGGTGGTTTCTCATTATCATTTTAAGAGCTCACACATTGCAAGTCTTAAACAAAAACAGCAAATTGCAGTGAAGCAGCTGTGTGTGAAGTATAGTGACAAAAATTCAGAAAAGACGCTACTTAGACCTTAAATCTTTGTGAATATCACTTAGATTGTCTTGTACTCAAAAGAAAACTGTAATCGATTCAGTATGCAGTGACATCACCTATTGAAATAGCTGTGAGCAGGTAGGCTTTATTTCTGAAATAAATACAAGGTCCGACTGTTCAATTGATACAAACATTGCAACACATCTTAGCAAAGCATTTTAATGACTCTTTCTAGGGGTCAAGCTGGTCCCTTTGGGTGGTCTGTAAGTATTACGTGTCGAGCCTTGTTACTGCCATTAGTCAGTGATATCTTACTTTTTGTTAAGTAGCTGCTGGGATTTTTCAACTGGATTTTATACTGTGGTTTGTTCATTCATAAATGCCTTTGATCCTGTGAAGACAGCTTCAACAAGCGCTGTTGCTTCCTTCCTACTTCAAATGTCATTGTGTCCCTTTTAACTCTGGAGTTCACTGAAAGATTTGATGAAGAAAATGTATTTATACCTCTAATGCTACATACCATTTCATTTGACCTCATACCTCAAATTTAATTTTTTTGTTTATTCATTCATGAGACATGGGTGTCTCTGGCCAGGCCATCCTTTATTGCCCATTCCTAGTTGTCCTTGAAAAGGTGTTGGTGTCTTGAAGCGTTACAGTCCATGGGGTGTGAGTACACCCACAATGTTGTTAAGGAAAGAGTTCTGGGATTTTGACCCAGTGAAGTGGGAGTGAGGGGTGGTGGGGGGTTGAAACAAGTGTTTCCAAGTCAGGATGGTGTGTGGCTCAGTGGGGATTTGCAGATAGTGGTGTTTGCATTTCTTTGCTGCCCTTGTCCTTTCGGATGACAGATGTTTAGATCGTGCTGTTGAAGATATCTTGGTGAGTTGCTGCAGTGCACCTTATAGTTAGAAAGTACTGCTGACACTGTGCATTGCTGGTGGAGGGTGATGAATGGGGTGTCCATCAAGTTGGCTGCTTTATCTCCAAAAATGTTGAGCTTCTCGAGTACTGTTTGAACTGCACTTACCAAAGCAAGTGGTAAGCGTTCTGTAACAGTCCTGACTTGTAGATTGGAGTTAAACTTTGGGGGATGGTGAGGAGGTGAGTTATTCACTGTAGGATGACCTGCTTTCAGGTCACAGTATTTACATGGATAGTCCAGTTTAGTTTTTGATCAATAGTATCCCCCAGAATGTTGATAAGTGGGGATTCAGTGATGGTAATGCCGTTGAATGCTTAAGGGGAATGGCTAGATTCTCTCTTCTTGGAGATAAGTTCCAGCCAATGACTATGTGATGCATATATTACTTTCCACTTATTAATCCAAGGTTTGTTGCAGTCCAGGTCTTGCTGCATATGTACACAGACTGCTTCAATATCTGAGGAATTGTGAATGGAGCTGAACATTGTACAATCATCGGCGAACATCTCCATTTCTGACATCGGTTGGACCAAGGATATTATTCCTGAGAAAATGCTGCAGACATGTCCTGGGACTTTGAATGATGGACTTTCAAAAGCCACAATCATTTCCCTTTGGGCCCAGTTTATCCCTGATTCCCACTGACCCCAGTTATGTGAAGGCTCCTTGATGCTACTTTCAGTCAAATGCTGCCTTGTTGTTTACTTTACCTCATGAGTTCAGTTCTTTTATCCACACTTGTAATGATTTCAAGAGCTGAGAAGCCCTAGCAGAACCCAAATTGAGCATCACAGAGTAGGTGATTACCAAAGAAATACCATCTCTTAATGGCACTGATGATGTCTCCCATCACTTACTTGCTGATGATTGAGAGTAGACTGGTGGGATGGTAATTGGCGGGATTGCATTTGTCCTGTTTTTGGGTACAGGGCATACCTGGGCAAATTTTTCATGCTATTGAGTAGATGCCAGTGGCGTAACTGTTCTGGAACAGCTTGGCTAAAGGCATGTTTAATTCTGGAATTCAGTTCTATTGTCAGAATATTGACAGGGCCAATACCCTTTGTAGTATCAAGTGCCTTCAACCTATTCTTGATATCACTTAGAGTGAATTGAATTGGTTGATGTAAGGCATCTTTGCTGGGGACATGCAAACAATATTGAGGTCTGTTGTTGAAATGTGATTGATGTAAATTGTTTCTTTCTATTCAGTCCTAGGAATTCTGAAATCCAGGACGAATGATTTGGATGGGATTCTGTTCCACACCTTCACACAATCCAATGTTGTGGATTTGCTGCTGTGCTAAAAGTCAATGGAAGTGGATGGACGTGGCAGATGTTCTTGGTCTACTTGCCCAACTTCTGCCCCAAGTCTACAGAACCATTACTTTAAAAAGTTTGTGTGTATAAATAGAAATGGCACCTTCATTTCTTAAAGGTCACTGCTACTCAGTGCCCTACTCTACGAAAGTCCTTCTGGCGCACGACAAGCTTCCTCTTAGTAACTTTATATAGGAGGCTGCTGTATCAGCTAAGCTGCTAGGACTGAGTTGGTGAGGATAGTAAGGTTGTGTGTGGACAAGTCAACCTGGCTATTCATTTGAATGCTGACGTCTTTCTGGAAATACGTGACCAAGGATTACAAAAATAAAGAGTCTTGTTTAATAGTGTAAACACTTATGTGACTGCTTCAAGAGATAGGAATAGAGGTGGACCAAATGAAATATGGGACTGATTTACTGTCCCCACGGGAATCATTACTGAGGTTCTGAGGACCTGTAGTTTGTGCCAAAGCCTTTCACACACCAGAGGGAAGGCAGAAATCATGCAGGAGTTGGATAATTGGGACCCAGGGCAGGGCTGCACCTCGATGTCAACCTAGATAGAAAGCTGGAGGCCATGAGAGAAAGGAGAAAGGGCAGCAGGAGAGCACTATCACATCACTATAGTATTGTGTTCAATTTCCAGGCCCCTTATTTAAGGAAGGATGTTAAAGCCCTGGAGACAGTTCAAAGGAGATTTACTACAATGTTACCAGGAATGAAGAATTATGGATACAAGGAAAGATTAGAGAGATAGGCTTGTTCTCCTTGAAGCAGAGAAGATTAAGAGGTAACCTTTCTGAGGGTATTCAAGATTATGAACAATTTTTACAGGGTAAAGAAGAATATTCTGTTTTCACTAGTTGGTATGTTAGTACCTAGGGATCATAACTTCAAGACTGTCAGCAAGAGAGCTATGAGTAAGATGAGGAGAAAGATCTTTACTCAGTTGTTCGGATTTGCAGCGCACTACCTGGGAAAATGGTGGAGGCGGATTCCATACGAGGTTTTCAAAAGAGACCTCTTTATATATTTGGGAAGTGATGAAGTTAGAGGGGTATGGACATAGGGCTGAACAATGGGATTAGCTGTGTAGCTCTTTTGGGACCCGCTACAGACACAGTGGGTCGAATGGCCTCCTTCCATACTGTAAAATTCTATGACCACACAGCAGAAGCATCTAGCTCTCTCTCTCTCTCCCTCTCTTTCTCTCTCACTAATCATCTCCATCTGCCTCCAATTCCTCTTGCTCTCTTGCCTCCTGCTCCTCCCAGACTGAGCTGTCTTCTTTTAACGTCTCATAGGCCTTGAGGTCCCTTCCCTTCTCTCCAGGTCCGTATTACTGAGAGTGCAGCACACTATTGCAGTGATTGAGGCCCTAGCAGGAAGATATTGGAGTTCGCTATCCAATAAATCTAGGCACTAAAACCGCACCTGCAAAAGCTCAGTACTCTGCTCAGTTACGTTGCCTTCTCACGCCTCTTCAAACTGTATTTATTCAGAGAGGGGAATGGGAGTTCGAAAGATCTTATTTATTCTCCAGTGCAATAGGGTTCAGCACAACACACTCTCCCCCTTTTCCAAAAAAAGTCACTGCTGTTTCTTCAAGAATTGCATACAATGAATGGATGAAGGTTTGTTTGACCCTTTATGTTGACACCGTTTGATGATCTCCTCTTTCCTGTTCTGTTCTTTCTTTAAAACATGTCTTCCAACTTTTCAAATCCACGTTCAGTGCGTTTTCTCATTATAAGGAAGACGGGTGCAAATAGTAAATGGATTAATTCACTCTGAAGGCACCAAGTGTCATTAGAACTTTTCCTTCTCTTCACTGAGAATAGAAGCAATGTCTATTTCCAGCTCCTGGCACCCAGGGACGTCAGAGCTCCCATACTGACTGAATGGCATCTTACCCTCTCTTCCTCAGACTGCAAAACATCTCTGATCATTAACATTGGATTTTAATTCCTCCTCTGTTCCATTTCCTTCTTTTCCTTTCTGTGATGATCAATAGAATTGTGATTTTAAGTAAGTCATACTGATATCAACTGTTGGAGATAAACACATAAAGTTTAATTCTGCTTCTTAGAAGCTGATCACTTCAAAATGACAACAATGAGCATAAAAAGTGTTAGGTTCTAGTCAGGCTACAGCTCGGTTGAAACACAAGCTGTGATATAAAGCTGGAAGAACATCCAGCCTCACAAGCAGACAGGGTTAATTTTCCTTGAGAGCTTCCCCCCACCTTAGCTCTGAACTTCTCCCTTTCTATAGTTTCTGTTTTGACTCCCATCATGTCCCCTCTGAGTTTACCTTCTCTGTGAAATGCATCCTGCTCAATTGACCCTATTTATAGGTTTTCTCCCCCTCCTTTTAAATCTGCCATCATTGCCCCCTTACTCTTAAAAAACAACCCTTGCCCACACTAGTGTCTGTTGCGGAACGATTGGACAGTGTGTAACCTCCGAATGTAGAGGTATGGGTCCCCAGTTGTCCTTGGGAACTCCTGCCCTATCTCCAACCTCTGCTTGTACACATACTGTGGAGAATCTCAATTATGCTCAGGATCAAACTGCATCTCCGGGCACGATCCACGGGCACTAGTTGCATATAAATTACCTCCCCGGGCATTGGTGCCAACCCCTCGTGATCATCCTGGCACCTGTCTGATACCATGGAGACGCCTGTCGGATGGTGGGGGTGAGGGGTCTGCTGCGGTACGTCTAGAGCAGCCACTGATATTGGTTCAGGGATGTATCCACAGTTAGAAGTCTGGGTGGGGTATTCTCAGTTGGGAGCCCCACACATGAGCAGCCTAGGGTCAAGGTCAATCCTGTGGCTCCATCATGGACAGCCTGGGGGTCAGGGTGAACAGAGTTGGAGAGATATACAGCCACCAGGGTCTGGGCATTTCTCGTCCAGGGCTGTCTGGTTTGGTCACTTTAATAGGTGGGACATAGTCAGCCTGTTGGGTTTGTACAGGAACTAAAGGGAAATGAAGGAGGAGGGAACAAGGGGAGCTGCTGCTGAACGAAGACTCGGCAAGCTATCCTTCAGGATTGGGATCTGGAGTGTCAGGGGAAGGAGTGGAGGGGGTTGGTGGCGACAGTATCTCCAAGGAGCGATACGATAAATCATGGACAGGAAGGGATTCAGGAGGAGGGGTGCTTGTCCACTGTTAGGTAGTCCCTGGCTTCAAGGAGATTGTTGGGGGACACTGTGTGTGATCAACCTCCAATACCAGGGTCTGGGAGGGGTGAAAGGTGGGCAGGTGCAGGTGCATGCAGATTGGTTGGGGAGCGAGGGGGTGGGGAGCGTGGGACCCTGGGGAAGTACAAAGCCCATGGGAATGGGCGGGGTACAGGAAGGGGATCAGGATGTTTGTTGTCACACTGATACATTGAGATGGAGGCTGGAAGCCAGTGGCCAAAGAGCACTCGCTGTCAAGTTCCAATGTGCTGGAATCCAAATGTATGCATTGGGGAAGGAAATGGCTGTGACCACATCCAGAGTTTGTGAGAGCAGGGTTTGGGTGTGTGCGCGTGTGCATGTGTGTGCGTGTGCGCGCGTGTGCATGCGCTTGTGCATATGTGTGTGTTTGTGTGTGCGCGCGTGTGCGTGTGTGTGTGCGCCTGTGTGTGTGTGTGTGTGCGTGTGCGTGTGTGTGTGTGCGTGTGCATGTGTGTGGGTGCACGTGTGCATGTGTGTGTGCACGCGTGCATGTGTGCGTGCGCGTGTGCATGTGTGTGTGTGCGCGTGTGCATGTCTGTGTGTGTGCGCACGTGCATGTGTGTGTGTGTGCGCGCTTGTGTGTGTGCGCGTGTGCGTGTGTGTGTGTGTGTAAGGGCGTGAAGTTAAGCATCATTCTGGCACAGTTACATTCTGGTCTAGCCAAAGACAAACACATGGATGTTACGTCAAAACAGCATAATTTATAGAAATGTACCAACTCATGTCACTTGCGTTACCAACGTGCTCCCAATAAGTTTTCTTCTTCCTCTCCCTCCCATGACATTTTATTGTAGTTTCTGGATTCACAGCTGGGAGCAGGAAGGCTGTTGGCAATGGGGTCTGTAGGCCCTGGAGGTTTGGTCAGGCAGTCCTGGGGCCATTTATGTCTGAACAGGCCAGACCTGCCGAGGGTCTTCATGCTAAAGGCAAATGGACCCTTGTTGACTTGAACCTCTGAGGGTTGGGGGTGGGTTGGGGGATGCAGGCCAGATGGAGGTGGAGGGCATAGCCACCTCTGGAGTGTCCTGAGGGGCCTACTCCTAGTTTTCAAATCACTACATGGCCTCACCCCTTCCTATCACTGTAGCCACCTCCAACCGATTCCTGCCTCTTGGGCAGCTTCAATTTTAATCGTTCACCCTTCAGTTTTTGTTTGTCACTTATGTAGGTTGGGCTCCTAGATTGTTTTATAATGCTCCTGTGTATTACCTTGGGATACGTCATTACTATAAAGTTGCTATATGAATATAATTTGTTGTTGTAGAGCTTGACAAGGTTACAGAAACGGGAAGGGCAAGGTCAGAGTTTCCCGGTGAGTATTTGGTTCAGGTTTCCTGTTGTGTACGTAGTGAGTACAAGGGTATGGGAGATTGGTTATATTGCTGTCATCCCTGCGCTTCACTTATTACACTCGGCCTTGTGAATTCATTAAACATTTTCCTGCATTGTCTGTCTGTTCATGCGATGATATTACCCTTCAGCAGCCACTCACCAATAGTTCAGCAATGCCATTTAAAGTACCCTGCTGTTCCTGATCCTGTTCCATTCACTGCAGAAGCTGAATTGGAGAAACCTTGGAGCTCCTAGTCAATCTCTTCAGCTGGTTTACAGTCTTCACAAACCAATGTGTGCCCGTTTTAATCAGCTGCAGGTTTTGAACATTGCAGAAGAATTCAACTTCCCTCCTTCCGAGTGGCGGTGAACCACTTACCAGTGGTTTTACATCTGCCATCCTACGCCCCCACATATTTAATGAGGCCCTTCTTAAAAAGCTTGAGTGGGTTAGGAGCAGAGGCACATGTGGTAAATGCTGTGCCTCAACAGTAATCCAGCCCTGCCTGTCACACAGGAGTCAGTTGACTGCAATTGTCCAATCCGAGCACATATTCCTGTGGCAGCTTTACTCCCGTGGCTCTCCGCACAGTTGTCTCCTTATCATAACAACAAGGCCAAATTGCATTCATGTAGCACCTTTTTAAGTTAGCAAGGAAAGGACACAAAGCATTCTGTAGAAGTTAGAACAGACAAGATTTGGCACTGAGCCACAAATGGAGACTGGAAAACAGCCACCCAAGAGCTCAGTCCAAGACATAGACTTGAAGGAATAAAAGAAACAGAGAGAGTTGGAGATGCAGAGAAGTTTTTAGGAAGGAAGTCCAGAGTGTAAGATCTGGGCACCTGAAGGCATGGGTACCAGTGATGGGGCGATAGAATTGGAGAGGTACAAGAGGCCAGCCCTGGAGCACCACAAAAATCTCAACTGGCCAATGAGACTGCTGAAGACTGAAGGGTTAAGTCCTGCTTGTTGATTTAGAGAAGGAAAATCAGAGATGACTACTCTGCAGGGAGAAGTTCTGACTCCAGGTGCCAGGATAGGCAACACTCATTCACACACTTGATCAGGGAAAGACGCTGGGGGACTTTTGAGAACAAAGAAGGTAAATTTCCATTGATGGGGAAGTGGGGAGGGATTGAGGATGTGGTGAAATTCTGCAGCGTGTCTGCTGTAGCCGTGACAGAAAATCTACAAAAATGTTTACGCCATCTTTCTGCTTTTTCCACTCCGTCATGCAAATTGTCACTGAAGGATGCTACTGTTGGTGGATAAACACGCAGGGATGCATTTATACCTGCGGTAGGTGGGTTCAGAGGAAGAAAGTTAGGAAGTAACATTTGCTGGCAGGTTTGCACCAAAGCACACTGCGCTCAGTCTCCGCGTAGACTTATTGCAAAATGTACATCTGTTATCTGTTACAGATCTTTTCTTGTAGGACATAGACAACACAATAAGGTCACAATCAATGTTTAAATTTTTAAACAACTGGCTGAAGAAAAGTTAAACACTGGTAACCACCTTCCCCTTGTCTGCAGAAAACATCAACATGATTGTTTTAGTGAAAATGCAGAAAGCCCTGGGGATGCTGTCAAGGTTTGGCATAATCCATACCAACAACCATCAAAGCACCACAAAACTGACATTTCTTGTGATATACATTATAAGGTAAGTAGACGCTATATATTCCTTCAATTAGTGTTGTTCTTTGATAATTGCAGCTAAACAGAGAGCCAGATTTTGGAAGAATTAAACATTTGTCTAGAATCTAGTCATCAACGAACAGCTGTCAATAGCACTAGGAATGATTAACAACTCTGGGGTGACCATAGGAACATTTTCAAAGGGCAGTTGACAATGTATACTGTGTTCTGAAATAATTTCATGTCTGTGGTTTTTCATGGTCATTTTTGTTATAAGAAATCTATGTGCTGAAATGTGCAATGTTTCATGAAAGATAAACAGTGGGTGGAAATCAGCAAAAAGGAAAATGACTGGTCCCAGGTCCTGCAGATAGCATTAATTCATAAGTAATAGAACATTTAGAACTAGCAGAAAGAAAAATAATCAGAAGAATTAGAATCCATATATATATGTAAGCAGTAACATTCCTGCAGACCTAGTGTTTGGAACTGGCCACGTGCAGACCAATTTAAAGTAGGACTTGTTGCCAAGGAGATGAAGAGATAGTATCTATAATATATATTACTTTTTAAAATATATACACATGTGTGCAAAGTGCTATTTACTAATAAATAAATGTAATTTTAAGACCTTTATTGAGTGTGTATTGTTATATATTGGATTCCTCTGATCAAACAAAGGCTTGTACCAAAGAATTAGTGAAACAATATTTACAAAGTGATGTGTAGACATTATTTTGTGAAGGTTGAAAAGTACATAACATTGTAGAAAGTTATGAGGTGGAGATTTCTCTGTTCCTGTGCCTTGGGCTATTTTGTTACTTGGATACGGTGAACATAGGGAAACCTGGCTGGAAGGTGCCCATGTCTTCTGACATTGATGGCCAACTTTTATGTCTGTTGATTGAAATAGATGGAAGATTGGATAGGCTTCTTTGCAGATGTCAGCTATCCTGCCTAATTTTCCTGTGGTTCACTGCGTCTAGGCAATCCGGTAGCAAGTGTACTGCAGCTCACCACTAAAGGGCAAATATTCTGAGCAACAAATGCTGGTCTTGATAGTGATGCTCACATCACATGAATGAATAGGGAAAAGTGGGATGAGTGTAAATATGATATGTTGAAAGATCCGTGGTCAAAATGTACACTAATCAGTTCTCAAAAAAAATTGAAGAGCAGAACAATCTAATAGTTTTGTTCTTTAAAAGTAGGATGAATTGATTAAAGAAAACACATTGACACTTAGGGTGCGCCACTATGGGTGTAAAGGCCAAAGCCAGCTAATAGCAAACCCACAAAGACCTATATTAGTTAAAAGTTGTATTTGGAATATTGAGTCTACTTTTGGGTGCCAATATTTCGAAAAGATAACAAGATCATAGGAAGGACACAGGAGAAAATAATTAACGTGATCTTCTAGAATCCTCTAAGCTCTTTTCACTAGAACACAAAAAAAATTAAGCGGGGTTTGAATGAGGTAATTTTGTAAAATGTTGTAACTCTGGCAGATAATAGTACCTTCTTCCAAAAAAAAATTAACAGGTAATGAAAAATATTTATTGAAATGTTTGTGAGAATGTGGATGAGCCAAACACAAACAGTATTGGACTCCAGAACGGTTTTTAATAAGGAAGTGACTAGATAATCTGAAAAATAAAGATTTAAAAGGAAAAAAGACAAAAGAATCAAGTGGCCAGTTCTTTCAAAGAATGACACACACATACAATGGACTGGATGGTCATGTTTTGTACTCTAGAAGTGTGTTTGTAATTTGACACCAATTTTCAGAATTTTTTCTGCATTCACTAATACTCACTGTAAAATGCAATACCAGGATGTATTATTTCAGTCCATGAGTAAATGCATTGCAAATAATTACACTGATGTTAGAAGCTTCTGAAAATGAATGATCAATTTGTAGATGGTGTCACATGCAGATGTCACTCAACCAACTTTCTACTTCTGTGAACTTTTACCTACTTAATAGTTTATTCCCAATTCATCAAGACACACTAATTCACTCTCATTGCACTGTAATAGAGTTTGAGACTAAAAGCATTTAAATGTTGTTTGTGCATAAATTTACCCAAAATAGCTAAACTTACCATATTGTTTGGTTTCAACTAATGGAGTTCTGATGTAGGCAACAGCTGGATGACAGAATGGTTTATCAGTTAGTGTAAATTACCATGACAGTTAGGCACAACATAATGCCTGTAGTCCCCTTTGTGAGAGCATTTTTAATGCAACAAACAAGCAGAATTTGACCAGATAACAATGAAAGCGGACAGTTCCTTTATAATCCTCTTGATGGCAGCATGGAGCAAACTTTTCTCAGCAGTGTGACCAAGTCATTAGTTAATGCTCTGCTTCTAACAGGGTGGGAGGTTGGCAGACTAACTGAGATGTATTTTTTCCAGTTCTTATCACGTTTCTTTAATTTCTACGTAGATCAGAAAATTTTAACTTGTTTAATTTTCAAATACCGTAAAGCATGCCGATGAACTTTGAGCAGTAAATGCTAAAAATGTATCAAATTTAAATATTAAGGAAAATAATTTTGGTGGGTTATTAAATCTTGCAAAATCTGTACACAATTGGATTATTCAAATAAGGATCCATAGCTAATCAATTCCAATGCTGACTGATTACAATTTTTTGATGAAACCTAATGCAAAAAAATTGATTTCACAGCAAATCAAATATACATTATAGGTTATAAGTACTTTGGTATTTAAAATGCAAAATTCATTAAGTCCAACAAATGTCTGTTTCCAACAACAAAAGAGAGGAACCCACCATACATGGGCAAATAATGTTTGAAGAAAATTTTACAATGTATCAAAAAATAATCTCTTAATTCTTAAGAACTGTAGTTGAGATATTCATGTATTTGAAAGCTTAAATTTAGAGATTTGTAAACATTTAATTAGAATGTCATCAGTTGTGATCAGTGGGAATCTCATTCCCACAAATTAATCCCCATCTTGCGTAAAGTTATTCATTTTAAATTTATGCTGTCACTCTGTAATGAAGCTCTTGTTATCACTACCTTTGTTTTATACAGTTTCAGATATGCACAGGGAACTCCAGACTCTGTGTAGCCATGCCATAGTCGTGAGATAAATTAGACCATCTGCAAATGATCCCCATCATAACATAAAAGTGGCCTCAAGGAAAATGGTTTGAAGATCTATCAGTAATGTAGGTTTATCAAGGCATTACACTGACAAACAGTAGAAATTTTAGAATATTGTGATTTATTCAACTTAATGCTAATGTCGTCTTTGAATTTTAAAGCTTCCTTTTTAATTTTGATAGTTTGAACTACAGTTTAATATAAATCTGATGCAGAGCATTTATTTCTAATATTCTAGGTCAATATGGGGATTTTTTATTTTTCAGGGTTTCAATGGGGCTATGGAATTAAGGAGGTGCAACCGGCCATTAACACATGGTTATCAATGTTTGTTGTATTTTTAGAGTTAAAGTGTATTGAAGTAAACTGCTACGTGAAATTTCATGGGTCTAATGCTGTAATACTTCTTTCAGCTGTTCTAGCTCTCTAACCTTTTTTACAAAAAGAGCAACAGGTTCAAATGTTTGGTAAACACATTCACAAAGTCAGAAACCTCTTTAAAACACATCAAAAATGTGACCTAAGTTGCAAAATTAGTCCATTTTGAGTCTTTGAATTTAGTTCTTACCCTGTTCAGAACAAACATACGCATAGAACTCATGGTTTTCCTCAGATGCTTTTAAATATTTTAAATAAGAAAGAAAATGTTCAGGGGTTGTAGCATTTTTGTTCCTTTTCTTAACAAATAAGTCCCTAAATTCTAAGCTTATGTTTTATGCAAATAAGTTTTGTGGCATTTTAATATTTTGCTGTGTATCAGGACCGAAAGACTCAATTAATTTATCTTTAAGAGACAAACTCCAGCCACACAAGAAAAATAATCCAAGCAAAGAAAAGGTACACACACTGCAGACTGCAGTTTTGTTTCTTTTCTCATTAGTCATTCCACAACCACCGGTAATTTTCCAAGGTCAATTTTCTTCTCTTTCTTTCTATCAAAAAGAGCAGCAATTCAGCAGTTGCCCTGCTGCTACAGAGACAAAGCAAATGCTATTGAATACCAATCAGCAGGAAAGGCAAATAATTTCAAATAAAGTAATAAAACTTTGTAATGATTGTAATAAAAGAACACACTGCAGTAAATATGCTGAAAAGTAATGATGCGCTTTCAAATGCGTTAAGGCTTGCTGTGTTTACTAAGTACTTTTCAGGAGCATAGAACCTGTAGGCATTGTTCTCACATACTTTGAGTAGTAAAATGGAAATGTCTGCATAAAAGCCAGTTGTTTCTAAGTGCATTCTTCTGAGGGGGCTTCTGATAAATATATTTCATGAGGAAAATTGGCAGGAATGAACTCCTGGTTTATATTCACCATTTAAAAAAGATTTAACTTACACTGTGGTTGAATTTCTATCACAATTTGCACATGGGCTGCATGTCAATTACAGATGGCTGTTATTGACAAACTTATTTTCATGACATTCTCTTAACAACACCAGTAATAGTTTCGTTTGGAAGAGTTTTTTTGTAGAAATTTGTATTTAGGCAGATCATTTGTTAATTGAACATTTATGACTATTTAGGAAAATCTAAATTAAAGCCTGCTTTGCTGAATTGTCACAGCATTAGTCAGAAAACAAGTATTTTAAACTCTAAAAACTTTGCATGTTTTCTTTTACTTATTGTTCTCTTTCCTTATCATGTTTGTGTTTGTTTTCCAATTTAAAGTGAGAATTGTTCTCGTTGCAGACAACACCTTCATTCAAACAAATGTTTCCAAATTGAATAATTTAAATACTATTTTAAAATAATATATAATCGAGTACATGCAAAGAATAACAATATTACGGCATGATGCTAGGTTATAATATAACATTTACAATACTTGGATGAAATAAAAAATAGAAAAAAAACTATTGATTTTCATTTGGTAGAATTAAACCTTAAATTAGTCACACAATTAAATGCCCCCCTCTCAGTCATGCAATGTTTAAAAGTGCAATTTATGAACTCCCAGACTTAAAAGTTAAATATTTGAAGACAGAAATATACCAGTGCCAGCCATAGTAATTTAAATAACACTGTCAACAGCAAAGAGTAATTATTATCTAGGTTTACTCAGATAGCCAAAAATGTTTTAAAACACTACTTTACTGTAGAACTGTAATTAGATCTAAAATTAACTCACTTAAAAGCAAAGGATGTAAAGCTCCACATTTTACAAAAAAAAAGTGATGTGCGAGGTTTATATAAAAATGTACCTCTTGTGTAGTTTAAAGATTTATCAGGAATACATCCACACAAACTGAAAAATACATTGATACTGTTCTTCAGCTGACTGTACATGATTCATATGTTTAAACCATTTATTAACTAAATTTTTTCACTGCAATTTAATGTAACTATGTCCATATGTTCAAAAACTCCATGGGAGGAAGAAATGTGTGCCCAGATGTTCAGCGTCCTCCAGTGGTGCATTCTGCATGATAGTCTAATGTTAATTTTTTATTGCCAGATACAGTTACACAATATTTTCTAGCTTTAAAATTAATGACAAAGAATGCATTACATGATTATTGAGAACTTTATGATTCAAGGTTTGATTACTCTAATAACAGTCAACGCTTTCAATTCCTTTGCATACCTAATTTATTTTTAATAGCAAAATGTGCTGTTTACCCTGACTGAAATTATAAGACTCTACGAAGGATTGTATGTATCCTACTGTTTGAAGGTTTTTTAAATGTAATTATACTATATTCACCTACACCACATTCTGTCTGGCATAATGGTTTTCAAGCACAGATGTTTAAAATATTTCCTATAAAATAAACTCCGGTATCTAGTGAGATTAAAATCAATAGTTTATGCCTTCAAGTTGCTGTAAATTTCAAAGATCTTCATTAGTTTGTATTTAAATGCACCAGCCAGACAGTGAGAAATTCTCCTGTTTCCTGAAGGAATGAGAAAAGGTAACAAATCAACTGAAGGTATTTCTTACACATTGGTCAATGTTATCAGACCTGGATTAGATAATCATTGGCTGGCATTCGAAAATTCTATCTGCAGTTTTAAAAGAAATAAATTTTTTTTGGAAAGAATTGTTTTCTCCCCAGTTAGTTCTCAGCTGTAGCTACAACAAATTATATTTATATAGTGCTTTTAACATAATAAACATTCCAACACACTTTATAGGAGTAATAAACAAAAGTATGATGATGACCTTCATAAGGAGATATTAGGTCAGATGATCAAAAGCTTAGGTACGTTTTAAGGAGTGTCTCAAAGGAGGAGGCGATCTAGAGAGATGAAATAGTAGAGAGGCTATTCCAGGCTTTAGGCAAATAAAGACAGCCACTGATTAGTGGGAGTAATTAAAATCAGGGATGTACAAAGGGCCAGAATGAGAGGAGTGCTTGTATCTTGGTGGGTTGTGGGTCTGGAGATCGCAGACAATGGGAGGGGAGAAGCCAAGGAAGGATTTGGAAGCAAGAATTATTATTTTAAAATGAAAAAGACTTTTCTTGACTGGAAGGTATTGCAGGTCAGTGAACACATGGGTTAGAGGAGCAAGGAACTTTTCTTTTACAGCACAGTTTTGGATGATCTCCTGTTATGATGTATAGGAGACCAAGCAGGACTGCACTGGAACAGTCAAACCTTGTGGCCATGGAGGCACACTGGAGATTTTCAACAGCAAATGAGCTGAGACAGGGATACAGTGGGATTGGGGAATGGTGGGGGAGTTGCAATGGTCACTCACAGAAGTCAAAATATGCAGTCTTGGTGATGGCATGAATATGAACTTGGGACCTCATCTTGGGGTCAAATGTAGCACCAAGGTTGTGAACAAATGGGCTTAATTTCAAACAGTTAGCATGGAGAGAGATAAAGTCAGCAACCAGGAAGTGCCTGGGACCAAAACCATGGGCTGAATCTTATGTTCTTTTGGCTACGTCTGTTGCATAGAGTTTTTTCGAGGGATTTCCCAAATGCAGACATGAGATTAGAAGGAAATGGCATGTTAATATATGTAAATACGTATAAATATGCCTCTTGCTACTCACTAGTGAGACTCTCCTTTATTTATTCAGAACCTTTTCCTTCTTGATGTCAAGAATCTCATTTCTGCTGATTGCACCCTGTTTTCCAACTGATTTGGCATTGCCCATGGTGTTCAGGGTTTGGGAAGATTCTACCCTCTCCACGAATGCTGCTGGACCTGTTGAGTTTCTCCAGCACTTTGCCTTTAGTTTAGAACTCTGGCATTTGTCGTAGTTTGCTGTTGATTTGGAATGCCATGTTAAGTTTGGGGGCACCAAGTGTCGGGAATTTGATACTGGGTTGAAAGGGGAGCACATCGACTCGGTCATGGATATTTTCAATTAACCTATTCAAAGGTGTTATCACGTGCCTCTAGAGCAGATGAGACTTGAAGCTGGGCCTCCTGGCTCAGAGGTAGGGACGCTAGCACTGTACCACCAGACCCCTAACAATTCAGTTGTATAATACCATAGTTAAAAGGCTTAGATTATGAGGACCAGTTGCATAGACTAGACTGGTATTGTCTTGAATTCAGCAGATTAAAGGATAAATTAAGATGATGAGAGGAGTTGGCAGGATATTTAGATAATGAGATAGAAAATGACGTAAAGTTTTCCAATGACACAAAAGTAGTGACATTGGAAGCATAAGGTCCCACAGAGATAATGACAGATTAAGTGAGTAGCAAACCTGTGCCAAATGCATTTTAATCGGGGTAAAGGCGAGGTAATCTATTTTTGATTTGAAACAAGACAGAAGTTAAATGGTTAAAAACTGGATTGGTTGGAAATCCAAAGAGACTTATTGGTCTGGGCACAAAGATCAATTACATTGGACAGTGCAGAAGATAATTTTAGAAATGCTCATAGAATGCTGGCCTTAATATTTGGAGGACTAGAATATTTGAGGATAGAAGTCATACTCCACTGTACAAAGGCATCATTAGAGCACATTTGGAGCTGCATGCAGTTCTGCGCAGCACATTTTTGGAAGCTTATATTGGCCCTGGAGTGCATTGTACGTTTACTGGAAAGATACCTGAACTTCAAGGATTAAATTACAGGATAGGATTACTTGAACCAAGGTTGTCTTGTCTAGAATTTAGGAAGCTAAAAGTTATTTTGATTGATGTTCTCAAGACATTAAGGAGAATTGATAGGGTGGATAAAGAGAATTTATTTCTGCGCATTTGGTAACATAAGCCTATGGGCATAGTCTAAAGATTAGAGCCAGACTTCTTTTAGATTGAAGTTAGGAAACACCTCTGCACCGGTAGGATGCATTTCACCAGAAGTCAGCTAAGTGTCAATTTTGGAAATTTTCGTGGAAGATTTCTGAAACTTGCCTTATTACCTATGTACCATGTACCCATGTACTGGTGGGATAGTCTTCTTTGTCAGTCTGGGGTAAACAGCACTGTCCTTCACTTAGCAAGCCCATGTACCAGGAGCTCCCCAGCTGCTTGTTGAAGAAGCAGGCAGCCAGCTTTCCTTTCTGGCCCATTTGCTGGGTTCCACTGGTGTACGCCCAAAGTGTCAGCGCCTGTTCCTTGGAAACATTTCTGGGACTTTGGAGACTATTAGTTTAACCATTGTAAGCAAAGATGTTGCTCCCATTGTCTCAAAATATGAATACTTTGCATCTTCTTCCCAGTGAAACAACCTGGGCCTCTGTTTAATCTTTACAGCCATGTTACCTGTCGTTGTACCACTTCAGAAAGGTCACATGACCCCCTTCATTCTGCACCTAAATTAAAGGCATAATCCCAAAAGATAGCAGTCTCATAAAACTATATTTTTAACAATAATAAGAGTTAGTTAATGTTGTACTAACTGGTTGAACTGGATGTAGGGAAAGAAGATTATTCAATTTTTTTTCCCATGCTTGAGCTAGAATTATGTACAGACTACAGGCGCAACAGCAACATTCAAAGGTGAATAACCTGCACCTTCATAATTCAGACTTTCAGCCTTTTAACCCTGGATTGTGCAACATCTCTATTGAATGAGGATATCTTTACGGTACTTTCAAAACTTTCACAGTCTCCTGAAATCACCTCCAGACAATTTTTTACAACAATTCTGCACATTTGAAGAAAATAGCTTCCTGCCCCTAACTATAAGCTACAAAATGCTTGTATCTCATTGAATAGACCACCATGCTGTGACGTTATTACAAACAAAAAAATTTAGAGGTTCAATAGAAAGCATTAAGAACCATGCTGTCAAAACTAGGGCTGAAAATTCTGGGAGGCAAACTGCATGACCAGAAGGTTGGTCAGAGGCTGAGCACTGGGACAAAATGCCCACCCTGGAACAATAACATGCGATGGGTGGCTTTAATAGGATAAAATCTGGACTGCTGTTCTTCACTTTGGAATCCAGCCCTTGGAGCTGTCAGGATTGGCTGGAGGTTTTAACAGTCGGGCCGCCATCCGAGCTGAGCAGTGACTGCTACCACCAAGGAGTGAACGATTCTAAAGTGATGTGTATTGGGCAGGGAGAGTTTGCCTACTGTAGGGATGATGGCGTGTTTTGAAGCGAAGGTGAGTAAGAAAGAAGAGGGGTACTATTTTCTCCGGAGGTCCCCTGATAGGCCAAGTGCACCCTCCAAAGATAATCCCACCTCTGCTATCTTTCCACTGCTTTAAAAAGATTTCACCTTCAATTGTCTGCCCAGAATAATCACTTTATGGCACAGTTAGGGATATATTGGGGTTGATTAAAAGCTTGGTAAAAGCTCAAATCTCAATTATTTATTTACGTATGGTGGGTGAGCTGTTGATCCTGCACTTGGCCAATCTATATATGATGAGGTGAGCTCGGGGCTGGATGGAAAGCTGATCTAATATTATGTGCCCTCAATGCCAAAAGCACACTTAGCGTCAAAAGCACATCTAGCCTATGGATTATTTTATATTTCCTTTACTAATATGTACGTGCTTCAAAGCCTTAAGTGGACAAAATCAACGGTGAAATTTTCAATGCACTACATCCTTCCCCTTCTTAGTGCATGAAAGACATTGCTTGTTTCAATGGTTTGTTTCCAAACATGTGAACAATAAATTTAGCATAACTTGAACATCCAACTTTGTGAATAACACTGTTAGCTGTGAATATTTGGATTAGTTTCACAATGCCCTCAGTCATACACACTGAGAAGAAAGATTTATTGACCAACTGAAAATAATTTGTTTTTAACAAAATCACTTGAACATTTTTTTTTGATGAAGAGGATATCGTCTGACAACAGACAACATTTAAATTTTAAATTGTCCTTTTGATTCCAGGATACAGTAAAGATGGAGTCTCATGGGTAGCTAATCAACATTTCTACCTGAATACAGGGTGTGGCCTCATTTAACTCCTGTTCTCTACCTGAAATGTCAATTTTGGAATCTGGTTCAATGATTGCAAATGGGCAATTTTTTGGGTTTTCAAGAAAGATGTATTTCACATGGTGATTGATAAACTGAGCTTAGCAGCGATCTATGATATTTTTATGTTGGTCACAGTGAATGGCTTATTGTCCTTTGGAAAGCAAACAATTTCAACATGGCCATCGAGGTTCAGAAGTCATTTATTTCCTGGCGTTAGTGGTGTTGCTCTGCATTTCATATTGTGCTTTGGTTTGATCATTCTGGTTTCAAATGCATTTGGATACGTGTTCATCATTAGCTCCAAGAGGCAGCGAAGGAAGAGAAATGCACGTAGAATATGCAAAGATGAATGCAGCTGGAGGCTTTCCAGTTGTCAAACGAGGAGTAGCTTTGGTGATTTTGAAGAAAGTGATGGCAGCTCTTGAGGTATGTATCACTGTTTTCAAGTTACGCTTACCTCTCTTGACGATGCCATTAGCTCATGGCCAATGGCGTATGACTTATTTTTCAAAGAATGAAACACAGATAGTTATTACATTTTACAGAATCACTACAGTGTGGAAACCGACCATTTGGCCCATTGAGTCTACACTGACCCTCCAAAGAGCACCCAAACCAGACCCACCCCATCCCCATAACCCTGCATTTCCCATGGCTAATCACCACACCTACACATCCCTGGACACAATGGACAAGTTAGCATGGCCAGTCCACCTTACCTGCATGTCTTTGGGAGGAAACCCACACAGACACGGGGAGAATGTGCAAACTCCACACAGCCGCCTGAGTGCAGAATTGAACCCAGGTCCCTGGTGCTGTGAGTCAACAGTGCTAACCACTGAGCCACTGTGCCACTCCACTTGGTGAACACAGCTGATTTAGGCTCATTGTCACTCCCTTGTTTGAGGAATTCCAAACAAGGCAAAAATCTCGCAAAACTTTGGGATGACTTCATTCTTTGACTTTGATGAACTTGTTTCCATGACTTTGAATCTGTTGCTTAATCAAGGCAGCATGAGGGAGGCAAATACATCCAACTTCATTTGTCAGTGCATTACAAATGTTTTAGTTCATACACTTGCATGGTCACTTAAATGAGTTCTCTTCAATCTTCAATATGGCAACAAAATTGGCAGTCTCGTTTCTATGCATCAAATGAAAAATCTATGTCATGGAATATATGCATACATTAACAAAGCTAATATTAATATTAGTTGCTTATATTTTGAATTACTTACAAAATAGCCCATTCCTCAAGTCAAATGTCATGTTAGGATTCTGTAATCTCATTATATTAAAGCTTATCTCTAGATTTTAAACTAGTACAGAACAATTATCTTATGACTTTCTTGACACAAAAAGATACGATCATCACGGTTGATTATGTGAAACAATTTTTAGAAAAGCTAATTATCTGTTATGGGTTTTCTCTCCTTGCCAGGAGTGGCAACATACACAGCAACTACCCACTAGTAAATTACCCAAATGGCTATTTTTCTGCGATTTCAGACAGTGACAGTTGACAGGATAACTGATCATGAGGGACATCATAGTTGAACAACATTCAGTCCTCACCTGCCATTAATACATGCATGTTTGTAGTAAGGATCACTGAATACTTCAACTGATGGTGCATTTCCTTTTCTGTTCTGTAGTCAATATACACTGAAGCTGGCAATGGGCCCTTAGTTTCTATTGTTGTCAAGTTTGTACAATTCAGTATAATAAGGAAACAAATAAGATTCATTGCTACTTGGGCAACTAACAAGCCTAATTGATATTCATTGAATGTACCCATTATTCTTACTGTACCAAATGTTTAAGAATGAACTATCAAGATATGATGCCCTACACTATGATAAAATAATGACTATCAAGCTATTGCTTATAAAATGCAATTGAGGTTAAATTCTTTCGGGTTTACAATTCTGTTTATTTGACAAAACAAATAAACTTTCAACAGGCTATGTTGATTATCAGTTAAAATACAGCACATAAAAATGCATTAATTTCTTTTCAGAGTAATGCGTCTTTTGGAAAGTAGTTTGAATGTCATTATTGGAAGCAATAAATTACCCAGTCTGCAACCTGTATTCATCTTAAATTATGTGCCTTATTTCTTTTTTAAATAAATACATTTTATTTTTCTTTCTGGTTTAGGTGTGCATGACAAAATTTGACCCAGGAGCAGTACTGTAAGGAAAACTTATAGTTTCTGTAAAATGTCTGTGGAATATGAAAATAGTTTTGAGAATTTGAGAATGACTTTTGAAAGTTTGCATCTATTGTAAAGGGGTCAATTGCAATTTTCTTGAATAAGAAGAAATACGCATGCATGTGACCTGGTGATCCTTGACCTTGGAGCAGTACCAGAAGAAAGAAGTTAGCATATGAATGCCATGTGGGCCAGACACAAAGCAGAACAGTTGCATGGGGAAGAACAGAGAACACACTTTTACAAGGAACTGTGTGCGTATTACACTTGTGAAAATTGAAGAAAGGTTTAGAGCAGGAATTGTGAGTTGGGCAATTTTACAACTGTGCTTCAATTTTGTCAGTGCCAACCAGACAAGTTATGAGTTTTTTTTACCCTCTGTCAGTTAAAAGAATCTCTGGGGAATCTGTGCCTGCAAGACAGTTATGAACTTGTCCAAGAAAGATTCTGTAGGAGTGTATTGTTTGATTGTTGACCATCTCTTGGGGACTTGGATGAAGTGCAGCTACTATTGTAGGTGACTTGAGGACCAAATCCACTGAGTGAGACATGCAAATGATCCTCTGCTCCAGAGGTCAAGTTAGAAAGAGTATAGAATCTTGCTATTTTTGAGTGCACAGAAGTCGAATTGAGTTTGGTGGAGTGATTCTTGCTGAGGGGACATGTGCATTTTCTTGCTGTAATTTTTTTCAATTTATTTGAGCCCTCACGGCAACAAGAACACCCAATTTCTGCCCCATCTTACCGCGTACTATTCCCGGAGAAACACCATGTATCGGCAATCCTGGAATTGACTGGCATCCCTGGTGCCAGTGCCACATTTAAAAGGTGCTGTCAATCTGGAGCTGCCCTGCACAGTTCCTGATATTTGCCCTGGACGTGACAGACGGGCGGGAAGCCTCTCCATACTTTGTGGGCATAGTCCTGGAGATACTGCTGGGACTTCCTCTTCGCCAGGATCAGTCATGGAAGCCATGTCACCAGACCATGCTAGCCTTGTTTTTTTCTTATAAATTATATAATAAGACTTTTTTTCTCGTAATTTCCCTACCACTGACGTCAGACTAGCTGGTCTTTAATTACCTGGCCTATCCTTGCTGCCCTTCTTGAACAAAGGAACCAAATTAGCTATCCTCCAGTCTTCTGTCACTTCACCTGTGGCAATGTGTTTCTCCTCTGTGAATACCAATGAGAAACATTCATTTAAGACGTCACCCAGATCCTCTGGCTCTATGAACCAATTGTTCCCCGATGCCTTTGAGCCTCCTCTAGCGTCTTCCAGCAAAGTATTGAGTATTTACAGACAAGCTGTAACCAGCTCAACTTCCAGCTCAAAGAGGGCCTTACTCACTCCACGCCATGACAATGAGGCCTGGTCACCTCCGACTTCATCGTAAAGGTAACTCAATCACCAAAGTGTGTGTTTTAATGGGTACGCATTGCATACAAATCTGTGTGCCATCAGCACTGTTGTCCTACTTCAACTGCCGTTGGGATAGCTTGGTATTTCTATCCAAAGTTCATGAACTTAGAAACAAAAACAGAAGTTGCTGGAAAAGCTCACACAAGTCTGGCAGTATCTGTGAAGAAAAATCAGTTAACGTTTCTGGTCCGGTGACCTTTCCTCAGCATTCTGAAACGTTAACTCTGATTTTTTTCTTCACAGATGCTTCCAGACCTGCTTGAGCTTTTACAGCAACTTCTGTTTATGTTCCTGATTTATGGCATCCGATCCCTTAGTTTTCATGAACTTAAACCTTTGCTTCCCAACCTATTCACTGCACCCCTACATTTATTCTGCCCCCTCCACGTGAATGAAATTTCACCCACTGTTTACTTTTGACTATAGTCATGTAACAGTTGCATTGCCAGTGCAGGTAAAAGAATTGCAGTGGATGCAGAGGGACCCTTCAGCTTCAAGTAGTGCAGACTCGGATTTGTCATTTTGACAAACCCTCAATTACGTTTGCGAAGAAAATGCTCTGAATTCTAAACTGCAATATTTAGACGTTGCTAGTGATGGTTTCCCATGGAGTTACTCATAAGGCAGGTTGTGACACTTAGTTGCTATGGAGCTGTGTTTAAATTGACTGCAGTCTGTAAGTTCATTGCGGAAAAGCAATTTAAATAGGCACATTGTGGGATTAAGTGAAGGTTAATTCTTTTTTTGTAGATTGGCAGCTATTTTCAAATCCCTACCTCCTCTCTGCCAGGTTATCAAGGTTAGAAACTAAATATCAGCAGGACATGACTGGCTACTTTCTCCCTTATGTGACCCTTGCTCTTTGAAGGCCCTTTGATTATGCTGAATGCAAGGCTTTTTTAGATTTTTATCAGAAAACTTACCCAAAGTCAGCTTGCCAACAACATTGAGTAGGCTTGAGCTGTGTCTTCGGAAATCTGCTGCAGTTGGTCTTTTGTGAAAATGTTCAAAAAAATCAAAATCAGCAGGAAAACAAGAATCCTTGTATCGGGGTGACTGGGAATGTTGGGTTAAACATGGTGACTTTGCCACCATGGATGCAGATTTGATGTTAATTACATTTCTTTGTAACCTCCCTGCCCAACAAAGGCTGCACTCATCTTCATCCGCAATTCAAAGTTGGCAGCGTCAAGTTATAAATTATCCCCATCTGATATTGGAACCTGTGCCACTGAGTATGAGGCAGGCAATTTACTGGGATGGCTAATTTAATGCCTTACATTACCATCTAAGATGAAGTTCCACCCCAAAGCCCTTTTGGAAGAAAATCCACAATAGCAATATTGCTCACTGAGCAAACTCCAGGTTCTCCAAGTGATGCTACAACCTAGTCAATGCATGGGCATCAATTTAACACTCTAGATGTGCACTTTACCATGCTACATATTGTTACAAAAAGAACAAATCATGTAAAATATAACACCCGGAATGTGAAAATACTTAAATGACTTTTGCTTTGAAGCTGATGGATTAAAGAAGTCCATAGTTGGTGTGAACAAACATCTGTAAATTCAGTTCCCAATGGAATATCCTTTTGATCTCTCAACCAGCATCACTAAACCAAATTATCTGGTTATTACCTCATGCTACAGATCAGTTAGCTGTTCTTTTTCCTACATTACAGCAGTGACTGCACCTCAAAATATACTTAATTGGCTGTAAAGTGTCTTGAGACATCTTGAGTTCATGAAATGTGCTATTTGGATGTTACAATATAAACCTTTCTTTATGACAATGAGAAATGTACTGATTGCACTCATAGCAGCTACACTATCAACATTGTATATTATAAAAACTTTACATAAAAGGTTAGAACAACACAAATGTCACTAGACATTAGTACAAGAAACTCTAACATAATAATTTTGAGAAATTTGATCTAAGGCATTGTAAAAGTCAACTTGTTTCATATAAAGTCATCTACTGCACCCTTACATTTTGTATTTTCACTGCAGTTCTTTGTTATATTCTAGGTCAGTAAATTAAAGGAAGCTAGTGGCTTTTATATTCAAATGATCTTTACAAATGGAGAAATTTATTCTTGTAGTTTGTGGCACCATCTGAAAATTGATTGTGCTGCACCTCTTGTAATTCATTTTGAGTAAATACTTTTATTAAATATACCAGAACCTGACACTTTTTGCTCAAGGGCTCTACAGAATTGTTATGTGCAAACTAGGCTGAGTGTGTTGTAACCCAATTTGTAACAAAAAAAATGTTTCAGCGAAACTGAATTCTCCAGGAGTTAGCTCTGTGATCTGAAGTTTTACTTGACGTGGACCTAGATCACAAAACTAAACATAAATTAATTAGTCTGTTACTTTGCAGAAGCTTGGATTGACCTTGAGCATATTGCAATCATATGTTAGCATATGATATTTGATTATAAATTTGTAATGGTAATGCATTTTTCTTCTCCTTGATTTGCCAAAAGATGAAATATTGACAGTACTTTGGAATTGCTGTTATAACTTGAAACTGCTCTAATATTCACAGCTGGATATTGAACTGGATTTTGAGGTCAGTGACAAATGTTGCTTGCTATTCATTGCCGTTAAACTTGCACATAGACTTTTTGTGGGCTTTTACACTACAATGCAAAGTAATTACAGTTGAAACAGCAAGGCATCCACTATAGGACATCTGGGATCTGTGTGAACAGGTCAAGCAATGGCATGTCTCCTCAAAAATCATATTGAAGAATCTTATTGAGGCATCCAGAGGTCTAAACCACCAATTGCATGTTAGAATAAATAATTCAATGGAAAATCATGTACAGATGTCATGATAAAGCGAAAGAAAGGGAGGTGACTCTAAGAAAAGATTCAAAAAGTTAAAGTAAATAAAAATATTATCTTTTCAAATTTTTAAGCATTTCTAACAGTAATTAAAATCTGAACCAACTCACCGTGTTTCACAATAATTTTTTTAGGGCCAAAGTGGTGGCTTGTTAGTGATGAGACATTGATCTATTGGTACTAAAAACGGCAAAGCTTGCCTTATCCAGCCAATGTTGTACATGCATCTTCACTCACATCTGGGTACATGGAGAAGAATTGGGGGCATTGCCCCATATACTAATCAGACAATAGCCTGAGGTAATCACATTCACCCAATCATACCTTTGAGCCAATATCACAGACATAGCCACCAACGTTCCTGGCTATGTACTGTCTCATTCACAGATATGGTGGCACAGTGGGATATATTCAGGAGGGCAAAATTGACTCTGGACACCATGAAGTTTCAAGGTGTTAGGTTCAAACATGAGTAAGGAGCCTTGCAGCTAAGGGATAGCCCTTCCTCAGTTGTTGAATCAGTGCTCCTTCATGCTGAACCTGGGAGAAGTACTAAGCGTAGTAGAGGCACAGAAGGAACTCTGGGAGATTTCAATGCCTGAAGGATATATATGCCGGACTGAACCCACGGCCGGTGGTGACAGAATGAACAAGAGAGAAGAACCTACTTGCACCAGTCTATTGGTTGCAGATGTATCAATTCATGACAGTAGGGAACACTGCACACCTCGTGGACATGAAGTCCTGTCTTTATACAGGACTGTCTATCAAGTTGTATGACCTTGCCGCCATTCTAAATGGGATAGATTTCAAACAGCAGGTGAAAAATGCGCATTCGTGAGACGTTGTGGACTGTTAGCTTCAGCAGAAATCTTATCAACCACAATCAAAAACATTGTATCCTGATATATCGCTCACTTTACTATTAGTATCAAGCCAGGGGACCAACACCAGTTCCATGAGGAATGTAGGAGAGCATGCTTGGAGCAGTGCTGGGTAAATCTAATATTGAGACGTGAAGCTACTGGACTACATGTATGCTAACTAGCAGAGGAAGCATGCTGTAGGTAGAGCTAAGCAATCCCATAACTAATGGATCAATCAATACTCTGAGAAGTCTTGCACCATCCTAGCATGAATGGTGAGATGGAACTAAACAACTAATAAGAGGAGAAGCTTCCAGAAACATTCCCATTTCAACGATAAGCAATCCCAGCACATTAACATAAGAAATCAAGCTAAAACATTAGCAACTATCTTCAGATAGAAGTGCAGAATGGGTGATCTAGCTCCGTTTGCTCCTAAGGTCCTTATTTATGAATGACATTCTTCACTTTGCAAGGTGTGAAGGCACCAGGCACAGCAAAGGCTATGAGCTATGTCAACACTCCAATTTTGTCAGCCTTGAACAGTACTGAGAACCAGCTGAGATTGTAAACAACTTGTGTGCGACTGTGTAAGTATTGTAGCGATAAGATTCGACCAGAGACTGGGAATTGTGTGGTGACTCACTCACCTCATAAAAGGAATGCTCTCCACTTACCTGATTTACAGCACCAACAGCACTGAAGAAGCTAAACCATCCAGGACAAGTCATCCTACTCGATTTACATCTTAACCACCATCTTAAACATTCATACCCTTTACCACTCGTCTACAATGATAGTAGTGTGACCGATCTACAAGATGCATTTCAACAAATTGTCTTGCTTCCTCTGCCTCTACAACTTAGGAAAACAAGGGCAGCAGATGTAAAGGAGCCCCATCGCAAATTCCATTCCAATCCACCCACTATCTTGATTTTTAACTAATCTGCTCTTCCTTCGCTGCTGCTGTGTCAAAATGCTGGAGCTTCTTCCCTAACAGCACTGTGAGTGTACCTATACCAAATAGACTGCACGGTTTAAGTGGATGGTCTATCTCTCCTTTACAACCATTATCATTACTTTTGTCTTTTGCTCTGGGCAGCATCACAATCTGTTTCACTTTCTTCTCTGTGAACTATATAAAAGAGCTCCTTTATCCAGCTCTTTTCAGTTCTGAAGTAGACTTATATTGGACTTGAAATGTTAACTATCTTTTGAATGTTAACTATCTTTATCTCTCTCCACAGATGTTGCTGAGTTTCTCCAGCGCTTTCTGTTCTTGTTTCAGTTTTATTTGTTTACTAATGAGGACTGAAATATGAGAATATTTTACTGTACTATTTAGGAATATCAGCAACATTTTTTCTCATTAATAGGGTTAGAGAGGTTACATTAATGAACTAATAATCCTGACCTTGTTATCCAGGGAAAGCAATTTGAAATCCCACTATTTATTTAGTTTAAAAAAAACTATCAGTGAAACTGATCCTGAATGTTTCAGATTGTTGTAAGAAACCTACAACTTGTTGTTCTGTGGGACGGAGAGGATAAGCCTACTGTTCTGACCCAGTTTGGTCTATATGACATGCCAGTCTCTCAAAATATGTTTAATGAACTCTGAACAGGTTTCTGAAAATAACCCAGCAAAGCATTTAGTGGCATTAAAGTCATTTTATTGCTTCAAGGAGATAGCTGACCCCCATCTTCTGAGGACAAGGAAGGATGGGCAATAAACATTGGTCTTGCCAGTGACACACACATCCTGAGAAGGAGCAAATTAAATAAAAAAGCAATACTATATTTGTGAAAAATGATATGCTGCAAGTAAATATATATATTTTAGTCAAGTTCTTATTTTTTGAAAAATCCTTTTGTGGTATCCATTTTTTTTTGTGATTATAGGTTGAGGTGAACTGTGAATCTAAATAAAATCTTTAACCTCCTGAGCTGAAACAAAGTATCACCCTATTCCTAAAAAAAACTAACCCGCTCACGGTCCATTCAAATAAATCATTGGTTGTCATCCTACATTGTTTCTTTTAATGTTGAATTGATGTCTAAAAGCTAATGTGGAATCTTGTGGAAGCAAATCACTTTTTTAGAAAATTGGGCCATTGAGGTCGCACACACACATCCAGACCTGAAAACGTCAGCTTTCCTGCTCCTCTGATGCTGCCTAGCCTGCTGTGTTCATCCAGCTCCACACCTTGTTATCTCTGTGTGGCTAATTTTGTGATGGATGCCTTTGGGGTGGAAGAATGATAGTGATGCAGACATTTCTCTTTTACAATCACGTACCATGCTGGATTCCTTCCGGAAAAGCTCCATCCCCAAATTCTCCATGCCTGAACAAAAAGAGTACATGAAAATTCAACAGGACTAGTCCACTTTCACCAACCTCATAAAGCAAGGATATTGGCTCTTCAGTTCACAATAACCTTTCTTTTGTTTTGGCCATGCTCATTTGTTCACTTTATTATTATCAGCATTTCTGTGTCATGTTCATATAATGGCCATGAATCTAGACAGCTAATAAAAGTCTTAAACTAATGCTATGGAAACATGAGCTCAAATCCCATCAGGTCTGCAGCTGGACAATTTAAATTCAATTAATGTTTACACCTGGAATGAAATTGCTAGACTCATTATCAATGATCATTGAAACTACTGGATTGTCTTTAAAAACTCATCTGGTTTACCAATGTTCTTCAGGGAAAGGAATCTATTCTGAATCATGTTGCCTGCTTCTAAGATGGTTCACAAGCCATTCAATTGTATCAAGCCATTACAGCCAAAAAATAAAGCATTGGGAGTCCACATAGACCAGGGAACTGCAGCGATTCAACAAATTGTTCATCACTTTCTCAAAACCACTGGTGGATGGGTAATAAATGCATGAATTAAAATAAAAAAGCCTTGCTATGTGTTTTTATACTTTTGCTAAAGATCACTGTTTTTTATTTCAAGCAAGGATTTGTTTCACTCTTAGCAATTACTACTTATGTTGCAAATTGGAGTTGACAAAGAAAAGGATACCATTGGTGACTCCCACAGTGCTGAATGAATTAGAAGGAGAGAATCCGCTTATAAAGTGTTAAAGATTTCAGTTCCAATGTATTTACTCTTCTCCCATATCCAAAGACCCATTTTTATAGATGGTACCATTTCTATTGGGGTAAGCCAAAGGATATCTATCATAGTTACCTTCTATTCAGTACAGCAGCAATGATTGGCTGTACCATCTGCTGCAGGCTGATTTATAGACTGGTCCATGAAGTGAGATAATGTCGCTACACTGCGAAAAGCCATTGAGTTTATGTGTGACTGAATTGTTCCAGGTCTTGCTTAAGTCAATCTGTGGTTCATCCCTGTATAGGTCCAACGACTGTCACCGTGTTTGCCAGGAGAAATACCTTCCCTCATGGAAGCCAACCGGACAGGGGAGAAGAAATTAGCCGTCTGTCAAGCTCCCTGAGCATCCAGAACGTTACATGTAGAATTCAGTAGCAGCAGGTCTCACATGTTAAACCAAATATAAAAATGAGTAGGAATCAATACCCTTCAGAAAGGCACTCACTGATGCCCATTATCCAGGGGGCAGCTGTTGGTCTGTAGCAGTCCACAGTGAGTTGAAAGTCTTGAACAAATAATGGAAGGCACTGGGAGACATGACCCAACATTTGCAGTCATGGATAGTGACACTGATTAGAAACATCCACAAAGCAGCAGAGGCCAGTGGCGTTACTTCAGTTCAAATTAAGCACTTTACAGGGAGGCTGCAGTATTCAGTTCAGTTATTTAGACTAATCAGTTGGAGGTGCTGCATTGTAGTCCAGCAAACATCTCTGTTTTATGCTCTGCTGCATTCTGCATCATTTTGCCATCGAAAGATTATGTAGTACAGATGATTCCTTCATTTCTTTTCATTCCCACAGCAGCCACTCCACGACTTCACAGAATGCCAATTAGGAACAATCCTTACTTACCAATTGACTAGCAACTAGAATGAGAATGTACAAACTCATTTCACTTAGGAATTTCAGAGATAGTTAAAACTGCCAATGCTGGAGTCAGAAATAACACAGTGTGGGGCTGGAGGAACACAGCAAGCCAGGCAGCATCAGAGGAGCAGGAAAGCTGACGTTTCAGGTCGGGACCCTTTTTCAGAAACGGGGGACGGGGAAGGGAGCTCAGAAATAAATAGAGAGGAGGGGTGGGGCTGGGGAAGGTAGATGGGATGATGATAGATGAGTGCAGGTAGGCAGTGGTGGGGATTGGTCAGTGAGGTGGGAGGAGTGGATAGGTGGGAGAAAAGATGGAAAGGTTGTGTCAGGTCAAGGAGGAGATGAGAGGGAGTGTTGGTCATGGGATGAGGCTGGGGGTGGGGAGATTTTGAAACTGGTAAAGTGAACATTTAGGCCATTGGGCTGCAGGCTCCCAAGGTGGAATATGAGGTGCTGTTCCTCCCGTTTGCTATTGGCATCACTGTAACACTGGAGGAGGCCCAGGATGGAGATGTCGCCCAGGGAGTGGAAGGAGGAGTTGAAATGGTTCGCAACTGGAAGGTGTTGTCGTTTGTCACGAACAGAGCGCAGATGCTCTACAAAACGGTCTCCGAGCCTCTGCGTGGTCTCCCTGATGTAGAGGAGGCCACATTGGGATGGCGGATGCAATAGATCACGTTGATGGATATGCAGGCGAACGCAGTCTGGTAAGGAAGGTTTGTTTTGTGCCTTGAATGGAGGTGAGCAGGGAGGTGTAGGGGCAGATGTAGCACCTCCTGCGGTTGCAGGGAAAGGTGCCGGGGCTGGTGGGGATAGTGGGTGTGTGTGGAGCCAATGAGGGAGTCGCAGAGTGAGCGCTCCCTTTGAAAGGCAGATGGGGTGGGGAGGGAAATTCTTCTTTGGTTGTGGGATCGGATTGTAGGTGGCAGAAGTGGCAGAGAATGATATGTTGAATCCAGAGGTTAGAGGGGTGATATGTGATGACAAGGCGGATTCTGTCTTTGTTTTTGTTGCGGGAAGGGGATGTGAGGGCAGAGGTGCGGGAAATGCAAGAGATATGGTCGAGAGCATTTTCGACCACTGAAGGGGGGAAAGTTGCAGTCCTTGAAATAAGAGGATGTCTGAGATGTTCGGGAGTGGAACATCCCATCTTGGGAGCAGATGCGGTGGAGGCAGAGGAATTGGGAATTTAGTGGGTACTGGAAACTGTAATCCCATTAGTTGGAGCTGAATTTGAACTTAGATCCTAGATGTAGAGATGCCAGTATTGGACTGGAGTGAACAAAGTCAGAAGTCACATGATATCAGGTTTTTTTAGTCTAATAGGTTTTTTTTAAAATCACAAGCTTTCGGAGCTCTGCTCCTTCATCAGCTGAAGTGAGGGATGAGCACAGGCCCAGAATATAAATGTGGAGAGATAATGGCAAGATAATTCCAGGTAATTAAGAGAGTCAACAGATTATCCACCTATATATTCTAAGCCTGTGTACCTCCCTCTGGTTCACCTGATGAAGGAACAGTGCTTCGAAAGCTTGTGATTTTAATTAAACCTATTGGACCCCTCTAAGGAAGGGTCACCGGACCTGAATCGTTAACTCTGATTTCTCTTCACAGGTGCTGCCAGACCTGCTGAGCTTTTCCAGCAACTTGTGGTTTTGTTGCTGTTGGACTATAACCTGGTGTCGCATGACTTCTAATTTGGATCCTAAAAGTGAAAGGTCAGCTTCAAGCTACTGCATTGTTTTGAGGTGCTTGTATTTAGGAAAAGAAAAGAACATGCATTTGTGTCAGTACCTTTCACATTATCAAGATATCTCAAAATGCTTTTAGCTGCATTTAGCTTCTTGCTAATAGCTATGCAATGAATGTTGACTTTTGACACATCATAGCATTTACTAAAGTATGCAATTAGGGCCTTAGTTTAATGTTGGAGCAGAAGGAAATTTTCTGAAGCAATAAATCACTTTTTCAGTGCTGCACTGAAATTGCAGCAGAGGTAATGGTCTGGTGTTTTTGCCATGATGGACAGGCTGTCTCTCATGGTGACAATGGTGACAATGAGCCCAGAGTATCACAAATCCTGTCCCTGCCTACTGCTACTGCAGGAGTGGGCTGTCTGATTCAGAGAGGCAGCAGGCCATTGTCAATCATCAGCTGCCACCTCTCACATTGGATTTTCAGAGCCTCGGAATGTGAAAGCTGAAGTATACAGAGTAGATCTGGTCAGAATGTAAGCATTTCTTTGCTTTGCCACTCTAAAGGGGTACACTAGCTATGTACCCCTTTGGATGTGGTCCTGGGACAGTGTTGTGGGAAATCAGGTGTGTTCTTTGGGGAGGTAAGGTGCACTTTGGAATTGTGAAAGATAGACAGCAATGTGAGTAAAAGTGCATAAATACAGCAACATTCAAGTTCATTGATGGTGTGGATGTCGAGTCCGTTGGTGAGGTGAGGGTTGGTCCAGGGTAGATGTGTTAGGAGACATAGTCGGGCAGAGGTGGGTCACTTAAACAGTTACATCTGACTGGCTGGGTATTTAATTGTCTAACTGCCCCTGGATAACTGACTATTGACTTAACTGCAACAGAACCTCCTCCCCCCATGCCCCACCCCCAACAAATTCTCTGATTTAAATGCATACTTTAGGAGTTTTCAATGGAATCGCCAGCAGAATTTTCAATTTTCCAGGAGTCTGTTACATTAGGAATTCCAGAGGGTCCCAATGTGCCACTCCCATCTATGCTGTTGACATGACTATCTGGCCATTGAAAAATCTAAGTCAGTGTTTCATCATTTTAGTCACCTTGTTCTGTTTTCCTTTCCACAAAGAAATAAAAACATAAATACAAAATTTGAATAGACCTGGGTCTCATCTGCAAGCTCTTGGCGAAGGGTAGGGGCCATAGGCCACAGGATTGACTTGGATGGAAGGGCTTGAGTTGTACAGGGCATTTGAATAGTGGAAGAACAGCTGCCATGGCCATCTTATAGATCTCTCATCACATTGCATATAGTCAGTTCAGGACCTGGAATTTGATATTTATTACTGTTTCACAGCTTCCCAAAAATAAGAGTGGCTCAGCATCACTGCAATAAGAATGAGCCCTCTTAGATGTGATTTTGTTTTGAGAAGCTTCACTCAGTCGAATGCTGTACGGTAACAGGTGTGAGCTAACATAACATTTTTACTGATAGAGAGAGGAATAGTTTACCCGTCCTTCCCGATATATTAAACGACACTGCTTGCTGAGAAGCTGGGATTATAATTACAGCCTGATTAGTATTGGTAAATGATGCTGCTACTCGACTAGAATGCTGTAGGTGTGTTATTTCAAAGGGGTGGGGGAAAGATCAGGGGAAATGATCAGGGGTCCTTCTAACTGTATGATATGCTACTTTGCAAGTGAGAAGCAAAAGCATAGGTTGTAGCCACCTATCATTTCACTTTCCATTTAAAGAAATGAAATGGCAACAAGAAGAACATGTTAATATAGATATTTGAAATGCCTGTAAATTTTTTATGGTGTAATCACGATTTTTGTGTTCTGTTGATATAAGAACTAATGTAATATTTTCCAGTCAAATTTCAGGTGATTAGGAGAGACCTCATTGCTGTCGCTCCAATTATCAGTAATTCAGCAGAATTTAAAAGAAAATATCAGTGATCAGTAATTGTGATTAACCTCATTGATTGTCTCAATTTTCTCTTAAGATTCAATTTAGCATCTGATGAATTTGAAAATATTGTTTGTTAAGATCCCATCATATGTTAGTAGACACAAACCTGTCTCAGAAAAGGAAAATAAAGATTTGTATTTGCACAAATTGATGCACATGGGTGTGATGCACATTGTTGGAATGTTATGTTTCCGTATTATACATGACTCACATAAATATTATTTTGGACCAGTTTCACATCTGACTCGTTCTTTGTTTTCGGCTGTCAAGTGGCTTTTTTTGTTTTGTGATGAGGAATGGAAAGGTTGGATTGAAGGGGATTAATAAGGGGCTGTGAATGAAATGTTTGGTTATTTGCAGGATGGCTTCATTTTAGTAGCTTTAGGACAGTCTCGTTGCGGAAGTGACTTTTACTACTCTATGGAGTTGTTTTTCTCTATGGAACGTATAGTTGAATTTAAATAAACCTTACAACAAAGGAGCAGAGATAGTAGGAACTGCAGATGCTGGAAAATCTGAGATAACAAGGTGTAGAGCTGGATGAACACAGCAGGCCAAGCAGCATCAGAGGAGCAGGAAGGCTGACGTTTCGGGCCTAGACCCTTCATCACTCCGGAAAAAAGCCTCTTCTAAGGATGCCTACCCTGAAGAAGTTACCCTCCTCCCAACAAAGGAGCAACCTAGTCACAATGCAAGCAGCTCGTGACGGACTACCCACATCACCTCCTTTCACCACTTTGCCATCTTCCTTCTGCTTTTGTGAATCATCTGGGAATGCCTTATGTTCTACACTTTGTGTTGGATTTTTCTATTTGACATGAAGTAGCAGCAGTGAGTAAGTTTCATGGTGTCACTTCTGCCATGGCTTGGGGCAAGTTATCTCAAGCAATCACCTGCTTCTCAGCTCATTATTTATACCAGCTAGATGCTGGGTGCATCACTTGGTGAATCGTGTGGCAAGGAAGACAGCAGGACCATACTTAAGGCCCATGTGAACAGCATTTCAGATATTTTAAGCCAGGGACTACTGCACACAGTGTGGTGCTCGCCTCTAAAGTCCCAGCATAAGCACAGAAATCACCACTGGTGGATGGAGTGATGGAGAGAAGGTCAGTCCTCTTCCTGGCTAACTGAAACATGATTGTACCCGACCAGACACAGGCAGCCTGGGCAGGGATAGCAGCACAGGATTGCGCTGTCTCCAGTGTGAAAAGAGATGCCTAGCAGTGTAAAAAGGCCAATGACCTCCTGCACTCTGCAAGGATAAGTGGCACCATCTTCTCTCTCTGCAACCTCATTTCGCAGAGCTCACTCTACCTTTGCCACTGAACATGTCCTCTCACTCAAGGTGATGGATTACAATTCTCAGCATTACATGCTTCATGTACGCTCAAGGGCACACACTCACCTCATCCTTAATGGCTCGTAAACCTTCCTGCCTTCTTCATACTCACTCACTTGGACACCTCACCATCTCTCTGGCTCATGCATGATAACTAACTAAAACCAAAAAAGATCACAGCGGGTCAGACAGCATCCATGGGCAGCAAGCAAGTTAACATTTTGAGTCTAGATGACTCTTCATCAGAGCTGACGTGAAGTGTGGAGGGCGGAGCATTTATGTTATTGTGAAGGGTGGGGTTGGACTGGTGGGAGAGAAAGAAATGTTGATAGTTCAGATCCTATTCTGATCACTTAATCTGAGATATCCACATCCTTTCTTCCCCAGCACTCAAACTCACACCCCCCCAACTGAAATCAGCTGCATTCACATTCAGCAATGAAGACTGAAGGCAGTGACTGTGAAGCGAGAAACTTCTGTATATTCTCTTCTTCATGAGGCAACAGCTGATGTGGTTTAAAAAGAACATTTAAAAAGATTTAAAAACAGTTTAAAAATATTTCAACTCCAACCTGGGCACACAATCTTAGAGAAAAATACAGAAAAAAGCAGTGGATTAAATATTTTCCATATCAATAAAGCGTTGCCCATGTTCAGACATTGGTTGAATCTGATATTCTGTTTCTTGAAAATGGTATGAAAATAAAAGTACATGTGATGTCACCTCTCTCCTTTTTCTTGGTGTGGTTGCCACCTATGGGCTCAAGTCTGCTACTTTTAAAGCAACAAAATTTAAAGCTAAAAGCAACAAAACAAAAAGAAGTTGACGACATATAAAGAAGAAAAAGCAATATGCTGCAATATAGCTTTTTACTCTGTAATTTTTAAAGATCATAATGCAGCCCAGGAAGAATGGAAAACAAACATTTGTGCATAATCTGGCACTCCAGGGACGTTCTATCTGCATTTCAGGTATTCAAAGTGAGAATCAATCTTCACTTCATAGATCAACAGACAACTGGTAAAGAAAGATGCTGGTCCTATGCATCACTTTGGAAAATTAAGGATTGTGAGGAATAAAGAAAGATCTCCTGGACAAATATGAAGATGCACCATCAGACGCAAACTTGAAGCAACAATCGTTGCAGCCAACAGAAAAACATTCAAATCTTGTATGCGATGTGGATTGTCATGTCCACCAAAATGCTGTCCTGCCTTTCATGACACACGTTTGTCTAAAAGGACATTGGGCTAAAACATGCAAGAAGTCCAAATGCTCCAAAAGAATCTCAAAGTACGACAAAATGTTCCATGGCAGCAAATGAAGAAGAGCCAACCAAGTAATAATGTCAAGCACATTTCAAAAGACTCAACGAAGCATATGTCCATGAGGTAATTGCAATGTTACAGCTTTCAGAGCCCGGTCAAAGAGTATATGCAATCAATTTGAAGGGATGTTTGGGCCCTCAAATCCTTAACAATCAAGCTGCATATTATGTTGTCACACAAGATCATATAAAGGCTTCTCAAGAATGCAGTTGCCATGCCTCAATAAGGGTCTCCGAGGTTTGTGACCTTAACAAATGTTGGACAATCATTGTTTCTATATTCCATTGCAAGTAGGCCAGAAGGTCCCCATAAAACACACCTCCCACAACCTTGTTTCCAAATCACAGCCCAACTTAGTATAGATATTTCAAATCAACCTGTTGAGGGGTGCTATTATACACCTCTGAAGCAGGTGAGATTTGAACCCAGGCATCTTGATTCAGGGTAGGGACACCATAAGAGCCTATCACAACTTGCTAGAGCTTGTCATGACCAAATGGGAAGATCAGTTTCTACTTTTAAGTTCCTATATTAGATCAGGGTGTTGCAGAAAAGCTTTCTATGGAGCCCACTCCTCATGAAGAAATCCAGGAAGGTATAGTTTCAAAGCCTTCTCTTGTGCATGATGGTGAGACCCCACTTTCTTTTGTCATCCCAGGAACCCTTACCTACAGAGGGGAGCAGCCTCCTGTTGACGAATGTGTGGCAGTTCTCTTCCTACTTAAGGAATAAGCAATTTGACCAATGAGCCAAAGATCCTCACTAGACCACCCTCAAATTTATGTGCGTGAAACTTATATCATTACCCTAACATTCACAGTAGCGTCAGATATTGGAGGCCCAATCAACCAATGTTTACCCTTCCCAGGAGCACCATACTGAGTACATCCACCCAATCTTCCTCAGAAAGCCAAGGAGATAGTAGGAAATTGAAATCTTGGCCAGAAGAGACTTTGAGGGGAGGATGTAGGAGTAGAGTGTCGTGTAGATCACCCATTCCAACAATAATTATTGGCCATGTTTTCCGTGGCTATCTCTTGACCCTGTGCAGCAGGTTGGTCATTCTTATTTCAGGCACCAAGTGATCTGAAGAGTGTTAGTACATCCCTCAATGAACAGCGATCTGATGTCACAATGGTGAGGGCTTCCCCAAGAGTTTGCCATGCACTGTATGGGTGTGGGGCTTCATTTCAAACCAAGCTGCATCATGCAGCTGACTTCAAATTCTATCCAATACTAAGCCATAGTGTGACAAAAAAAAGTCTTATTGTAGCTCAGTTTATACCAAGGATTCAGAAAATTAGACATCGTTCACAAAGCTATGAATTGTGTCAAGTGCCCCCAAGGCTGCACCTCACCAGGGCATGTACCAATGAGTGACTAACCTATATGGATGAAATTTAGTTAAAAATATAGATTTTGTCTTGCATTTTGGATGCAGCTGTTCAAAAGAAATGAATACTCTTTATAACGAATATTGTCACATTCACAGACATGAACCTTCCTTTTGTTTATAAAGGATAGGTCTCCATGTGTCATAAGCCTTTGCTACTGATGGTTAGAAGTAAATCAGATTTGTTATCCAAATTAAAAAATCTATCACTGTGAATTTGCTCAATTGACCGTCATCACTTTTGTGGAAGATTAGCAGAATACCTTGTACCGCATAAATGATCAACACAATCTTCAAGGATATCCTGGGTGAATTTGTTTAATTTTACTTATTAGTGCAGTGTCTTCGATTTCTGTGATTTCCATTATAGTCTAGTTGATGCATTTGGTTCTGAGATAGCCTTATACATCTATAGCATGTATTTTTGAATCCTGACACCAAAATAGCCTAACACTCACAAGGTTTCTGCTGCACCAATCTTTCGAGATTTTTCCAGGTCAGCACCAATTACCTATTCCGAAACAGCTCTTAAACTTTACTGGGTCTGGTGCAGGAAGCTCAATAAAAGAGATCAAAGGGACACGGCAGTTTAGAGATGTGGATGCAAAAATTGTTGAAGTCTTTACATGGCTTGTAGATATTTCGGATTAATTTTCCAATATGTATATAGGCGAAATGCACATGATGTAAATTGACTGAATAAATGAATGGGAATCAAAGTAAATATAGAAACTGGAAACTGTCAGTGATGGAGCTGCTTCGCAAAGGAAGTTTAATGGCTGATAAAATAGAGATTTTGCTGCATGAAGTGGGTGGCTTTTATGCCTGATACATTCAAGTTAGTGTGTTAATGTAAAGACTGCAATCATTACAGTCTCTGCCTGGACTAATTCCCTTTTGTATACAGTATAAGAGGAGGCCCTGGAGTGTAATTGCTGCAGAATGCTCACAAACGTCAGGGAGTCTTGTAATGTTCAATTATCAATATGCAAATACAATACATATGAGATGTGAGGAGATTTGCCTTACTCAGTATACTGGAGCATCCTTCTCAGAAGATGGGATGCAGCATTCCAGATGGAAGCATCAGCGCAGGTCAGTTCTTTATGCAGTACCAAATAACCTGGCAATAAACTCACTTTAAAGAAAACATACTTTAAAGAAAGCTGGTAAATTGACTGATCTATAGGGCAAGTTAATAAGAGTGCATGTCACAATCAAGTTTGTTGGTGTTGATCTGCTACCAATTTACTGCTGACTGAGCCAAAGCCCAGATTTGTCATTATTTATCATGCATATTTGTGTTCTAGCAAAGCACACATTCAAGCTGTAACTTACAAAGCAAAGCTTATTAAACTTACATTAGTGAAATAGCTTCACATCTAACCTACGCACATGATGTATGGTTACTTTCTGACAAACAGGGCTGCTTATTGGGTGCATGTGCACAATGCAGTTATAGAACCATACAGTCATACAGCACGGAAACATAACCCTTGGTCCAACTCATCAAGATGACCAGATATCCTAATCTGACCTAGTCCCATTTGCCAGCATTTGGTCCATATCCCTCTAAACACTTCCTATTCATGTATCCATCCAGATGCCTTTTACATTTCTTAATTGTACCAGCCTCCACCACCTTCTTTTGGCGGATTGTTCCAAACATGCACCACCCTCTGTGTGAAAAAGTTGCCCCTTAGGCCCCTTTCAAATCTTTCTCCTCTCGCCCTAAACTTATGCCGTCTAGTTTTGAATTCCCCTACCCTGGCAAAAAGACCTTGACTATTCACCCTATCCATGCCCCTCATGATTTTATAAATCTCTATAAGGTCACCCTACAGCCTCTGATGTTCCAGGGAAAAAAAGCATTAGCCGTTTCAGCCTTTCCCTATAACTCAAACCCTCCAACCCTGGCAACATCCTTGTAAGTCTTTTCTGAACCCTTGCAAGTTTAACAACATCTTTCCTACAGCAGGGAGAACAGAACTGAGTGCAGTATTCCAAAAGTGGCCTCGCCAACATTCCGTACATCCCAACTCCTTTGCTCAATGCACAGACCAATGAAGGTTAAGCATTCCAAATGCCTTCCTCACCACCCTGTCTATCTGCAACTCCACTTTCAAGGAACTATACAGTTGCACACCTAGGTCCCTTTGTTCGGCAACACTCTCCAGGACCATACCATTAAGTGTATAAGTCCTGCTGTGCTTTGCCTTTCCAAAATGAAACACCGCACATTTATCAAAATTTAACTCCATCTGCTACTCCTCAGCCTAGATCAGTTCTTCAAATTACATCATCTGAAAATTACAATATGCTTCAATTCTTGCTTACCAAAAGAAAATACAGTGCGATCAACCTTGACTTTGTATGATGGTGTCGGCTAGTAGTGATAATAGGTTAGAAATCTGTTTTATATTTCACTTGATCTTTTATTTTCATGTTTATACTCCTTTTGAGAAGGTCAACTGGAGCATCCTTGGCAAAAGAACATGGAGAGGAAGTGAGAATGCAAAACTGCAGACTTCCCCTAAGCTCAATATTATCCTGAGATAGTAGGAAACTGCAGATGCTGGAGAATCTGAGATAACAAGGTGTAGAGCTGGATGAACACAGCAGGCCAAGCAGCATCAGAGGAGCAGGATTTCTGAAGGGGGATCTGGGCCTGGGGCATCAGCCTTCCTGTTCCTCTGATGCTGCTTGGCCTGCTGTGTTCATCCAGCTCTAAACCTTGTTATCTCAATATTATCCTGTTCTTTTGTGCCAGTTTTCCATTCAGTTCCAGTGAGATCCATGAATAAACCTACAAATGTCCTATACAGTTAGTATATTATAATATGAGCTCCATTGGAAGGTGCAAGCAGCATTCTAACAGGTATAACACAGCGTGGGGCTGGAGGAACACAGCAGGCCAGGCAGCATCAGAGGAGCAGGAAAGTTGACGTTTTGGGTTGGGACGCTTCTTCAGAAAATTCTAACAGGTATCCTTTTTCTTCCATTATGATCCCAAATCGCACTGATAGGCACAACCTCAGGACATGTAAACCGGTTAGAATTAGAATTAGAATTTTTTTTTGTCAAGTACCCAAGTACAGAAGTACAGGAGTAGAGTGAAAAGTTTACAACGTCGCCTCTTATCGTGCCATTTTAGGTACAAGTACCTAAGTACAAATCTTAGGTACAACAGAGGAATAAAAAGAAAAGTAGTTGCCCTCCTTTACAGTGTTTAAAGAATAAATTAGAAATAAGACATGGTTAAAATATTAATGTTACAGTCAAATAAACAAATTTCAAATAAACATTATGTTGCAGTAGCACACTGCTGGGGCTTCTAAACATGGTCTGACTGTCTGCACCAGGCCCCTGTCCACCGGTTCGCTCAAAGCCTCCAGTCTGCACCGCACCAGCTCTCGGCTGCTCCAAGGTAAGATTCCTCCGGGACTCACTCCCCATGCCGGCCTGTACCTGGGACTGCTTCCCTGCGCTGTCCGCTGCTCTGGGACTGCTTCCCCGCGGCGGCCATTGCTCCGGGACTGCTTCCCTGTGCTGTCCAGTGCTCCGGGACTGTTTCCCTGTGCTGTCCAATGCTCCGGAACTGCTTCCCTGCGCTGTCCAGTGCTCCGGGACTGCTTCCCTGCGCTGTCCAGTGCTCCGGGACTGCTTCCCTGTGCTGTCCAGTGCTCAGGGACTGTTTCCCTGTGCTGTCCAGTGCTCCGGAACTACTTCCCTGTGCTGTCCAGTTCTCCGGGACTGCTTCCCTGTGCTGTCCAGTGCTCCGGGACTGTTTCCCGGCCATCTTGCACATGTTTACTTAAGACAATGTTGTCACTGTTTTAATGAAGGAAGCATGGCAGCCAATTAGTACATAGCAATATCTGAGAAGGTGATAATCATTGAGTATTAAAACGTTCATTGAGGGTTAACATTGTTCATGGATGTTCTCAATAATGCAGAAACTTGTTTTCCTTGCACACAAATGTGCAAGCACCAACACAACTGCTTGACAGATAATGTTTTTTGTTCATTCTGGGCATCGTTGCCAAGGCCAGTGTTTATTGCCCATCTCTGAATGGGCTTGAGAAGATGCTGGTGAGCTACCCTGTTGCATCACCACAGCACCACAGTCTATATGGTGTACATTCACCCACAGGGCTGTTAGGAAGAATTTTATCCTGGTGGCAGTGAAATAACAATATCGTTCCAAATGAGAATCATGTGTAACTTGGAGGAAAACTTGCAGGTGGCGCTCCCTTGAATCTGCTGGTCTTTGTCTTTCTACAGAGCTGAGGTCATGGGCTTGGAAGGTGCTTTGAGAGAGTTTTGGTGTACTTTTGCAGTGCATCGTGTAGGTGGCACATCCTGCTGCCTTATCCTGATGGTGTCCAGGTTTTTTAAAGCTGCTGAGTTAAAGAGCTTTAGGAAGTAGTAGCACTGAGTTTGAAATACATTTACAGAGGGACAAACTTTGCAGGTCGAGAGGGGAAGCTGCCCAATATGGTTATATGACTGCCATCAAAGCCTTCTGTACATTGAAAATAAAAAGCAGAAATTTGCCAATTCAAATGAGCCATTCCTCCTGGTATTAATCGGTAGGAACAGAAATTGGTTATCCTTACATCAGTCACTTACTCGATCCAGATGCAGCCAACAGATTGGTTGATCATGGAGATAACTCATATGCTTGGCTGAAAAAGAGGTTCAAGCAGAAAGATTAAGGGTCTTGGTGGCCTTGACTGCGATTAGCAGTGACTTCTCTGTGTTGGAGGTGTGTCACATCCGTCTTTGGAGATAACGTTCCAACAATGTAATGAGCTTAGCTGAAAACTGGGAGATGTCCTTGGCCAATGATGGGTGGGTGCACCAGGAACTGCAGATATTACTGATGGTGTCATGGGGGCTTGTTGATCTCACTGGCAAATATCTTTTTTATCATTTCTTCTTCAATCATGAATTACTGTAGCTGAAGTGCTTCAAAAGCAGCTTTCGTGATTAATTTTAAATTGTCCTTACAATTAGCCTTGGCGTGCAGTCTTTGATGACAGTTTGGTTCCTGAGATAGACTGAAGACTAGTGCAGTGAGAACTCCTTTTCATGCCTGCTCTTGTTCTGATGAGCTCTAAATGTTTCAAACACAGTGGGGATCTTAAAAGGTCCGAACTGTCTTCTTACTGAAAGAAAATCAAACCGGAATACAAAGCGCCAAAATATATTTAAAAACACAGATTTATAAAAGAACATGAGAAAAGCAACATAGTAAAAAAAAGCAAACAAATAAGATTAAAATTTCTTTGTCGCTTTGAAAATGGAACATTGCTTTGCATCCCCAGTCTATGTGCACAGCCTTTGCATCAGTGATGCCATTAAAAATTTTTTTTTATTTGTTCTTGCGCTATGGACAGGATTGACTACACCTGCCTTTCTTACTCATCCCATATTGCTGTTTAGAAGCTGGTGGTGAGTGCCTCTCATGAGCCTGTGCAATAGTATCTGTCCACTCACAGCGCTGTTCGCGGGAGAGTTCCATGACTTTGATCCAGCAACCAAGATGAATGGTGGTAGAGTTCAGAGTGAGGATGGTATATGACTTACAGGTGAACTTGCAGGTGTTGGTGTCCCTTGTATCTGGTGTCCTTATCCTTCTTGGTGATAGACTTTGAGGGTTAGGACATTGCTGCCATAGGAGTCTTGGTGAGTTACTGCAATACATCTTGTAGAAGGTGCACTCTGCTGCCACTGTGTGTGGGTGCTGGTGTTGGACTGGGGCGGACAAATTCTCACACCCTAACATGCATTGTCTGACCTAAAATCTCACCTCTTCTTTACACTGATAATACCTTTAGTTCTCTCAGGGCACTGCCTTGAAAGAAATTCGGGGATTTACATATGCATATTAATCAATAAGAACCTTCTAACTGATTAAAGATTTAACAGCATCTTAGGTTTGTTTAATACATCCTCATCAGTTGTGTGACCCTTTGATCTTTTACTTATAAATTCTGTGTTCTGAGCACTTCGTTCTCACTTCACATGACAAAGAGGTTTCACTCTGAAAGGTTGTGTTTTCCAATAAACCTGTTGGGCTATCACCTGGTGTTGTGTGATTTCTGACTGTGTGTTTGTGGTGACGGGGAGGGAATGTTTAAGGTAGTGGATGGAGAGCTAATCAAGTGGGTAGCTTTGACCTGAGTTGTGTTGAGCTTCTTGAAAGTTGTTGGAACCATGTCAAACCGATGTAGAGTGTTCCATCAGACTCTTGACTTGCCTCTTGTAAATGGTGAACAGGTTTTGAAGAGGAATGAGATGAGTTACATGCATCAGAATTCCATGCATTTAAATTCCGTAGTCCTCTTATAGTCACAGTATGTATACGGCTGGTCTAATGGTAATTCACAGCAGGATGATGGTGGCAGTCAGCAGAGTGAATGGTTTGATTCTTTTTTGTAGCCATTGCCCATTTGTATGGCCTGAAAGTTACTTGATAAGTGAATCCAAGTTGAATTAACGATCAAGATCCAGAGGATGAACCCTATAGGGATCTGAGTGACGTTGGCTGTGCTACAGTGTGAGGCACAATTGGGTGACAAGTACAATGAGGTGCATCAGGTGAAACCTGCACCATCTTTTATGCTTCTCGCAAGTGACATAGTGAGATTCTCACAAGGCAGTAGTGATTTGCCAACTGACTGGGATTAATGGTTATTAAATGCCTTGTCAACAGCCCACTTACCTTATCAATACTCAGCATCCCATCTAACTGAACTCACCAAACAAGCTAGATGTCAGGAAAACTGAACAAGGAACCAGAGCGAGCACCTGATGGATTCAGCTCCTGCTTGATCTGAATGGATTCCATGTTAGACACTGGGCACCAACATCTCAGGGCATGCGCCATGGGCACTGGGCACATGCACCCCATGTCCAAAGAGTTGGTATCCAACATGTGCCAACTTCTAACAACCCTCACAGCACATCTCCAATCCACTCAGAGGATGCTTTTGCAATTCAGTCTGGCATTTCGGGCTGCACTGGCAACCCTGATTGTAATGATGCTCGAAGGATGTTGTGTACTCAGGGACACACATCCAGTTCACGGACTGGACCAGGCTGCACCTGGGACCTCTTTACTCACTGTCATAGCACACACTGACGCTGAGCCGAGCTGGATACTCACAGCATGTCTGCATTGCATTGCTTTGCCTTTTTGTGCTTTCTCCCCTGAACCATTGACTCTAGGCTCACATTACTGCTGTCTTGCCTTGCCATCGAGCATTGACAGAAAGGCATTGTCATTTTTGTCAGCAGGCTTCAGTCAATTGAAGGGGAATAGCCATCGCTCAAAGGATCCCAGTACAATAAGGCAAGGGCAGCCTCTGAAACTACTCCATGGCCTGTTCAGGGCACTCAGAGTCAAGATGCTTTCTACAAAGGTGCGAGGAGCCCAAGGTCAGGCGGCTCACCACCCATCTTGACTCTTTTTGCCCTATTGTGGACTGTTTTCCTCCTGGAATGAGACAGAAGCAAGTATTACAAGAGATGAAAGTGGATTACACTGCTATTACTTTTGGTGCAGGAGAGAAAGCATCCAGTATGAGTGAGTAGGCAGTGCAGGGTGTACAGTCTTAGTGTTGTTGGGGTTGGGGGAGTGAGAGTGAGTAAGGGAAGATGTTGCAAGCAATAGAGAATGGTAAAACATGAGCTTTAGTGGGAGGACACTGCCCACAAAGTGGACGCCAGTTTCCTCTGTCTGCCATGTCTGGGGTAAATGTCAGGGCAGGTCTGGGCTGACAGTGCTTCTCTGGGCGGCACCACGTGCTTTCAAACATAGCACAGGAGCAAGGGATGCAGGCCTTTATGGATATCCACTGAGTGGCGAATTGTTCCTTGATTGGGATAGAACTGGATTGTGAGGGACGGACACCATGGGATATGGTAGGTAATTAATGAGGCATGTTTGGTAAGACAGGTTGAGAAAAATCACGAGGTCTCACGGCGACAAACTTCCAAAAGCACTCGATTGGACTCGAACTTTGTCAAAGCAAATTGAAGGATCAGCCCAGAGCTTTTTCACTGACAGTGGCATTCTTTATGTGTTTGTAGTCATACAGGTCCTTCCCACACAGCCTAGTGTCCCAGCTTCCTTATTTTTAATCAACCTGGATGGACAATGCTACGAAACACCTCCAGAGCAGCTGGGACATGAACTTGGACCTTCTGGCCCGCAGGTAGGGACATTAGCACTGAGCTGACAGGCCCTATCCTGTTATTTCTCCGTGATTAAAGACAATCAATTTGCTCCCATCACTTGTCCACCTTTAAGCATATGATTGGTTTCATATTAACATGACTTGCCACATCTGCCAAAACCTGACTGTTGTCCAGACCTTACTGCTTGGGAGCATGCACTTCTTCAGTATGTAATGTGCTGCAAGTGACAACGAACATTTTGCGATCATCACTGAGCAGCCCCACTTCTGACCTTATGATGGAGGGAAGCAGCTAATGATGGTTAGACCAATGATACCACTCTGAAGGCCTCTTGAAATGGTGCATGCAAATGGAAGGGTCATTCCTCGGATATGGTGATTCTGATGAATTGTGTATTTTGGGATACTGGTGGCTCTAATCCCACTTATTTACTGAGACTGATAGATAACTTTCAGTAAACAATTGTGTCCCGTTTGCAATTGGTGTGGAAAGACAAACACTGCCTTGAAATATTCTTATCTGGAGGATTTGAATAGAGTCCTAATCAAATGACCTATTATGGCCTTGATCGCAGCCATAAGAGTGAGATCCTGTCTGAAGAAAGTCATAAAATATTTGTAACTAAAGTAGTTCATAGCATTCAAATTACTATTAGAATGAAGTGATCAAATGACAAAGAGTATTCTTCTCGTGAAAGTCTTATCACTCATTTCGTCATTTGTCTCTTCATAGTTCATCTACATCCCAAATAAATATTTTTATCACTTTGTGTCATGCCTTCAAAAGCACCACAGCTCTGAAGTCATGGTCACAGCAATAATTTGTTATCTCAGAGTGGATCAGTTAGCTGATAGGAGCAGGGTCAAAGAAATTGCGACTTACTGACAACTTGATGCCCATCAGTTTGCAAACATTGCCAGAATCTGTAAGATTGACCCAGGAAATTAACTTCTGAAGATTCAACGGCACTGCTAATTAATAGGTTAAGTTGGAAAGATCGGTCAAGAATATAATCTGTAGCTAAAAGGACATTTAAAAACCAAGTCACACAGGCTTGAATTATGCCTGTTCCCGAAACAGGGTGTGAAAAAGGCTCCGAATTAAGGAACATATCCTGACATTTTTGTGGTGATCTTATTTATATCAATCCATGTTTTAAATCTTGAGGAGTAGCTTGTGTGTTGGTACATCTTTGTAAAAGGGAATGGAATAACAGCATATATTGCTTTCAGGGATTAGCTGGGAAGCTGGTGATGCAATTGTTTCAGACTGTCAACAAAAATTAAGGTAAGCAAGTGACAGCGTCCAAATAAATGGCTTTTGTGCACTTGTAATGGATTTTTTTTACATCTTCAGTAAATAAAATAATCTGCTGTCACAGCCAATGCTTCAGTGAAGTTTGAGTTTACAGCATTATTGCTGGCAAGTCACAGTCTGTTTTTATTTCCATTTTATCTGCCTCCAAGGACCATTTCAAAGAGTGCAGAAACATGTCGATGATGGAAGGACTTGAATTAGAATGTGCTTTGCTGAACTGGGCGTTTCAAAACACTCAGCACACTAACATGCAGCACAGCTGTAACATTTTGAAACCTCTGTCCACATGACTGCGATAAACTGCATGCAGAATTTATCATACACTGAGTTATTTAATAAGCAAAGCCCCAGGTGCTACGTGCCAGCTGCAGTGGGACTCTGAAATTGTTGAGTTCTTTTCGTGATTAATCTGAAAGCTACATTGAATTTTCAGCACAGGCTCAACAAATGCTACTAACATCTTTAAATACTGCATCCATTAAAGTACATATTCTTCTGTTTGAGAAAAACGGCTGATAAAATCACAGGCGACGAATTTGACATGGCACATTTGTGGGTGCAAGGTTGAAGTTATGTCATCACCCCATACACGTTCCTGTTGATACAGGCAGCACGTAACCATCATGCCACATTCTCATCGAATTTATTTCAGCATCCAGCCCAGTGAAATACATTACTGACTTGCTGTTCACGCAATGGGAGGCCCTGCACATATATGTTGTACTGCTTTTGCTTTGCTCCTCTTAAAGACAGCCTGTCTCTCTTAAAGGAGAGTTACATTCATTGTACAGAGCTGCTGCAAGACATGTATCGAAACAGAGGCTCAGAAAATGGAAAGCACCGAGCCGGAGAGAGTGCTTCCAAGATTTTCAATGGAGTACTGAAGGCATTAGCCTGATACATTGAAATAAGAAAGGAGACAATGTTTCCACATAGAGCCGGCTATTCAAGCATGATAGGCCGCATCGGCACAATGTTTTCCACTACTGTCCATTGTGTCATTTTATGTTGTTTTAACAATCAATCACTTGACAGGGATTAATTACCCCTCCATGGGTTAGTTATTAAAAACTTTAAAACACATTATAAGTTATAAAGCAAACAATACAACAACTAACTAATTTCTGAAGCAGCATCAGCCTTCCTGCTCCTCTGATGCTGCCTGGCCTGCTGTGTTCATCCAGCTCCACAGCATGTTATCTCAGACTCCAGCATCGGCAGTTCCTACTATCTCTAAATAATTTCTGTGTTTGTAGCTTGCTAACCCATTGCAGATGAATTGGTAGACAGAGTTGCAGTATTATATATAGGTTGCACATGGAGTCCTTAAATGCAAACCCTCTTCAAAGTGCTCATGCAATATTCTACTGCTTTCTGAAATACAATAACAAGTGATGTAAGTCATTGTAATGCACAGGTGATTTACTGATACATCACAGATCTCATGATGGCGATATTGTCTAAAGATGTTGTTGAGATGTTCTTTTGTGAACTGCAGTGGCTTATTTTAGAATTTGCTGGCCCTGATACACTACAGCCACTTCTTGACCCACATGAGTTGATCTTGTTCCTCAAGCTGTTTTGAGTGGCTTAAAAATTCTTGGCTTTACTGTTTTGTACATTAAGATCAAAGTGTGAACCTTATTTTAATCTAGTATCGTTCTAAATCTGCTCTACTAACTGTCCAGCCTGTTCAACTTTTATTTCTCTTTTTGTTTTCTTTGAAGCCTGGATCACTTCCACTTGTAGCTTCAGTGGCTGTTTGGTATTGTCCAAGCCTTACTTGAGTTCTTTCACTCGAGCATTATTGATAACATTTGTTTCTGAAAGTACTATCTCATGAGGGATTTGCAGTTCCTTATTGTGTGCACTGTGCATCTCCACCTGTTTTTGTTTTGCAGGTCTGTCATGTCCTCCCCCATTGCTACGGTACAGTGTTTCTGTAGCTGCACCCGCTGCCTGGTCAATCTGTTTTACATGTGGGTTGCTCCAGATTTCCAGTAAAACAGACAATCTTTTCCTTGGATTGATGAAACCCTGCTTCCTTGCTTTCTCTTTAAGCTCCTCATTTATCTTTGTGAGCTGAGCAGAGATACCTCCTAAAGACTTCATCATCTCAGAGATGATGATCTCATCTCGATATGGATTCAACAATTAGTTTAGCCCTTTCCTCATGAACTTACATTTTTCCATTCACAGCAGAGAGTTGAGATTTTAGCTTCGCTAATTCAGCAGAAAGTGAAGCATCATTTTTTCTTTGCTATTCAGTTTTGCAAGGCTTTCTTGAACAGGTTGCTGCAGTTCCTGTTGTGTCACCGATATTTGACTAATTCCATTGTTTTTGGCTTGTGCAAGGTCTCAGCACGCTGGTATACTGACAATTGCTGGTCCGACAGTTTCTACAATTAATCCTGCACATGGAATTAATGAACCATTCTATGCTCAAAGTTTGACATTTTAAAATTTCAACGCGGCTTCCCAATTCTATGGGTACATGGTTTTTAGAATTCACAGAACATACTTGCCCTCTTGTTAACCTTAGCTGATAATCAACAGTCACTAGTTTTCTGACAACAGATAATTTGAAATCTTGCAAAAAAATTCAGACTGATGACCTTGATATTTTCCATGAGATTAAGTGTAATAAATGTGGTTATCACTCTATCTTTTCATGTACGTTGTCCATTTCTGGTTTAGAATCGTAGAATCATACTGTACAAAAGAGACCTTTCAGCCCATTGAGTTTGAAAAACATAAAACTACAGCAAACATTGTTTTAACTGGCACCTTATCAACCGGTACCCTTGATAAACTGACGAAAAGTATGTATCTCAAATACTGCAAAGTTTACTGTATTACTCTGCCTAATTATTATAGTTTTTAATTTATTTACCTCAATGTAAATATACTTGTTGGTCAATCGATTGGCCAAATGAAATATCAACAGTTGATTCAATTTTGAATCAATTTCTTCTCAAAAAACGTAATCTACCGTGATGTCAGAGTAGTCAGTTGAGCGTGCAAGTGAGAAGGCTTTCTGCCAGTAAATTTTACTTAAAGCAAAGTTGCATTATTATTTAAGTGATTTATGTTGTAAATAAAGTATAACAGTTATGTGGATACCCCCTGCATGATGTTTCTTTTACCTAGAGTGTGTTTTTACATTGATTATGTGGCCATAATGTGAATCTGGAATATTTGATTTATCAGCCCATTTCCTGGTCCATTTGCAGACGGATAATAAAAAGTTTAATTACTCTAAATCTACACTTTTGGGCATTTGTTCCATAACTTTGAATATTATAATATTGCTCATCCAAGTACTTTTTAAAGGTTGTGAGGTTTTCCAACTCAACTAGCCTCTCATACAATGCATTCCAGATTCCTGCCATCCTCAGGGTAAAATGTCCTCAAATCCTCTCTCAAACTTCTGCCTTTCATCTTAAAATTATACCCTTTTCTTATTGACTCTTCAACTAGAGGGAACAGCTACTTCCAATCCAACCTGTGCATGCCTGTCATAATTTATACACATCTATCAAATTCCTTCTCAGCCTTCTCTGCGCCAAAGAAAATAACCAAAGCCTATCCAGCGTCTCTTCATAGCTAAACTGCTCCATTTCAGGCAACATCCTCATGAGATAGTAGGAGCTGCAGATGCTGGAGAATCTGAGATAACAAGGTGTAGAGCTGGTTGAACACAGCGGGCCAAGCAGCATCATAGGAGCAGGAAGGCTGACATTTTGGACCTAGGCCCTTCATCTAGGCCTGAAACGTCAGCTTTCCTGCTCCTATGATGCTGCTTGGCCTGCTGTGTTCATCCAGCCTTACACCTTGTTATCTAACATCCTCATGAGTTGCCTCTGCACCCCCTCCAGTGCAATCCTATCCTTTCTATAGTGTGATGACCAGAACTATACATAGTACTCCAGCTGTGGCCTAAACAAAGACATAACTACCTTATTCTTATAACATATGTCAAGTTGATAATGCCAACTGTCCCGCATGCCATCTTAACTATCCTACTTAACTACCTAACTTGCTGCCTTCAGGGATCTGAGGTTAAGTACCTCAAGCCCATTCTGTTCCTCTGTGCTTCCTAGTGCCCTGCCATTCATTGAATACTCCCTTGTCTTGTTACTTCTTCTAAAATTCATCAACTCAGACTTAGCACTGTTTAGTTCCATCTGTTACTGATCTGCCCATCTGAGCAATCTGTCTATATCCTCCTGTAACCTAAGATCTTCTTTCTCACCGTCAATCACCTGACCAATCTTTATGTATTCCACATATTTACTTATCATTCTCCACTCCCCACATTTCTTCTCTGTCATTTATTACTATCATAAACAATAAGTGACGCAGCATTGATCCTTGTGGTACGTCACTAGACTCTAGTCTCTAGTCACACAAACAGCCTTCTATCACCATCTTCTGTCACTTTTGTATCTAACTTGCCAAGTTACCCTGGATCTCATGTGATGGTCTCTTCTTTATTAGTCTCCCATGTGGGACCTTGTCAAAGACTTTGCTAAAATCCATTTAAGGAACATCAACTGCACTGTCCTCATCTATACACCTGGCCACCTCCTTGAACAATACAGTCATAGAGTCATGCAGCACGGACACAGACCCTTTGGTCCAACTCGTCTGCGCTGACCAGAAATCCCAATCTGACCTAGTCCCATTTGCCAGCATTTAGCCCATATCCGTCCAAACTCTTCCTATTCATAAAGCCCTCAGAGAAAAAGAGAAGGTGTTTCTGTTAACTGATGGTGGAAACAACTACCTACTATGGCACAATGCCATTAGTCCAGAAATGTCTGAATCTTTGCTAAGTTGGTTGTTTGGTGTGTTATTACTGCAAGCTTTTTACAAATAATTAATTCATGTGATGTCAGCATCGTAAGTGCTACATGTATCGCCCATTTTCAATTTTCTGCAAGAAAGTGATGTTAATTTTTTGTAACCACATTCCGCAGGCCTAAGGCCATATAAACGAAGAAACACAAAGATAACAACGTATTCTTGGATTTTCTTCGCAAAAGATATCTGGTTCACTATTACAATCTGGTAGTTTCATAGTTAACGTTACTGGCATGAATTTTTTTTTTCCCTTATATTCGTTTACTTTATTGACTTTATATTGCACCAGCCTCTATGATGGGAAACCATGTCTCCTAATCATTAATCCAGGTCTTTGGATTACTAGCACAGTGACATAATTGTTACTGTATCTGCATCAGTCAGGGAACACAGGCTGGAGAACTATATCTCCTCATCCTGTTCATTAGACACAAAAACAACTTTGAATGGATATTGCTCCAGAACGGCCCTGGACTGAGCTACAATGCTGTACAATGTCAAATAAGCTGCCAGTAACTCACTTTTGTACATGACTATGCAAGTAAGTAATGTGTGTTTGAGTATTGTAGGATTAGAGTTATTAATAATGCAACAAAATCCAAATTTGTTAGACATGACCTCCCTCTAACAAAGCCACGCTGACTTTCCCTGATCAAACCTTAACTCTACAAGTGGAAGCTAATTCTCTTCTTCAGAATTATCTCGAATAGTTTCCCTACCACTGATGTGAGACGCTCTGCTTTGTAATTCCCTGTTTTCTTCTACCATCACTCTCAAAATGTGGAACCACAGTAGCTGTCCTCCAGTCTTCTGGTACCTCTGCTGTGGCCAGAGAGAATTAAAAAATTTGGATCAGAGCCCCTGTAACTTCCTCCTTCATCTCCTAAAGCAGCCTGGGATACAATACATCTGGACCTGTGTATTTGTTTGCTTTTAAGCCCATCCAAAGCTCTAATACCTCCTCAAACCCTGTGTCAAATTGTTCAAGAATCTCACAGTCCCTGTTCCCAAATTCTGTATCTATATTCTCCTTCTCCAAAGTGAATCCAGACATTTTGCATCAGTGTTTACTGTGGAGAAGGATATGGAAGATAGGGAATGTGGTGAAATAAATAACGACATCTAGAAAAATGTCCATATTATACAGGAGGAGGTACAGGATGTCTTAAAACTCATAAAGATGGATAAATCCCCAGGACCTGATCAGGTATACCCTCGAACTCTGTGGGAAGCTAGAGAAGTGATTGCTGGGCCCCTTGCTGAGATATTTATATCATCGATAGTCACAGGAGAGGTGCTGGAAGACTGGAGGTTGGCTAATGTAGGTGCCACTACTTAGGAAAGGTGGTAAGGAAAATCCAGGGAAGTATAAACCAGCGAGCCTGACATTGGTGGTGGGCAAGTTGTTGGAGGGCGTCCTGAGGGACAGGATAAACATGTATGTGGAAAGGCAAAGACTGATTAGGGATAGTCAACATAGCTTTATGCACGGGAAATTGTGTCTCACTAACTTGATTGAGTTTTTTTTGCTGAAGTTACGAAGAGGATTGATGAGGCCAAAGCAGTAGATGTGATCTATATGGACTTCAGTGAGGCATTTGACAAGGTTCCTCATGGTGGACTGGTTAGCAAGGTTAGATCACATGGAATACAGGGAGAACTAGCCATTTGGACATAAAACTGGCTCAAAGGTAGAAGGCAAAGGGTGATGGTGGAGGGTTGGTTTTCAAACTGGAGGCCTGTGACCAGTGGTGTGCCGCAAGAATCAGTGCTGGGTCCACTGCTTTTCATCATCTATATAAATAATTTGGATGTGAACGTCGGAGGTATGGTTAGTAAGTTTGCAGATGACTAAACTTGGAGTTATAATGGACAGCAAAGAAGGTTACCTCAGAGTACAATGGGATCTTGATCAGATGGGCCAATGGGCTGAGGAGTGGAAGATGGAGCTTAATTTAGATAAATATGAGGTGCTGCATTTTAGAAAGGCAAATCAAGGCTGGACTTATACATTTAATGATAAGGTCCTGGGGAGTATTGCTGAACAGAGAGACCTTGGGATGCAGGCTCATAGTTCCTTGAAAGTAGACTCCCAGGTAGAAGGATAATGAAGAAGGCATTTGGTGTGCTTGTCTTTATTAGTCAGTGAATTGAGTATAGGAGTTGGGAGGACATTTTGTGACTGTACAGGACAATGGTTAGGCCACTTTTAGAATACTGCGTGCAGTTCTGGTCTCTTTGCTATAGGAAGGATGTTCTGAAACTAGAAAGAGTTCAGAAAAGATTTACAAGGATTTTGCCAGGGTTGGAGGGTTTGAGTTATATGGAGAGGCTGAATAGGCCGGGGCTATTTTCCCAGGAGCGTTGGAGGTTGTGCCTTACAGAGGTGTGTAAAATCATGAGGGACATGGATCAGGTAAATAGACAAGGTCTTTACCCCAGGGTGGGGGAGTCCAAAACTAGAGGCATGGGTTTAGGGTGAGAGGACAAAGATTTCAAAGGGACCTAAGAGGCAGGTTTTTCACGCAGACGATGGTGTGAAAGCAATGAGCTGCCAGAGGAAGTGGTCGAGGCTGGTCCAATTACAGCATTTAAAAGGCATCTGGATGGATATCTGAACAAGAAGGATTTAGAGGGATATGGGCTAAATTCTGGCAAATGGGACCAGATTAATTTAGGATATCTAGTTGGCATGGACGAGTTGGACTGAAAGGCCTATTTCCATGCTGTACAGCTCTATGACTCTATGCAGAGTACCCATCTAACACCCTACTAACGTACTCTGGCTCCAAGCATAGAGGTCCATCCCCAGTGGGCCCTACTCTTTCCCTGATTATTCTCTTCCCCTTGATGTACTCGTAGAATATGTTGGGATTCTCCCAAATTTTACCCACTAGGACTTTTACATCCCCCTCTTTGCTCTCCTAATTGCTGTCATATGTACTTCCCTGCACTTTCTGCTCTTCACTAGGGCCTTCTTGATTTGCTCTGTTTGTTAAAAGCCTTCCTTTTCCTTTTTATTCAGTCCTGACTATTCTTAGAACTCCAGTGTTCTCTGGGCTTGATGTTCCTACACTTTGCCCTAAAAGGAATATGTTGGGCCTGTACTCTGTCCAATTCCATTTCGAACACCCACTACTGTTAGCTGTAGACTTATCCAGTAGTACTGTCCCCAGTCCACTTTGGATAGATCCTGTCTTACTTTCATTGAATCTCCCTTTTCTCCAATCCAAAACAGTTTCTTGCAGACCATAATATTCCTTTTCGATAACAAATTTAAAACGCACTGTGCTGTGGTCGCTGTCACTAAAATGTTCCCCACTGCCACCTTGAACATCTGTCTGGCATCATATCCCAGAACTAGATACAGCCTCTGCAAGGTGGAAGATGGCTTATGAAGTGACCCCAGCGCCACCTTTGTCAGCAGGTCAAATGCCAATGTTAAGATTGGATTTGAGACAATAGGATGTTATGAGTTCAGAGGAAGGCAAGTTTGAGTGAGAGGAAAGAAGACTGATGTCCCACCAGCCAGTACTTAATGAAGGAATCTGAAGAGGGTCAGAGACCAACTGAGGGATCCAGGTAGAACAAATATTCAGAAGATGGAAGAAAATGTCCATTGTGCAGATGAAGGACTCCAGGAGATTCCTGTAATCAAAGGTGTATCCAAAATATGAGGGTGGAATTTCTGTTCGAATTTGTGTGGAAAATGACAGAGCAGAGATTGTTTTGAGGAAGAAATGGCTAAGAAAATGACTTTCAGCAGATACCTGATCAATCACAAAAATTACAATGGAAATCTCATTAGAGAGAAAAACAGAACTTCCATGTGGGCTTTCCTGTAGGAAATGAGTAAGTGGATTAAACATTAAAACCCAAGTAAGGTACTGCAAATATAGAAATGCGAAATCCAAATAACTATTGTATCAATTAGGAAATGACAAAAAACATGGAGAAGGGTTTATACAGATAGATTGAGTTTATGACGGAAACAAGTCGTGTTACAATGGTGAAAGTTGGGAAATGATAGGAATTCAGATTCTGAACATTCTCATTTGATAAAAGGAAATAACGAACTAGCATTTATGGAGCATCTTTCAATGCTTCAGGATATCCTAAAGCAATTTCCTGCAGCTAAAGTAGTTTTTGAAGCATTATCACTATTTTAATTTATGGGAATTTGCACACAGCTGTCTCACAAATAGCAATGAAATAATGACCAGATTATCTGTGTTGGTTTGATCAGGTGAGGCATAAATGTTGACCAGGATAGCTCAAGCATTGCCATGTGATCTTTTACAACCACATGAATAGGCAAACAGGCCTTCACTTTGATATCATTTCTGAAAATCAGCAAATCTGACAGTAAGTTATGCACTCAAGTAGCTAGAATGGGACTTGAACCCAAAGCCTTGCTATTCAGAAGCAAAAACATGATCACTGAACCAAGACTGATACTTCACATTGTGTTACTAAGCACATGTTTGTCAATCTCAGCTGGAGTCATTTAGCAACAGCTTCATCAGAAATATGAAAATGCCACGCTTATGTAGCGTGGGATATTCTTCTGGCATTGGGACAGTATAGAGAGAGTCTTCCATTCAACTAACTGTTATGTTAAATTTGTAACTAGACTTATGCGAGACAACGAGAATTGTTTGATGCTTAAATCTAAAGGTAAAAATTGACTGCAGTATGTTTTGTACTGACTGGTGGATTCTTTCCTCATATAGATATCGATCCATTTATCTTCCAGTGTTACTTTGATTGACAACAATTGTATGGAATGGACTGGTCAGCTGTGTATCCTGGAGCCAACTAACAATACCAAAACAATCTCTGCCAAAGAAAATCACACCAGGAGCTCCGCAGTGTACAAAAAATAAATGGACATGGAATTATTTCAAGATAACAATCTCAGTTTAGGGTTCAGATGACTGTTATAAAACAATAAACTCTGCTTTTATGATTTTTGACATTGGTTGTATCACTCAGTCAGATAGCTGCCTTGAAATTATTCCCCATGTATTCACTGTTCTCTATATGATGCTGTCTGTTGAGTCATTCTTGTCATGTATTAATTTTAGAAATTGTAGCGTCCAGCTTCCACTCCTCTGGCTCATTGCAGTCCCTTCCTGCTATTCCATTCCATCACTGGCATCAGCACCTTACTAAATATGTGTGGCTTTCTCTTCCACCTCAGCTTCAAGATTTTGCAATACATTTTATCTCAATTATACATTTTTTCGACATTGGGTAGAATAGTGCAATGATTATGTCAGTGGTTCAGTAATCCACAAGTGTGCACAATAATCAACAAACTGTACATTTGAATCCACAATGGCAGTATAAGAATTTGAGTTCAGTTTAAACAAATATAAAAGTGACCATGAAGCTAATTGATGTCCTCAAGGGAAAGAAACCATAAGTTAATAAGGCACTGGGGCAGAAGTAGGCCATTCAGTCTATTGGGTCAGCTCTATCATTCAATGAGATCATGGCTGATCTGATAATCCTCAGCTCCACTTTTCCTGCCTTTTCCCATAAGCCTCGAGTCCCTTCCTGATCAAAAGTCTGTTGATCACAGCCTTGAATATACTTAACAACCCAACCTCTACAGTCCTCTATGGTAAAGAATTCCACAGATTCATGACCCTCTGAGATGGGAAATTTCTCCTCACCTATGTCTTAAACGTGTGAGATTATTCTGAGATTGTACCCTTTGGTCCTACTATTGTCTCAAAATGGAAAACAACCTTCCTTCACCTGTCAAGTCCTGTAACAATCTTGTAAATTTCAACAATGTTGCCTCTCGTTGATCTATATTCCAATGATTACAGGCTCAACCTACTCATACTCTCCTCATAAGACTGGCTGTCCATACCTGGTATCAGCTAGTGACCCTTCTCTGGGTTGCCTCCAATGCTAGTATATTATTTAATGATAAGGTGCCAAAAGCAGTTCACAGTGATCTATCTGTGGTCTGACTAGTACCTTGTATAATTTTAGCAAAACCTCCTTACTTTTAGATTCTATTCCCTTTGAAATAAAGGCCAACATTCCATTTTCCTTTTTTTATTACCTGCTGAACTTAGATACTAGCTTCTTGTGATTCATTGACAAGGATTCCCAAATCCCTCTGTTCCATTTCTGCAGCCTTTCTCCATTTAAACAATTTTCTGCTCCTTTATTCTTCCTGCAAAAGTGTATAAACTCGCATTTCCCCAAAGTATATTCCTTTGCCAGGTTTTTGCCCCTCAGTTTGCTTGTTTCTTTCCCTCTGCAGACTCTTTGTGTCATCCTCACTACTTGTCATCCTCCCTATTTTCGTGTCATCAACAAACATTGCTATAGTACATTCATTTTCCTCATCCAAGTCATTAGTATTTATTGTAAATAATTGTGGCACCAGTACTGATCTTTGTGGCACTGCAGTAGTTATAGTTTGCCATCCTGAAAGCGCATCCCTTATCCCAACTCTTTGCCTTCTATTAGTGTTGTTCTTGCCCAGTATGACCATATGAGAGTTGAATCATACAAATGTGGTTTTAACTCTCAAATGTCCTTCAAAATGACCCAATCTTCAACAATTATCATACATCAATTCATGAAGAAGAGTATTGTATACACCGTCACTCTCTCAAATGCAACAAGTGGCAAGCAATAAAGAAAAGTCATTGTGCTTTTTTGAGTTTGTTGTTATTTTTGATCCAGTCTCACCTGGTTTGAGTTCCAAACGAGTTCCACCAACAAGATTACAATCTGAACAATTTGTTAGCAAATTGTTTGCATGCTCATCCCACAGATATACGGAGAAACAAAGTCTGCTTCATTCTCCTCAGGCCTCCTCCTGTGCATCTGCTCATTCCCTAGGCCACCCAGTTTGTTTTAGCTTAATTGTGCAATCTGCATGCCTGTTGGCGTCATTAGGCAAAACCGCAATTCGTTTTTCAGTGACTCCTGTTACATAAATGTGACAGTGAAAAAGAATCACACTATTAGGAGGTATAGTAATTTCAGGAAAAGATTCTATTTGTTTGACCTTATCATTATTCACTGGAGATAGAGAGAAAAATGCCAAACCATAGCACTAGAAGTGAACACCGGCAGACTGGGAATTCACATGACTGTTTACAATTCCACTTAATTGCAATTGTTTCCTTAGTGCATTAGAGTTGTAGCAAGTAGTTTTGACTGCATATTCCAATATCACAATATCTCCACACTGCTTGGATTAATCACAAGTCTTCTGTTGAGAGACAAACAAATTCCAGGCAGCTTCAACATACGCCTTGGGGTGCATTTTATATTCTATCTGTCCTGTACTTGCATGTCGTCGGGTAAGCATCAAGCGGGGATTTAGAACTCTAGAAAGCTAAACAGCATAATCTCTAAGATTCTAGATTCAAGGAATAGGGAAGGACTTTTAAATAAAATAATTTTGAGCTCTTTCTTTGTTAGTTGCTCAGATTTTGCAGTCAGTAGCAAAATGACTGTGCTTGCCGCTAGTGTTGAAGAAAGTTGCCTACAATGATCCAGCAAGCTGGATTTTCCCTTTCCTGACATTCATTTCATTCCACTGGCAGCTCCGCGTTACCTCTGGTGTCTAACAACAGAGATATCATCGGGCACATTAAGCAGTCGATCATGTCAAGAATAAAAATTCTTCGGAGACGAGAAACCCACAAGTAACAAACAGATTTTTATTCTCAAAAGTTTGCAGATTTTCAAAGATTGGGACATAAACATGGAATTAAGGTGGAAGCTAAAATATCATAAACAAAGTTTCCAAAAAATAACTTCCTTACTTAAAATTCTTTTATGAAGGAGTTAGGTAAATTGCCATCCCATGAATATCAAATTAATTCTTGGGGTCAGAGAGCAACATTCAGCAACAATTGAGTGAGGTCACTATTTTTAAAAAATGTTTACACTTCACTTAACAAAGTTTAATTTTTTCCATGGTTTTTACAGTGAGTATAATAATCTAAAAAAGGAAGTTAATACCAATTCAGTGATTTCTAATTGATTTCCATTTGTCAGTGCAGGGACCATCATAAAGTCAGAAGTGGGGATGTTCGCCGATGATTGCACAATGTTCAGCACCATTCATGACTCCTCAGATACTAAAGCAGTTTATGTTCAAATGCAACAATTTCTGTACAATATCAGGCTTGGGCTGACAAGTGGCAAGTAACATTCTCATAACACAAATGTCAGACAGTAACCATCTCCCAAAAAAGACAATCTCACCACCACCCCTTAACATTTAATGGTGTTACCATCACTGAATCCCCTGCTATCAACACCCTTAGTTTGCCATTCATGAAAAACTCAATTGGACTGATCATTTAAACACAGTGGCTACAAGAGCAGGACAGAAGCTGGGAATACTGTGGTGAGTAACTCACTTCTTGATTGCCTAAAATCTGCCCACCATCTACAAGGCACAAGTCAGGACTGTGATGGAATACTCCCCACTTGCCTGGTGAGTACAGCTCCAACAACATCAAGAAGCTTGACACCATCCAGGACAAAGCAGCCTATTTGATTGGCACCACACCCACAAACACTCACTCCGGCCACTGCTGACTCTCAGCAGCAGCAGTATGTACTATCTACAAGATGTACTGCAGAAATTCACCAAAGATCCTAAGCCAACACTTTCCAAACCCATAAACTCTTCTATCCAGAAGGACAAGGACAGCAGATACATGGGAACATCACCACCTGCAAGTTCACTTCCAAGCCACTCACTCATTTCCTTCACTGTCCTGTTCCTTCATTGTCACTGGGTCAAAATTCTGGAATACCCTCTCTATGAGTATTGTGGATCAGCCTACAGCACATGGACTGCAGCGGTTTAAGAAGGCAGCTCAGCACCACCTTCTCAACAGCAACTAGGAATGGGCAATAAATGCTGGCCAGCCAGTGACACCCACATCCCACAAGTGAATAAAAATAAATCGCTAGAGGAAAATTCTAGATTTATGTGCGGAATTACTTGTGGAGGAAATGCTGCCAGTTCTACAGAGTAAGACAACGAATGCTAACCACTTCACTGCCATTACAACTAGAAAGTTCAAACTTGAAGTTCAGAATTTTACACTGATTTACTTGTATGTGAGGTTTAGAATGATTGTTTCAAAGCACATTTGTATATAGGACACTTTAATAGTTATGATGGTGGTAAAAGTGGACTATCAATGTTTGACTTCCAGCATTTGATTTCAGTGTTTGGGATCTATGGACTAAGATGTATTTTTTTAAAAAGGAAAACATTGCCTCAAGATGACCACAGTGGTCACCCAACCAATTTGACACATATTCGTTAACTCATCAGTAAACAAGAATCATTTTGAACTAAAATTAACATTGCTGTAAAAATGTATTGTAATTCAGACTGGTATCTAATGTTAATTCCCAAAATACATATTGTGACGAAAGTCACCATTATGAGCAGAGGATCCTGACTCTGACTTCCCCATGTAGGGTTTGAGCTAGTATCGGAGACTGCCCCTGACTTACTATACTGGGATCATCTGAACAAATGTTATTCTCCTTGATTGGACTGAGGCCTGCTGACAACTGGAGCAAGCTTCCTGGCTTTCTGTCTGTGCTAAATGGCACAGTAAGTCACTAGTGATATAATCTCTGGCTGAGAGGGTAATGTGTGATTAGGCAAGGTAAGAAATGTAAGGTAAGGATGCTGCAAGCAGCCAGGTGGACTCAGAGTGAGTGAACACTATGACAGTGATGGAAGAGGCCAGAGATACAGTGTGGTCCGGTTCATGAGCTGGGAGCATGTCCCCAAGTGCACAATATCCTTGCTACTAGATTGGAATGATGGTTGCCATTGGGCCCCAAGGTGCAGTATTGATGCATTTCATTTTAGCTTCCAGGTAAGCTATATTGCCACTTGGGTAACGTTTGATTTTGCCCATTGATAGAGCAACAGTTGGTGAATTATTAATGTTTAAAACCCCTCAAATGTGCACAGATTTTAGATAGATGACAGAAGGGCTGTAGATGTCATATACATGGACTTCAGTAAGGCGCTTGATAAGGCTCCCCATGGTAGGCTGATGGAGAAAGTGAAGTCGCATGGGGTCCAGGGTGTACTAGCTGGATGGATAGAGAACTGGCTGGGCAACAGGAGACAGAGAGTTGTAGTGGAAGGGAGTTTCTCAAAATGGAGAACTGTGACCAGTGGTGTTCCACAGGGATCTGTGTTGGGACCACTGTTGTTTGTGATATACATAAATGATCTAGAGGAAAGTATAGATGCTCTGATTAGCAAGTTTGTAGATGACACTAAGATAGGTGGAGTAGCAGAGAGTGAAGGGGACTGTCGGAGAATGCAGCAGAATATAGATAGATTGGAGAGTTGGGCGGAGAAATGGCAGATGGAGTTCAATCCAGGCAAATGCGAGGTGATGCATTTTGGAAGATCCAATTCAAGAACGAACTATACGGTAAATAGAAAAGCCCTGGGGAAAATTGATGCACAGAGAGATCTGGGTGTTCAGGTCCATTGTACCCTGAAGGTGGCAACGCAGGTTGATAGAGTGGTCAAGAAGGCATACGGCATTCTTTCATTCATTGGACGGGGTATTGAGTACAAGAGTTGGCAGGTCATGTTACAGTTGTATAGGACTTTGGTTCGACCACATTTGGAATACTGCGTACAGTTCTGGTTGCCACATTACCAAACGGATGTGGATGCTTTGGAGACGGTGCAGAGGGGGTTCACCAGGATGTTGCTGGTATGGAGGGCGCTAGCTATGAAGAGAGGTTGAGTAGATTAGGATTATTTACATTAGAAAGACGGAGGTTGAGGGGGAACCTGATTGAGGTCTACAAAATCATGAGAGGTATAGACAGGGTGGATAGCAAGAAGCTTTTTCCCAGAGTGGGGGACTCAGTTACTAGGGGTCACGATTCCAAGGTGAGAGGGGAAAAGTTTAAGGGAGATATGCATGGAAAGTTCTTTACGCAGAGGGTGGTGGGTGCCTGGAGCGCGTTGCTAGCGGAGGTGGTAGAGGTGGGCAAGATAGCGTCATTTAAGATGTATCTGGACAGATACTTGAATGGGCAGGGAGCAGAGGGATACAGATCCTTGGAAAATAGGCGACAGGTTTAGATAGAGGATCTGGATCGGCGCAGTCTTGGTGGGCCGAAGGGCCTGTTCCTGTGCAGTAATTTTCTTTGTTCTTTGTTATTATTAGCATTAGATTCTGTTGAATTTGCATAACCACACTTCTAACTGGATCTTCAGTTTTAAGTAATGACGTTGAAATAACAATTACATATTTGAAACTCACTAACTTCAAAATGGACAAGATTTGCCATTTTGTGTATATAACTGAAGCTTGCAATTAAACATTAATAAATGGATCCTTGAAGTTGGGATAAAATCGATCAGGTGATACATAGGATGTATTTAGCAGGTGCAAATTCAAAAGTTACGCTGTCTGGTTTTCAGGACATGGAGATCAAAGACATGCAGACTACTCATAAAAGCACTTGTCAAATGAACTTTGACCACTGTCTTTTAGAACAAAATACCTTAGAACATTGTTAAATAAGCTTTAAAACAATATTGCCGAGGTTTCAGGCATTGATACTTTGTTGTCTATGCAACAATTAATACTGAATTGCTTAGAATGCCTCAGTTATTAATCAGCTTGTCTAACTTTACCACACAAGCTTCAGAGAAGATTCATTTCATTGGCTTCGGTACCAACGTTGCAGAAGTTTGACATGTTTGACAATTAGCGAGATGAGCACTTGAAATATGATGGTCTATCCCAGTCTATTAAAATTTGGATATGGTAAGTACATAGAGCCAAACACTCAATAAACTCAAATAGTTGCATAATTTATGACTAAAAATAAAGTAACAATGGTTTAATGTTTCTGTCCTGCTGCATTGCACTCGTCATGTTAAGCAGCAAGAATATTTCTTAATAACAAAGTTTTTGTATTTTCTATGTTCCTATTTGTTTGTGGGATATGAGTATTGAGGCCAGGCCAGCATTTATTGCCTGTCTCTAATTGCCCTTGGACAGCTTGTAATGAGCCACTTTCTTATCCCACTGTAGTCATGTGGTGCAGTTACAGTGAAGGGAGGATGATCTGTTTCCAAGTCTGGATGGTCATTAAGCTTAGAGGGGAACTTGCAGATGGTGAGTGCTGTCTTGTATCTACTGCCCTTGTCCATCCAAGAGGTGAAGGTTACTCTCTTGTATTTGTTGCCATTGTCATCAAAGTGGCAGAGGTTGTGGGTTTGGAAGTTACTATCAAAGAGCTTTGATGATTTGCTGCAGTGCATTTTGTGCAGTGCATATATTGCTGCTATTGTTCTCCGGTGGTGAGGGAGAGAATATTTAAAGTGGCCTGTGTGGTATCAGTCAAGCGGGCTGCTTTATCTTTGATGGGATCAGGCTTCTTGACACTTCTATACAAATGGAGAGCGTTCTATCACATAACATAATAATCTCGGTCAGATGACACTATTTGGACTCCTTTTGGAGTTGTTCTTGCGGTGTGAACATCATTTTCGATGCTAGTATTTATTGCCCATCCCTAATTATCCTAGAGCTGGTGAAAATGAGTTTCCTACAACTGAGTGGTTTGCAATGGTCAGAGAACAGATCAGAGTCAATCATGTTTGTGGGGACCTGGAGTCATCTGATTCCAGGGTGAGACCAGGGGAGCATAGCAGATTTCCTACCTTAAGGGTATTAGTGAGCCAAATGACTCTTGGTAGTTTCATGATCATTGTGACCGAGACTAGCTTTTAATTCTAGATTTATTATTTAATTACATTTAGATCGACCCAACTGTAGTGGGATGATTAACTTCATGTTTCCGCAGAGATAGCCTGGACTTCTGAATTATTAGCCCAGGAACACCACCATCATGTAATACTCCTTCCCATACATTTTCTTCTGTGTGATTTGTTTGTTTCTGTTTGCAGCCTCTAAGGTCTTACTGATGTGAGTAAAGTGGAAACATAATTGAAAGGACATAATTCTGGGAGAGCCGAGCGTGGAACAGGATAAGTGCAATGAAGACACAATAACCAAGCATCAAATGAAAAACTTTCTTCAGGCTTGTGCAGAAGAATCATGGCCAATTGTGGAGCCAGATAAATTATAACAATCTGCTAGAGATAAGTTTGTTTTTCTGAACTTGAAGAACTGAAGCATTGACGAGCCTGCTCCCAAACAATATTCATATGTAATAACAAGGTGTAGAGCTGGATGAACACAGCAGGCCAAGCAGCATCAGAGGAACAGGAAAGCTGTCGTTTCGGGTCTAGGGTCTATATGTATGTATCTTTCCATTCACCTGGGTTCCATTTCATTCTTGCTCTGTGTGGACCTAGGTGCCCTCATCCCTTTTTCTCCAAATTCTGATTAATACCAAATGTATCTTTTTATTTCTTCTCTCATTAATTTCATTCCATTAGGTATCAAGTAAACTTCAGCAAGTTTATAGCTGTAGTGAAAAGATCCATACCCACAGTAGTAAGAAATTAGTCAAACGTTATTTGTGCTTGAAACTGTCAAGTTTAGTGGAAAAGCCAACTGTACAAGTTTACTTTATAATTCAATGATTTGAATACAATTTCAAATTCCTGTGCACAATAATTTATTGAACATGAAGGGCACAATTTTCTCACTATGAGTTAAGGTGTGTTAGAGGAAAGTGAATTACATGGCACCCACTCTGCCATGGTCTGGAGTGAATTTTCTCATGTAATCACATAACCATGGAGTCACAGAGTTGTACAGCACAGAAAGAGACTCTTCGGCCTGTCATGTCCATGCTGGTTATCAAGCAACTATATATTCTAATCCCATTTTCCAGGACTTTGCCTGTAGCCTTCTATACTATGGTGTTTCAAGCGTTCATCTAAATACTTCTTAAATGCTGTGACAGTTTCTGCCTCTACCACCCTTTCAGGCTATGAGTTCCAGATACCCACTACCCTCGAGGTGAAACATGTTTTCCTTAAATCCTCTCTAAACCTTCTGCTCCTTACCTTAAATCTTGACCTACTGGTTAGTTACCCTTCTACTAAGGGGAAGAATTTCTTCCTGCCTAACCTGTCTATGTTCTTCATAAATGTTCTTCACTCACTTCAACTCACGCTTCTCACCAAGGATCACAAGCTACAACTCTCACTCTTACATTCAACATGTCCCCTCTATGGCTCTCACCCACCTCATCCTCCCAAACTATTAAATCTTCCTGGCCTCTAATGTCTCCTACTCACTCACTGGGGTCATCTCACCACCTCTGCTGCTCTTAGATGGCACTGACTACTCTTGCATCATGTTCAATCCCTTCCTTTGCCTCACTGCAGGAAGAACTGGGCTGAGAGGTCTCAGAACAGCAGGGTTGTGGTGGCCATCACGGTCCTCACTTCTTGCAAGAAGAAAATCATGGATCCGGCTGGAGAAGGACAGGTCTGCTCATGGGGAAACAGAGTAATGTAAATATGCAACCAATCCAGTAAGCTTTACTGTGCTGTGCTGCTCTTCCATTACACCAGAACTGATCATTCTTAATCTGCACGAGTTTGATGCATCTTCTCCAATTAATCCACTCTTCTATTCAGGCACAAACAGCTCCCACTCAATCTTCACAAACAGGCCACACCAGAGACTCTCGGCTCCAGCTCCACCTCTGAGGAGGAAGCCGCTGAACCCTCAGAAGATGCACCTACAAGACTTTCCCGTGCACTGTCCACCAGCTCAGAGACTTTCACCTTGGGCTGAGAACTCTGTTGAGATTTGCCTCTGACACATCTCTGCAGCTGGTTGAGGAAGACTGCCTGAGGTCTGTAACAGCTGGAGACCAGGCACCTGCCCAGCCTGGGGCAAAATGCAGGATCTTTCATCAAAGTGCACAGACAGGCAAAGGGACAGCAAGAAAGTTTCTCAGGTGGTGAAGGTGGGGAGGGACCCTGACTTCAGTCCAGGTGATCCTTTTTCTCAAAAGAGACTGGGTGGTACCAGCATGAAGGACAAACCACACAGCCCCCATCCCACCACCAACACAGCCAGAGGCTTCCTCTCAACACCCCAGGTTCAATGCCAAAGGAACAACAAGCAGGGCAACTTAACCATCTCTCTGCACTCGGAAGCAAAGGGTTAACGATGATGGAGATAAATAGAATCATTCGGGACAGAAGAGGCCTTTTGGCCTATTGAGTCTGTACTGCCAAAAATGCACTAAATCTACACTGGTACCTTATTCCAGCAGCAGGTCCATAGCCTTGAATGTTATGACAATATAAGTGCTCATCCAAGTACTTTTTAAAGGTCGTGAGGTTACCTGCCTCAACAACCCTCCCTGGCAGTGCATTCCAGACTGCCCCCACCCTCTGGGTGAAAAGGGATACACATTACTACACAACACTGCACTTCGATATCCTAGCAGAAGCTTCCTAACCTTAGGCCCATGTGATATTAACTGTGCACTGTCTCACTGACTGCTGCCTTTTCCCTAACTCTCAATAGAACTAAAAGTTTGATCAAGGAAGTAGATTTTAAAGATTATCTGATTGGGATAGAGAGACTGAAAAGTTTAGACAACACCAGAGCCTAAGTCAATACATGTGGAGCTAGAAAAGCACAGCTGGTCAGACAGCATCTGAGGAGCAGGAAAGTCAGGTTTCGGCCTGAGACGTTGGCTTTCCCGCTCATAGAGTCCTACAAAATGGAGACAGGCCCTTTGGCCCAAACTGGTCCATTCTGACCAAAATGTCCATCCACGCTAAGCCCATTTCCCTGCACTCGGTCCGTATCCTTCTAAACTTTTCCTATCCATGTATTTGTCCAAATGCCCTTTAAATGTTGTTAATATACCCGCCTCAACCACTTCTGCTGGCAGCTCATTCTATATGCGTACCACCCTCTGTGTAAAAAAGTTGCCCCTCAGGTTCCCACGTATTCTTCCCCCTGTTACCTTAAACTGATGCCCTCTCGTCCTCGATTCCCCAACCCTGGGAAAAAGACTGAGTGCATTCGCTCTATCCAAGCCTCTCGTGATCTTATACACTTCTATAGATCCCCTCTCAGTCTCCTATGCTCTAAAGAAAAATGACTCAGCTTGTCCAAACTCGCCCTATAATTCAGTCCCTTGACACCTGGCAACATCCTTGTAAATTTCTTCTGCACTCTTTCAAGTTTAATAACATCCTCGGATACTGTCTGACCAGCTGTGCTTTTCCAGCTCCACATTTATTGACTCTAGCTTCCAGCATCTACAGTCCTTACTGTCTCCAGAGTGTAATCCTTTGACTCTTATGGGCATGTGCATGAATGCAAAAAATCAGGGATACTCAAAGGCTAGGAATAGGCAAGTGCATGAGCAAAGATATCTCTAAAGAGGTTAAAGAGATAGGGAGGGGTGAGACCATGAATAGGTTTGAAAACAAGAATGAGCATTCTAAAATTGAAGGAATGATAAACTGGGAGCCAATGTTGATCAGTGAGCACAGAGATGATGGGTGAATAGGAATTGGTGCATGATAGAATATGGATCGCAGAGTTTTGAGTGATCTCAAGTTTAGAGAGGATAGAAACTGGAAGACCAGACAGGAGAGCATTGGAGTAGGTAAGTCTAGAGATAATAAAGACATAAATGAGGATTTCTGCAGTAAATGCTCTGAGATAGAAGCCTTTATAAAAGGCCTTGTTACTTGCACAGATCATATTACTACTGAATACATTGTGCACCAGTTGACATTTTGTTTAATTGGGATGTGGTAGAAGCTGACATATTAGGAAAATTTAAGAGGCATTTAGCCCAGACACATGAACAGGCTGGGAATAGAGGGTTATGGACCATGTGCAGGCAGATAGAATCAGTTTGGAATGGCATCATGGTCAGCACAGACATGGTGGGTTGAAGGGACTATTCATGTGCTGTACGTTTCTATAAGATTGATTCTTGTAGATGGGAATTTATTTTAGAAAGTCATAAAGATGATATTTTATAGCACAAAATGAGGCCCTTCAGCCCATTGTGTTCATTCCAGTCATCAAACATCCCAATCCCCAGCACTTGACATGGAGCCTTGTACGCCACGGTGTTTCAAGTCTTTGTTTCAAACCTTAAATGTCTTGAGGGCTCCTGCCTCAATCACCTTTTTGACAGTGAGTTACAGATACTCACAATCCTCTGGGTGAAAATGTTCTTCTCAAATCCTCTCTAAACCTCTTTTTTTTTACCTAAAAACTGTGCTTCCATATTACTGACCCCTCTGCTAAAGGGACACGGTTTTCCCTGTCTATCCTGACTATGCCCCTCAGAACTATGTACCCATTGATCACAAGTCCATTAGACTTCTTCGCTCTAAGGCATACAACTCCAGGCTATCTAGTTTCTCAGATACATTTTCTCGCACAAGACTGAGAAATCAAGTACTTGGTTGTAAACACAAATTTAACACTTAGTTCAGCGTTTCGTAAACTTTTTCCCACTGTCAGCCCATTTCAAATTGTCATCATACCCCAATGAGAACTGTGAGAGCAGTCATTGGGGTGGAGGTGGGAGAGAACTCAGTGAGAGTGGGTGACTCGGTGATGTGATCTGTAACGTGGGTGTCATGTTGATAGGATCTGACAGAGTGGGTGAGAGGGCGATGGGATCTAGGAGAGTGGGTGACAGGGCAATGGGATCTGTGAGAGTGGGTGTCATGCTGATGGGATCTGCAAGAGTGGGTGTCATGCTGATGGGATCTGCGAGAGTGGGTGAGAGGGCGATGGGATCTGTGAGAGTGGGTGAGAGGGCGATGGGATCTGCGAGAGTGGGTGAGAGGGCGATGGGATCTGTGAGAGTGGGTGAGAGGGCGATGGGATCTGCGAGAGTGAGTGACAGGGCGATGTGATCTGTGAGAGTGGGTGACAGGGCAATGGGATCTGAGAGAGTGGGTGTCATGCTGACGGGATCTGACAGAATGGATGAGAGGGCAATGGGATCTAGGAGATTGGGTGACAGGGCAATGGGATCTGTCAGAGTGGGTGAGAGGGCGATGGGATCTGTGAGAGTGGGTGACAGGGCGACGGGATCTGTGAGAGCGGGTGACAGGGTGATGGGATCTGCGAGAGTGGGTGACAAGATGATGAAATCTGAGAGAGTGGGTAGCAGGGCGATAGGACCTGTGAGAGTTTACAGAAATAGGGCAGAGTTGTGTAGCAGACCTTGCTGCCTTGGAGATTGTGAATCCAAAGTTGCTGCTCGCACATCCACTTGGAGTCTCAAACCCCTTCCCCCCACTCCCCACCCCAACTCTGAGAAGCAGTGACCTACGATATCACTGCTGAATCTCTCTGAGAACTTGAATGGAATTAGCAGGGCTGGCCTTGCACTTAAGTCTTCGACAAGTTGCAACTTGCACGCCTGTATGATTCTGTTTTGCCTGCAGTTTTGTTTGCTATCATCTCACTGAGGCACCAGCTTTCAATTGACCGCAGCTTATTGCCTTCTCCTTCCAATTTCCCTTATCCCTTCTTTGTTCAGATCTGAATGTTTCTGTTTTCTTGTATCATTTCTTTTTTATAACTTTCTGTCTTCATGCACATAACTATTCATGAAATTGCTATTTGCTGTCTCTTAACTTGCTTAAAACTCGCTTATATGCAGGAATTTCCCACTTGCCTGAGGTTAAGTTTGAAAGACAACCTAATCTTTTGGATCAGCGTCAACAATTAAGTAACCAATGCTCCTCATAATCTGGTTCAAAGCCAAGACCTTACCCAATGATAAGCTATATCTCTCATCCTGAGTTTGATACATGTTAAAAGGAAAATTATCTCTCACATTTCAACATGATGGAAAAATTAATCAAATAAACATAATCCCCTTTGCTTGAGCTTTGCCATTAAGTAGTAGAAATGAGTGGTCCTTCACTGTGACATCATGCCAATACATTGTAAAATAAGACTTTTGACCAAAAAAATGTGGATTGAGCCAATAAACAATAAATAATTGGGTTTCTCTTTCACATTTTAATTTTATCTATTAGCTATAAACAATTTGGATGAGAATTTGGGAGGCATGGTAGGTAAGTTTGCGGATGACACCAAAATTGGTGGTTTAGTGGGCAGTGAAGAAGGTTATCTAAGATTACAAAGAGAGCTTGATCAATTAAGTGAATGGTCTGAGGAGTGGCAGATAGAATTCAATCTGGATAAATGTGAGGTATTGCATTTTGGTGAAACAAACAAGGGCAGGACTTATGCAATTAATGGTAGGGCCCTGGGGGGTGTTGTAGAACAGAGAGACCTAAGGTTTCAGGTACATAATTCTTTGAAATTTGATTCACATGTAGACAGGATGGTTAGGAAGGCATTTAGCATGCTTGCCTTCATTGCTCAGATCTTTAAGTGTAGGAATTTGGACATCATGTTGAAGTTATACAGGCACTGGTGAGGCCTCTTCTGGAGTACTGTGTACAGCTCTGGTCATCCTGCTATAGGAAGGATATTATTAAATTGGAGGGTGTTCCAGAAAAGATTTACCAGGATGTTGTCGGGAATGGAGGGTTTGAGTTATAAATTAAGGCTCGATAGGCTGGGACTTTTTTCAGTGGAGCGTAAGGTGAATAGCAAGGGTCTTTTCCCTAGGGTGGGAGAGTTCAAAAGTAGGGAACGTACTTTTAAACTGAGAGGAGAAAACTTTAAAAACGACATGAGGGGCAAGTTTTTTACACAGATAGTGGTCCATATGTGGAATGAACTTCCAGAGGAAGTGATGGATGCAAGTGCAGTTACAACATTTAAAAGACATTTGGATAAGTACTTATATAGGAAAGGTTTGGAGGAAAATGGTCCAAACACAGACAACTGGGGTTAGTTTGGTTTGGGAACATGGTCAGCGTGTACTAGATGGATCAACAGGTCTGTTTCCATGCTGTATGACTCTATTGCTCTATAACTTTAGTCATCATCAATCTCAGACATGACATGATTGAACTGGATTATTTCAATCTCTGTGTCAACTCAGGGGGAAGTGGTGGCCAAGTGGTATTGTCACCAGACTGTTCATCCAGAGGCCCAGGTAATATTCTGAAGCATCTGAGTTCAAGTCCTGCCTGATAGATGGTGGAATTTCAATTCCATTCTTAAAAAAAGAATATCTGGAATTATGAGTTGAATGACAGCCATGAAACCATTATCAATTATCAGGGAAAAATCCATCTGGTTCACTAATTGCTTTAACTCTACAAATCATTGGTCAGACCACAGTTGGAGTATTGTGTTCAGTTCTGGGCACCTTATTTAAAGAAAGATGTTAAAGCCTTAGAGAGAGTACAAAGGAGTGAGGGATTTTAGATACAAGGAAAGATTGGAGAAATTGGGCTTATTCTTCTTCGAGCAGAGAAGATTAAGAGGTGCCCTTACTGAGGTGTTCAACATTATGAACAATTTTTACAGAGTAAAGAAGGACATTCTTCTGTTTTCACCAGTAGGAATGGCAGTAACTAAAGGTCACAATTTCAAGGTTGTCAGCAAGAGAGCTCGGAGTGAGATGAGGAGAAACTTCTTCACTCAAAGGGTTATCAGGATTTGGAATGCGCTGCGTGGGAAAGTGGTAGAGGTGGATTCCATATGAGATTTCAAAAGAGAGCTGGATACATAAAGTTGAAAGGGATGAATTTAGAGGGCAGTGGAGATGGGACTGGAGAATGGGACTAGCTGCATAGCTCTTTCAGGAACTAGTATGGACATGATGGGCTGAATGTTCTCCTCCTGTACTGTAAAACTCTACGTTTCTATGACTGTACATCATTATGCTGCCAGACTGAAATCCACATTTTTACTTTTTACATTCCAGATGGACTTTATCAAACATTCCCCCAAACCTCTAGCACCCTTACAGTTCTCAGTGTTCTTTCTTAGCCACTTTTCTTGGCTTTTTTACAGATAAACCACTTCCACTTGAACATAACTTTATATGCTTCCATTGCATACCTTCATGCCCCAGACACAATGCTGCTGGTGTGCCATTTCCATGCATTCACATCAGTGGGTTTGCTTTTGCATGCTGTTCCCTTCATCACTTTGTCTCTCTCATAAGTGTTCATTTTTAATTATGCCTTTAGTGAGACAGCACAGCTATCGGTGTGAAGTGAAAAGAATTGTGTTGAAACATTACATGATCTTAAAATTCTAGATAATGAAAAAAAAAATGAACTTCAGAGGAAACTGCTGACAGTGGAAGTGTGTCCATTGCCTTTTGCTTTTTCTACCATGAAAATTGTGACAACCCTAATGGGAGATTGCTGTAGGGGATGTAATAAGAAAACAAAATGGAAAATCAAACAGAAAATAAAACAACATTGGAATACTGAGACAAAAACTGTAAAATTGCAGCAAATTAGGCAGCAATTAAAAGAGAAAAATAGGGTCAAGGGAAGATCAGTTGACATTAAAACAATTTAACATGCAACAATAATTATTCACCAGAGATTGTTTAACAGGTTAAGTCAGGATGAAGAAATTAGAGGATGAGAGGAAGCTAGCTACAGTTGCAAAATCGATAGCAAATACTTCTACAAGAGCTTAAAAAAAAATGTAAACTGAGTGTTGGGTCCACTAGCAAATGAGAACAGAGAATTAATTGTAGGCGAAAAGGAAATGGCAGATGAAATAAACAAATATTTTGCTTCTGTCTTCACCATAGAGGACACAAAAAACATTTCAGTAATAGCTGTAAATCAGAAGTTATAGAGTTGTAGAGTCACACAGCACAGAAATAGACCCTTTGGTCCAACTAGTCCATGCTGACCATATTCCTAAGCTAAACTAGTCCCACTTGTCTGTGTTTGGACCATATCCCTCCAAACCCATTCATGAACTCATCCGTGTCCTTTAAATGTTGTAATTGTACCTGCACTCACTTCCTCCGGCATGAACCACTCTCTGCGTAAAAAGGTTGCCCCTTATGTTCTTTTTAAAACTTTCTCCTCTCACCTTAAAAATATGCCCCCTAGCTTTGAACTCCCCCATCCTAGGGAAAAGATCCTTGCTGTTCACCTTATCTCTGCCCCTAATGATTTTATAAACCTCTCTAAGGTCACCCCTCAACCTCCTATGAACCAGCGAAAAAAGTCCCAACCTTTCCAGCCTATTTTTATAACTCAAACCCTTCATTCCTGGCAACATCTTGGTAAATATTGTCTGAACTCTCTCCAGTTTAATAAAATCCTTCCTATAGCAGGACAACCAGAACTGTACACAGAACAGGACTCACCAAAGTCCTGTGCAGTCTCAACGTGACGTCCCAACTCCTATACTCAAAAATCTGAGCGATGAAGGCAAGCATGCTAAATGCCTTCTTAACCATCCTGTCTACCTGTGATACAAATTTCAAAGAATTATGTACCTGAACTCCTAGGTCTCTCTGTTCTATAACACCACTCAGGACCCTATCATTACTTGTATAAGTCCTCCCCTTGTTTGTTTTACCAAAATGCAATACCTCGCATTTATCCAAGTTAAACTTCATCTGCCACTCCTCAGCCCATTGACCCAATTAATCAATATGTCTTTGTAATCATAGATAACCTTCTTCACTGTCCACTATCTCACTAATTTTCATGTCATCCACCAACTTACTTACCATGCCTTCTAAATTATCATCCATATCATTTATATAAATGACAAACAGAAGTGGACCCAGTACAGATTCTTATGGAACACTGCTTGTCACAGGAAGGGAGAGAGGAACTTAGTGAAATTGCAATTACCAAAGAAGTGGTACTAAGCAAACTGATAGAGCTGCAGGATAACAAGTCTCTGGGTCCATCTGGACTTCATCCTAGGGTGCTAAAAGAGATTGCTAATGGGGTGGTAGATGTGTTGGTGTTAATTTCCCAAAATTCTCTTGATCCACGAAAAATTCCATCAGAATGGAAAGTAGAAAATATAACCCTTCTATTCAAGAAAGGAAAAAGGCAGAAAGCTGGAAATTATAGGCTGTCAGCTTGACATCTCTCATGGGACAGGTATATCTTTGCACTTAGAATAACTCCAGGTAATTGGGAAGAGGCAGCATGGATTCATAAAATTCATATGCTGTGAATAGCAAGGAGCCAGTAAATGAAATTTACTTGCAATTCCAGAACGTATTTGATAAGATGCTACATCAAAAGTTATTGTGGAAAATGAACGCTCACGGTGTAAAAGGTAAAATATTAGCATGGATAGAATATTGTTTGGCTGAAGTATAAATAAATAGGTTGGAGACAGTAAGGAATGCAGGTTTTGTCCGATTGGTATATTGTGACAAGTGGATTCCTGCAGGGATCTGTGCTGGGGCAGTGGGGAGCAAAGGTATGGCAGCCGAATAGGTGGGAAAGTATGTTGTGAAAGTGATTCAAGGTGTTTGTGATAAAAAATAGGTAGGATGACTATTTGGGCAAAAATCTAGCAGATGAAGTGTATTGTGGGAAAATAAGAAGTTATTCACCTCAGCGGGAAGAATGCAAATTCAGTGTATTACTCAAAAGGAACAACTGTGGTAGTGCGAGATGCAGAGAGGTTTAGATATCCCAGCGTATGAGTCTCAAAAGGTTCATATCAATGTAATCAAAGTCAAGAAGGTATATGGGATGGTTATTCTGAGGATTAAAGTAAGGAGGTTATGCATTCATTCATATAGTGTTTTGGTGAAATCACGTCTTGAATACTCTGTGCAGTTTTGTTCCCCTTATGTAAGGAACAATGTAAATGCATTGCAGGTGGTTCAGACGAAGCTTACGGGATACATGGAATGAATGGGCTGTCTTTTGAGAATAGGTTGGAAAGGCTGGGCTAGTTTCCACTGGAGCTGAGGAACGTGATGGGGTGACTTGAATGAAATGAATAATATCCTGAATGGTCTTGACAAGGTGGTGATGGAAAGGGTTTTTCATCTTGTGAGTCAGTCCAGCACAAGGAGACACTGTCTTCAAATTAGGGGTTGCCCTTTAGACAGCAATGTGGTGAATTTTTTTTCTCTCGAAGGATCATGTGAATTTGGAACTGTCATCAGAGAGTGTGGAAGCAGGGTCATTGAACATTTTTAAGACAGAGGTAGATGGATAGATTCTTATTCTGAGTATTCTGACATATCCCCTTAAATGTTGTTACCATGTATCTATTGATTATCCCTAACCAGCATGCCAGTTCACTTCAGGTAGCTCAACTTTTAATACACACACAATTGCCCTTCTTTAGGTTTCAAATACTAATCGTAGACTCAAACTTCTCCATTTCAAACTAGATATAAAATTCAATCACATTGTAGTTACTAGTATCAAGGGATTCTTCTACTGTGAGATCATTCATTAATCCAGTGATAATTCACGATGCCAACTCTAATATAACCTGCTCTCCCGTCAGTCCCACAACATGCCACTTTAAGAAAATATTATGAGCACATTCTATGAACTTTTCATCCAGGCTACTATGGCCAATTTGATTTTCCAGTTTTTAAGTAAATTAAATTCACCCATGATCATTGTTGTCCCTTTATCACATGCATCTAGAATTTCTTATTGTATTGATTTTTAATTAACATGATCCACAGGTAGGGACATTACTGAAGTGCTACAGGAGCCCTCTTTCTTCTTGTATACTTTGTCACATATTGTGGTTTCTGTTGGGGCCCTCTGATCCACTGTCACCAGTGAATTCTTTCTCCTACTATTCCTCATCTCCAGCCAAAACTGATCCCACACTCAGATCGCCTAAACCAGGATACTGTAATCTCTAACTATTGCACAAATCCCATCCTTGATTAACCGTGCCAGCCCCTCCACTATTACCTAGATTCCTTTTTTTCTTGAAAAAAACAAACTCAACATCTCCTTTAATGTCACATCCTTTGCATTTTATAGATATTTCCAGCCAAGCCGCACAAAGGAACCACGGATGAGATTATTTTTGCCAGCTAATTCTGAAAAAGGGAAAACATTGAAATCCATTTATGTTTGACGTTACATCAACAATTCCATTATCATCTACTATAAAACCCAATAGGTTTTGGCCTGAGTATAAAGCCCACCTCATTCACTGAGTAGCTAAGCCAAAAGCCAGTCATTTGAATCAGACTGCATGTTTGACAGAATTGCCTTTAATTCCAGTTTTTGAGTTCTTTCTTGAGTCTGCTTGTAACACGAGGTGAGTAAGTAGCTTTACTCTTCCCTGGCATCTGGTTCTGATCTTAATGTCTCCTAAAAGTGTGATTTCTGGAAAGAATCCTGTACTTTGTACCAATTCCCAGCCTGCAACTTCTGCACCTTGACCATCAATTTGACTGCTTGAGTGCTTCTGTGAAAGGGACTTTGGTGCAATGTCAATTGAAACAAACTTGACTGAATATTGACTTGCTGGACTTTGGAAGTCATGTAAACGAATTCTGAAATCCTTGCTTTTAAGTAATTTGTAACCTCTCTCCATTCCTTTCTTTTCAGTGTATGCATGTGTCGCAAACCGTTCCCTGATATTAAATATTTTGGTGATAGTAAACCCTACTTTGTTTTAGGATCTGTTTGCTGAAACCAGTGACTGCTGACTTTGCACACACACAATATTAAGCCAGTTCTTCAAAATTAAAAGAAAAGTGCTTCTTTGTTAAACAGTTTATTTCTGTGACCCAATATACTGTTTCATTAAAATTGTATCACTAATTGGTATTTGTAACTATTTCTTACAATATTTATGGGAGATATTGGTGCTTACATGCATGCTCCTTGATGTCAGCAGGCCCAGCTTTACTTTAACCCCTTCTTTTAAGTCATTTGCCGTGTACCATTTTAAGTTAGACTTCACAAACAGGGTTTGCTGAAACCAACCACAGTCTAATTTTTCAAAAGTGGAAAGAAAGCAAAAAAAGCAAATGTTTAAAACTGCCTCTGCCACAGAAAGGGCAAGAGGACAGTTAAATTTGTATGATCCACCATTTCTGTTCATTTGTGACACAAACCAACATATTCCCCTAATTCTCTATTACAATAAGTTGAATTATTTTATTGAATATAATTAACAGTCACAAAAAGACATGATTATAATTGTTTTCATTCACATTTCATCTGAGAGTCATATGCAAGCCTCAACATGTTAGTTTAGTGTGAGGTTTGGTTAATGAAGAGCTTACAGCATCCGCTCCTGTGGTCCCCTTTTATCCTGCGGGTGTTGCGTTCATTTATATATTAATGCAGCATCTGGTTTTATTTCATAAACACACATGTTGGTTACAATTGTAAATTCTCAGAAGCACATTTTGTAAAGATGTTTTATCGATACAAAAGGAGTTGTAGTGTTGCAGTTAAATCATTCAGTTTGGAGATTAATATTCCATAAGGATGATCAGAAATATTGATTTCCTACTCTATGTATCTGTTTCACACACTGGTTCTGTACATTCGTTTGTGCCTGTAAAATTAATTATTTCTCATCCTCAATTGTAGGCACAATCACTTTTCTGATTTTCCTAGTTTTTAACCAAAAAATTTGGTTACAGTGCTGAAAAAATCTACTAATGCTCAGACTAGATTCCAATTGGCTAAATTTGAAAATATTTCTACTCAGTTCTTTTGTGATTCACCAATGGGATTATCTGTCAATCGGGTAGTACATTGGAAATCAAGCCCCACAATGCCTGGATTCGCCCCAAAAAGTTAAGGTTTTTTAAAAGTATGTAGAATTCCCCAAGAGATTTTTTTTTGAGGGTCGCTATTGATTTTTCAGGAGCTACATTTGGCTTTCACAGGCTCCTTGTTATTCATTCTCACAAACTCATTTATTAGTTTACATGGCCAAGTTCATTATTTTCTGTATTTGTTTTGACATATGAGGTAGGTACTTGAGCTCACATAGAAGCAGAATTAGAGGAATTCATTAATATTCATCTATAGTTATCAATCTTTCATTAAATTTAAAAACTCAATACCCTAAGGCAACATTAATTTCTGAGACACCATAAATCAATAACCATAAGTTAGCCACAAAAGTTTATCACCCTAAACATAACTTCGACAAACAGATGAGGTCACTACTAACATACTTCCATCTCGTTTTCTCAAAACTTGAAGATTTTAACCAGCTCCTGCCTCTTTTAACTGATCTTAGGAGTCAAATTCAGACTTATATTTAACAATTGACTGATGATCACGACAATAGCACTCATACATTTCCCCATATATATACCTCCTGAAATTATGTAATTTTAGAGATTTCAAGTTTTATCACTTGCTGAGCACTTTTGTTGACAGATTTAAAAATGTTCTTTACCTTTTGCGGTCTCCATCTCAGCAACCTCCAATCCACAGCTTTCACACACTGTTACAAAGGATATTGGCATTGATGTCCAGGTTGTTGTTTCTTGCCCTTCCTTAATTGCCTTTGAGAAAATGGCAGTGTGAACCTTCTTTCATGGCAGCACTCCATGGTAGGTTGGTACAGTGACAGTGTTGTCAGAGAGGGAGTTCCAGCATTTTGAGCCAGCAACAATGAAGGAATGGAAATATGGTTCTAAGTCAGGTTGGTGTATAGCTCAAGGGGAACTTGCAAGTGGTGATGTTCCTATGTAACTGCTGCCCTTGTCCTTATGGATGGATGAGGTCAAGGGCTTGGACGGTGCTGCATGAGGAATCTGGGTAAGTTGTTGCAGCACCTCTTGTAGATGGTACAGACTATCGCCATCGTGCATTGGCCGTGAAGAGAATGAATATTTAAGGTGGTGGATAGTGTGCCAGATGAATGGGCTGCTTTGTCCAGTTTGGTGTCAAACCTCCTGAGTGTTGTTGGAGCTGCAGTCATGCAGAAAAGTGAGAGAACATTCTATCATGCTGCTGAATTGTGCCTTGTCGCCGATGGACAGTGAGTTAGGATGTGACTTACCCACAAAAGTACTGGTATACAACCTTTATGTAGCTAGCCATGTCCAGTTTCTAGATGTTGAGAGAGGGGGATATATGTGTAGTGGTCCCATTGAATGTCAAAGAGAGCTGACTAGATTTTCTCCATGCCTGGCACTTCAGTGGATAGTAACATTTGAGTAACACAACAACCCAAGCCTGGACACTGTCCAGGTTTTATTACAGATGATGACATCTCTGCTTGCACTATACAACCTCATTCTAGCCCCCATCTCCCCTGTAGCCTCACATCCACCCACCCCTCTTGAAGGTAAGTTTCTAGGCCCCACACCAGCCCATCTCTCTTACAGCCTTGTTCTGTGGCCCCAGTGGACTTTGCCATCTCTCCCTTTCTGAAGCAGTCAGACAGAACTCCCAGAAAATGCCATCTCCAACTACCCTAGTCCTGGGAGATGCCTCGCAGCAAAAGGCCAACCTGCAAGGGGACCCCACCTAACCCTGGTAAAGGCCCTTGCCATGCAACTGCAGCAATAGGATCTCCTGCTTCAGATTCGGCAAAAGGTGATTGCAGCATAAAGCCGGTCCCAACACCAGCTAAAGGCAGCTCCTCCACCCGAACACCAGCAAATGGCAACTCTGGTAACTCGTTCACTTTATTTCCTGCCTACCCAATTGCACATTGCACTTCCAATCACAGGATGGTTCTCTCTTGCACTTGCTGCTGATATGCTCATCAACTCTGTTATAGAGCTGACGTTTCTCTAGCTAGCTGTCCATGTGATTGAATCTGGGGGCATTCAGGGGTGAATTCACCCATTGCCCCAGTGTATTTTGGGCATTGCTTGGTTGTCCTATGGGGTATGTTTTTTATGTCTCTGTTAAACCTCAACCCAAACACTTCTCTTTAATGTGTGGGTGTCAGTCTATATTCCAAGGGATAATGAAACATCTCCAACTTTTTGTGATACAGTAAACTAATAAATATAGATTGGACTCTAGGATGAGCCACTGACCATACATCGTTCAAGGACCATTAGGGAAGGGCAATAAATGCTAACTTTGTCAGCCACGCCTGCATCCCATAAACTTGAACAAGGAGATAAAAGTCTTTACTTTAAAATTTTTGCCCTAGTTTTAAAATCCTTCCATGGCCTCATGTACCTCAGTCTCTGCAATTTCTTCTAGGCTCTCAAACATCCAGGAAAACTGCATTCCTTTAATTTTGGCCTGCGGAGTGGCCACAATTTTATCTGCTGCAACCTTGCTAGCTGCACCTTTCAGCTACCAATCCATAAACCGTGAAATTCCCTTCTTAAGTGTCTGTGCCTCTTTTACCTCATTTATGACACTTCTTAGAACCTACTCCTTTTAACTGCATGAGGTGATCTAATATTTCTTTATCTGGCTTGGTGTCAAATTTCCATTCTGATACTCCTATGAAACACCTTGTGAAGTCTTATTATGTTAAAGGTGCATAAATAAGTTGTTGCATTTCTGTTGCAGGAATTGTGACTTGTGAGCAATTTCTCAATTTGATGAAATGAACATTTTTAATATAAATGTATATGTTCAGAGACAATTCACAATTGAATATTTGCTAGATAGTTGCTATTAGGACCTTAAGGGGGTTCTGCTTATTATAGCACATGAAGGCCACCTTGTGGTTAACAAACAGTGAAATTCCTAGTCTGCTGTTAGCAAGTTACTCTTTTTTGGTTCTGAACCATATCCCAACTGTCATTTTAATTATTTGGGTTGGTTTATATACGTTTAATATTGCATGTTAATAATTTTCTAGTGATTGAATGGTCGTGTTATTGCATGGTTACAATGTTTTGTTTGGAGTGTCATGCCTCTAGTCAGTAGCTTTGATTCTGGGATAGCCAACTAGCAATTCTATTTCAATTTATCTTTTCAGTCAAGAATATTTAGCTCATTGCTGTTTTACAGATAGACTTTTAATCAAGGTGACCTTTTTTCTGTCTTCATTCCTAGGATGATCCATCGAGCAAGGAGCATATTCACTAGACGAAATAATATGTCTATATGATGATTGATGTAATGGGAGTCTAAACCCTTACTGGGTAATTACCTAAGTATAGGTCTCGTATCATCAATGTTGACTAATAACATGTAGCCTCATTTTGTGCCCCTGTATAGTTAATTCATATGCTTAAGTCTTAAATGCTGAGCCATACAGCTGTAGGATACAGATTTGATTCTGTTCCTCAACATATACTGTATCTGTGATCTTGATGCTTAAGTATTCAAGTTGCTGCCAGTCCCTTCTGAAGAGGAATGAAAGAAACCCGATGGATCCTTTGTACAACCTCGTGGGAAACCTGAGGTTTGGGAGAAAGTGGCTTCTTGGCTGAAGGAGATGTGAAAGGTTAAAGAGGAGAAGGAAACAAAAAAAAACATGAAAGTGCTGACAGTAAAATTGAACTCAAATACCAAACTAACAACTAAAAGTATTTGATAGGATTGGAGTGAGTGAAATATTTATCTAACTTCCCTCTTGATAGTGATGATAGAAGGCCAATTTGGCAAAATGGATTGGCCATTTATTACAGAATCAGTCTGAATTTTATTTCTTTTATTTCAAAGTACTGAAAAAAAGATAGATCCTATAATGAGCCAGCGATCTGTTCTGCTAAATTATTATCCTCATAATATAGATTAAAAATTTATCACAATCTACATTAGATTGCAGCTAATATGCAAATTAATTCAGCTGAAGTTTAAGGGCATAAAGGTCATAAAAGATTAATCTACCGCTACCTTTACAATGAAAATGAGAATTCACCACCGTCCCCTCCCAGTTAATCCATGCCCTGAAAGATCAGCAGCTACCAGTGTCTCAAATAGAGATTATATTTATTCAGGAGGTCAAAACGGTTCTTATAGTAAGAGATGCCAACACATGCACCAAAGAGGCAAATCAGATTTAAATTAGAATGTGAATTCTATAGTCAATAAACTACGTTATTGAATTGAATTAAATATGGTAGAAAGCTTCAGGAAAGTTCATCGAGCATCAAAACAAGAATGAAGCCACCGAGGAAAGTAAGAGTAAGTGATAGAAGCCCCCGATCGTCTATTATGTTTTTGGTTGTGATCTACACTAAAATGGCAGTTGTAAAATAATTGAAAAATTTAAAAAGTATTAAACATTATAACTCAGTAATTCAGGGACAACAAACAAGGCCATGTTTTAAGTTATATCAAATAAAGAACGTGTTATCATTCATTTGCACCCATGCTCAAGTTGAATTTTACTTCCATAGTCTGTGCTAGTGAGCTCTCTACTGTGTTGTAACAACTGAGAGACACCAGATATGGTTTTGAACCAACCTTCTGTGCTCCTCTCCCAAGAATGAATTTTACTAATAGTGTTCTCAGAGATCCCAACTAATTCCTCGATAGTAAGTGATCATTGAAACAAACCAATCATTGTACCACTTTTCCACTGAAACAAATCACCCCGATTCTTCCTAAATACAAAAAGAATTGACATAAGATGAAAGCATGCAGAAAAATGTACAAACAGGATAATTCAGAAACCTAGTTCTTCAATCTAAAATCCATGAAGACAAACCCATGCAACAATTAAATTTCAGGACCATTTTCCAAGATAAGCCAACTACGCAGGTACAAACCATTTTGTCCTGAGATAACTAATAGAAATATTAGAGAGTCGGGAAATGAGAATCTTAAATTGATTTTTAATTAATTTTTCACATTCTTAATTCTATAAATTTACATTAAGCAATATCTTCTGGAAAATAATCTGGATAGTTTAAGATTATGCTTTCTGATTGCTTAAAATCAAAATCCACAACATATTGAGCATTTATGCAACTTCATGACTGTCAACTAAATAACAAGCAGCCAACACCTGTAGATTTTCATTTTATCAACCTGCTCAGATGTGTTATCACATATCTCTGGATCAGGTGGAACTTGAAACAAGGCTTCCTGGCTCAGAAGTATGGACACTACCACTATGCCACAAAAGCCCTAAAGCCAACATTTGTACATTTTTCAGTCAATGTTTGAACAATAAATTCAGATGATCAGTTGTACAGTCTGACAAACCAGAAGGATATTCGAATGACAGGACACTTTGAAGTTGCAGTAAGTAATTGCTAAATTGAAGGGGAGAACATGTCACAATTCAGGAGACTGCAATCATATAAAACATGCGAGACTATAGACAGATGGGGGTTAGCAAACAAATAGAATATATGTGTAAATTTAATTGGTCGTTGTTAATGTACAGATAACAATAGGCTGCACAAGGTAGAGTGTAGTATCGTGCAGGTATAGAGTTCGATTTACAGAGGACAGCAATGCCTGTATTCATGGAATTTTTACTGCAAAATGTGCACCCTTGGCCAAAGCATAGCCGGAATGTCCATTTGGAACTTGTGAAAAAGGAAATTAAAATTGTCACGTTATTGGAAAACAACGCATAGTACTTTGCATGCTGCACACCTTTGCTATGCTGTCATAAATCTGAAGGCATGTGTTGCTAACACAGGGAAAATGTAATTTTGAAGAAGGATCTTAATTCTGGTGAGCTGACCTTTTAATGAGTATACATGAAATGCAAAAGCTCCTTCCAACACTTATTCAGAAGGCTGACATACTCTTATGTTTCTGAGAATTTTAATTGCGAAACTTTCGTCTCACTGTTGAGAATGTGAATTTTGGCCTCTCACCCAATTTCGATTCCCCCACCCAGCTAGCTTCCCACTCCCTGTAGCAGTAGGAAATTCCACCCATCGTCTCCCTGTTTTACACCTTCTAACGCCAACATAGTGATTCTGTTCCACAGGCATTACCAACTGCCGGATCGAAGCAGGGGAAGGCAAGGAGAGCTGGTGAGTGAGAAGGGGGGGCTGGTTTGGAAGTATGAATGATTGTATGGGAGAGGTCCTCTGGTGGGCTGCTTCATATGTGTATAAGAGTGGCACATGTGTATTCGTATGGGGAAGAGGTTTGGGAAGAGGAACATGAGCATGTGTGTGTGTTTGTGTGTGTGTGTGTGTGAGAGAGAAGAGGGGCTTCTGTCAACAGGGAATATGGACAGTTTGGTTGAAACTAACTTGTGTATAATATACAATATTTCGACAAAGCACTTCAGTACCTCAGATTTTCAAATTTATATATTGTATTATATGTTGATTTATCATATGCCAAATTTAATAACTGTATACTGAATGTTACAATGTAGCCTAATTCCTGTTTTGCATTTTGCTGGCTTCCAGGGTGATGTTAATTTTCAAGTGTTAAAATTGGGTCATATTGAAAATAGCTTGGAAAGCACTGGTTTACAGGCAGAGGATTAGCTCATGTAACATACGAGATCATTGTTGACATCTGTAACCTTCTGGAACCTCCCTTTCTGAAGAAGAGCTACTGGACCTGAAATATTAACTCTGCTTTCTCCCCATAGATACTGCCAGACCTGCTGGTGGTTCTTTTTGTTTTATGTTCTCCTGATAGAGAGAAGAAATATTTTAAAAAAACATGAAAGTCACTATTCTTCATGTCACTTTTTGGGCTCACTCCTCCTTGTCTCTGTAGCCTCTATCAATGTGCTGTGATCTCTCTGCTCCACAAGTCCTGGTCTCTTGCACATCTTTATCATTGCTCCATCATTATTATTGGAGCACTGGCCTGCCTTGGCCCTTTTTTCCAGCAATTTCTGTTTTTGTTTCAGATTTCCAACATTTGCAGTTACTGGGTTTTTGCTTTGATTGGAAAGCTTTCTGTTTCTCACGCCTTGATTGAATATGCGCTACTGATGTTTGTATAGAGCAATTGGTTCCAATTGTGGATTCCCTCCCCAAACCCAAAAGGATTGGTAGCAGTTAATCTGCCAAGATATCCCAGATGGTTCCAGCAGAAACATCTAAGATATGCTGACATTCATTATAAGAGGTTAACAGTTACAGGCATCTGAAGTTTTCATTGTGCTATGATTACAAGAGTTGATAGGTGTCTTTCGATGCCCTTGGACAATTTGGATGGAATTTTCACTTGATCTGCCCTGGTGCACTCTGGAAATGTACTTCAGTACCATCAGCAATTAAAAGTGGTGGTCAGAGAATCAAGCTCATGTGGTGTGGAATCTCCCACGTGCCAGGAATGGTAAAACACAAAATCCTTTAAGTCTAGGGAATGTTCCCGTAGGCTTTAGTTCTGAACCACATGGGTGGTCCAGAAACTCTCAGCAACTGAGATCAACATTATGTCATAAAGGTCTATGTTTCATCTGAAAGTTCTGTCACTTATCAAATTGTGCTTTGATTGTACTTTTTAAAAGGATATTGTAATGCTTTTGTGCACTGATTCCATTTTAAGCATTGTCTTGTCAATGCCTTGCAGTGTTTCACTATTCCTTTGTATTTTTCAATCTGTAATAAATCGATGCAGTGTGGCCTGTATGTTTTGTTTGACAGTATGCTATTTTTTCTGCCTTTCCTGTGTTGCATGGCATCTTCAAATGTTGTTAAAGCAATTAAGGGGGTAATACTTAATGTTAGGAACACTATGCCAACTGTGTTGCATATAGGGTTCAGCATTATTTCCACAGATTTTATTTGCTAATAGAAACTGTCTTTTTTTGCCATAAGCATGAGAGAATAGCACTGAGCAAATGCCCAAATGGTAACATATGTGCTACAAAAAAAAAATGAAGAATCAAATGCAGATGGGGAAAGATAAAAAAAACATATGGCCTTAGTTAATAATTATTTGGAGTTCAAAGAAAAACACCTTGCTTTTGTATTGAGCTCCACATAAAAGAAACATCTCAGAATTTAATGAGGATAAATTTGGGCAATAACGAGAAAGGAATTGGAACGTGAGGGGCTCTTAAAGGCTTGTTCAATAGAAAAGATTCTTTGGAGGATGGTCAATTCAGGGAAATGACAACATAGATTAAATTATGGGCTATACCTAAGCAAATGGAGCAATAAGCTGTGTTGCTTGGACAAAGAAGAATAAAACAAAAATGAACACTATGGTGCCCTGTACTATATGAACAGCATATTTGAATTTCTCTGATTCAGCAAGATGAAGATTAAAATTCTATTCTATATCACGGAGCAAAAAATAGGTTGTGTACCCAACCTAATTTCCTTCAGTTAAAATTTACACTGTAGATTGTAGCTGCTGCCATATTGATAGTGATTAGTAAATACTTTATCATCAACTAAAAGTAATCCAGATCTTGTCTTCCTATATAAGGTTTCGGAGCCAGAATGACTGAAAACACTGAAACATGCCAGTCATTTTCATTTTCCAAAGACTATTGTTTTAGGATGAGATATTTCATTAACAGTCATAGGAACCATTAACTTTTTATTTCTATTTCTGCGTGTTTTCCAACATTTCCCTGAATGGTCGCAGTAGGGAGCCTCCACCATTATTTGGACAGAAGATCAACAATTGTTGAAGCGTATCTGCTATCATTTTGGCTTGACACCTTTTTGTTTTACATTCTTCTGACAGAGAGAAGAAATGGTTTTTAAAAACGTGAAAGTCATTGTTCTTCAAGTCACATTTTGAGCTCAATCCTCCTTGTCTTTGTAACCTCTCTCAATGCTGTGTGATCTCTTTGCTCCACAAGTTCTGGTCTCTTGCACGTCCTTATCATTGCTCCATCATTATTATTGAAGCATTGGTCTGCTTTGGCCCTAAGTTCCAGAATTTCCTTCCTAAATCTTTCTCCTTCTCACATCCCCTTTTAAGAGTTATTTTTTTAATACTGACACCTTTAATTAAACTATGGTTATTTGTCCCAATGGGCGGAATTTGATGTGGCCCCTGGAGGCAGTTGGAGTGAGACAGGGGGTGCAGTACACTGAGAGGGAAGGCAGGGTAAGAATGCCCATCACCTTCCTGATGCCATGCGATCTTTTCTGTGGTGGGCAAGATCAGGGGCAGCAGAGGCTAGTTGAAACCATTATTGCCAGTTAATGTTATTTTTGGGGCTTTTCCCCACTGTTGCCAGGGTATTGCATTTCACCACTGGAGTTCTGCCATGCGGGGAGAATGCCGAATAATAGCTGGCGTCCTCCCTGCGGCCTGGGTGGTACGGACTCCCATTGGGTCATTCTATGGCCCAAAGAGCGGTCTCAGGGATTGGTCCCACACAAGGGACAGTTCCTATCCTTCACTGACTCCATTCCTCACTAGCATGAGGCTAGCCTGGCTGCCCACCAACACCCACCACCACCACACCCCTCCCCCACCCGTAATCCCTACCCTATTTGTTTAACTCTCAGGGTAGCATCTGTGATGCAGTTCAAGGTGAAGTGCAATCCCAGCAGTGACCATCAGTCCTCCTGCTACCACTGGGTGTGAAGAGCTGTTGCTCCTCTGATTGACTGACACCTCTTGGAGGTGGGATCTCATCCCTTAAAAAGATAGGAGCATTGAGTCAAGACTATTAATTGTCTGATTGGTTCAATTCTCTTGAAGCAAGCCCAGACTTAATTGTCCACTGACTTTCTGCCTGGCTAATTATAACTACTGTTGCCCTGGCAATATTCAGCCCAATATCTGATTCTGTAACTTGACACAGAGCCTTTTCGTTCTGTTCAATCCCTTCAATGCCATGAATTAAGTCAGTTGAAGTGCCCCACCCCATTTCCAATCTATGGAAATGAAGTAAAACATGCTGTTGACCTATATTTCAAGTAATGGTGAAATTCCAGTCAATTATGTGAAACGTTTAGGAGTGAAACGAGGAGGAATTTCTTCTCTCAGAGGGTAGTGAATCTGTGGAATTCTTTATCATGAAGGATTTCCCTCTGACAACAGTATTAAAACCATTATCATTCAGCTCCTTGCAGTTCTGGAGAAGAGTCATATTGGACTCAACATTAACTCTGTTTCTCTCTCCACAGATACTGCCAGACCTGCTGAATTTCTCTGAAACTCTTTGTTTGATTTATTGTCATCAGACAAAATTTGAGATTAAAACCTATGTGAGATTTTCAACAAGGTATGTTATGAAGAGTGTCTTAAATGAGCAACAGAGATAGCAAAGTTTACAGAGTGAATTACAATGCTTTGTGTCCAGATAGCTGAGGGGCACAGCTACTAATTGGAGGGGTGTGGGGAATAAAGGAAAATAAAAATGCACAAAAGATCAAAATTGGAGGAATGCAGAGTTCAAGAAAAATCACAGATCTGTAGGAGATTACAGACATGGAGATGTGAGATTGTAACATGCATCTTCAACATTAATACAGGAGTAAAACACAGTGCATTCATTATCTGGACTGTACACTCTTTTCCAGAAACCTTTTGAGTAACATTTCTTGGTCTTTTCCCTATGTGGTATAGTGATTAAATGCACATGTAGTACAATAACAGCGCCACAAAATCAGGAAAATCCCCTGTTGAAAGTCTGCCCTGTGATGGTTAGGGATGACAGTGATATGTAATAAAATTATGTTTAATATCCTTAGTGCTAGCAGCAAATTAAACAGCCAGCCTTTCTGCTTCTGATATTGTTCAGCAATCCATTTCTCTACTCTCCTTTGAAATGTTCCTTGGAACATACCTGTAGTCAAAACGTTTGATTATGTATCATCTGCTTATGTGACAACGCTCCTGTGAAATGCCATGGGATGTTTTACTTTCTGAAAGGAGCTAATAACATATGTCAATGTTCCTGTTGAAGTCTGAGCTTGTGGTTCCTGAGTAAAGGCAAGGTTTACGTTCCTTTGAAATCTCGGAAACTGAAAGATCTGTTATGCTCCCACCAACCATGTTCACCCATGGAGAATGTCAATCTGTTGCTGGTGCAGATCCCATTAGCAAAGTACACAATTATGAAGGAAATCGGTGTCAAATTTTAGACAAAAATCCTTTGTATCCCAATGTAGTTCTCTCATTTCCATTACATGATGTGAAACTGTTCAGCTCATCTCAAAGATAAAAGCACCAGAAGCACTGGTAACGTAAATGAAAGATAATAGTCTAAAGTGAATCAATCCTGTGAAAATTCAATGATATGAGAAACAATATATTCCACGAAGTAAATAATGGCACAATTTTCAGGATAGTCTAATGAGATACAACTTACAAGGTGCACCCTTACTCCTGCTCTCTTAATTATTCATCAGTTGTCATCAGTAACATGAGGTCTGTGTTACAGCCTTATAACACATTCCTAACCATCTATTCTTTGCTAATTATATAAAACAGCCACTCTCTTACCAGTCTCAAGCAGGTACCCAGCTGAGGATGTCCCAAAGAGATGTCACCCTCTATTGTATGGGGTCAGGTAAAGATGGAATGCTTCCTTCAGGTCCCACTCACTGCCACTGCCATTACACCTGCCCCTCACTATCATCTAAACCTTTCTACAGAATGGCCTTCTTCTAGCCTGGAGGTTAACTGTGTTGCCTGATATTTCTGCGTTCAAGAGCCAGAAAGCTGCCCAGCAGTGCCGGACCTCTGTTGATAGTAAACCATCGCAACGGCCAACCTCTGTCGAGAGCAAGCCATCCCAATGGCCAATGACCTGAGAAAAGGCAATGAGCTGAATTTTATCAAAATTTCAGCAAAGCATCAATTTCGGGGATTTTCACAGAGAGTTTTTCTCCATACACTCTAGTGAAATATCTCACACAATTCTCCACTGCTCACCTCATTATGTCTACACCGAGTCTCTACGACACCCACTGTGATGCTACTGTGCATTCACCAGCTGCGGGTATACTTGCCACTGCTGTGACCTTGAGCGATTTACATTGCTGGTGCCATGTTTAAAGCTCAGCTGTGCACCTGGTCTACTGCTGCCAGCCACAAGTAGCCCTTCAGAGTACACACAGTGGCGGGGGTTCTGAGGATACACAGGCAGCATGGTTGACACTTCATTGCAAATTCAACTTCAACTTCATAAATGTATTGCTACTTTATATTATCATCTCCGATCGACAGTCGTTGTAACTTTAGATACATGTATCAAGTTATGCATGCTTAGTGCTACACTATGTTTGAATCCTGTCTGAAGCAATGCTAATTCTTCCCCAAAATTCAGGCTTACGAATCATTTTATCAGGAAACCTTCAAATAGTTGTCAATATTAACTTTTATTAAACAACAGCATAAGTGAAGGAAAAGAAAGCAACATGGTAGCATTTGCTTCTGGGAGCAAACACAGACATTTTGTCTTTTATGAGCAACAACAAACTTACAGTCAATGAGTAAACTTCACGTAACTCAACTCTTTTGGAAGCAAAAAAAACCCCAAAGAACTGCGGATGCTGGAAATCTGAAACAAAAACAGAAAGATCTGGAGAAACTCAGCAGATCTCTGTACTGAAGAAGGGTAATTGGACCTGAAACATTGACTCTGCTTTCTCTCCACAGATGCTGCCAGACCCATTGAGTTTCTCCAGCAATTTCTGTTTCTGTTTCATCTTTGCTGGAGCTGGGTTTCAATGAAGTCCTGTCTGGCTTATTGTGCCCAATGCCGCATCCCTCTCTTATGCTGAAGGGGATCTTCTTCCTGCTCAATGTCGTTATCTTTCTGCTAGAAAGTCTGCTGCTACTCTCCTGCTCCTCAGCATCCATCACATTCCTTCAGAGCCTGCTCCAGCTGTACAAAGCTCAGGATGCTAGGACTATGTGGCTCACTCTGTCTGCAAGATCTCTTCCTCAGAACAATCAAAGCATCAGAAAGTTGTTGATTTGATTTGATTTGGTTTGATTTATTGTTGTCACATGTATCTAAGTACAGTGAAAAGTTTTGTTTTACGAACAGTACAGGCAGATCATAGTAAACAAGGATATACGCATCACAGGGTGCTTAGACAGACCGAGGCATACAAGGTTACAACTGCACAGGAGGTGGACAAAGCAAGATCAATGTTAGAATTTAAATTAGAGAGGTCCGTTCAGTAGTCTGATAACAGCAGGGAAGAAGCTGTTCTTGAACCTGTTGGTGTGTGTGTTCAAGCTTCTGTACCTTCTGCCTGATGGAAGAGGTTGGATGGGGTGGGACGGGTCTTTGATGATGTTGGCAGCCTTTCTGCGACAACAAAAAGTGTAAATAGGGTCCATGGATGAGAGGTTGGCTTCCGTGATGGTCTGGGATTTAGTTTCTTGTGGTCTTGGTCAGGGCAGTTGCCTTATCAAGCCGTTATGCACTCGTATAGAATGCTTTCTATAGTGCATCTGTAAATGTTGGTGCGGGTCCTTATGGACATGCCAAATTTCCCAAGCTTCCTAATGAAGGAGAGGCGTTGTAGTTCCTTCTTGACCTTTGCATCTTCTGCATTGTTTCCAGGGGACCAATTGTTTACTACACCATGGTCCTGTTGGGAAAATGAGCAGTATTGTGTCTATGATTAGCCTCAATTTGAAGTCACAACATGGAGCCATCAGCCATCAGAATGAGGATGTCCCAGGACACTTTCACAGAATTATGCAAACTTCTCAAGCAGGACCTGCAACATGAAGGGATGTGTGTCCAACCTCGCCCAATGTCTGTCAAGGTGACAGCTGCAGTAAAGACTTTTGCAACTGGCTGCTTCCAACGATCCACTGGGGACTATTGTATGATCCCATAACCCTCAGCCCATGAATATATCAAGAATGTAACCAATTCAGTTTTGCTGGATTACATCACTTCATTTTGTTTCTTCAAGATGAGGTCAGTGCTGCAGCTTGGGCAGTGGCTTTGACAACATTGCCGGCATCCCCCAGGCACAGTGATCTATAGATTGCACACATGCTGCTTTGAGAGCACCATATCAAAATGGCTGTCTTTGTCAATAGAGAAGCATTCCATTCCATGAATGTATAAGTCATCTTTTATCATCAATACCACATCTTAGATGTCTGCATCTGGTATCCTGGGAGCTGACATGATGCCTAGATCCTTCAGAACTGTTATGTTCCTGCTTATTTCAAGGTTGAAATGCCTTATAAGAATGTGTCCTGGGAGAACAAGACTGTGAGCAATGAGGCAATGCACCTCACTCATCTGGATGAAATGCCATTGAGGACTATCAACTCTAGGCCTCCTACTCTTCTCCATGACCTGAGGGGACCTTCAGCTGCGACTTCTTCACATGAAGGCTGTTCACAGGTGGTTGGTGTGAATCACGGGCTTGTTGATGCACTTGTTTCTTCTCAATTTGCCTGCACCTTAATAGCACCATGGCCACAGTGACAATGACCTCTGCTGTGGTGAAGAATCTGTTGGTGGGGGTTCCAATTATCCCATGTGGGGAATGTCAGAAACAGGGCAGGTTCCCAGTAATGTGAGCAGTCAGGATTTGTATCACACAGCACATGATGGTTTAGCATAGTCCCTGATACAGTGGGTCATGGAGGACTCCAACAAGAGAGAGGCACCACATGCACCTCTGACATTGTGGACTTTATTCTGATGTATGGAGCACTGTTCAAGTAGAGTAGGACATTGTAAATGTGGGAGAATTACTGAAATCTTCATCCCCAATACCCACATCACTCAAGAAAGGCAGCATCGCATACAAGAGTATGTTGGTGAATACTGACAGTCCAAGGTGAGGCAGAATCAGGTCCACGCACTTGTATACCGTGTGAGGCTTTGGATCATAGAATCGTAGAATCCCTACATTGTGGAAACAGGTCCTTCGGCCCAACAAGTCCACATTGACCCACAGAGCATGCCACCGAGACCCACCCCCTATATCCCATCTAAACTACACATCCCTGAACACTATGGGCAATTTCGCATGGCCAATCCATCTGACCTGCACATCTTTGGACTGTTGGAGGAAACCGGAGCACAGGAGGAAACCCACGCAGACATGGGGAGAATGTGCAAACTCCACACAGGCGGTCACCTGAGGATAGAATCGAACCTGGGTCCCTGGCGCTGTGAGGCAGCAGTACTAACCACTGAGCCACCATGCTGCCCAATCTTTTTGAATACTGGTGCAGATGACACTTTTACAACTGCTTCACAGAGATGACGATGAAGAATCCGTAACGACAAACAACATGATGGCCTGTAACCAGGGTTTGAATCATACACAGTTGGACACTGCATACATTTCCCATGCAGGGTGCTATGATTAGAGAATTCTTCAACCTGTATTATGTAAGTGTCTGATTTATGTAATTGCCCCTGTAAAGGCCTCACACCTCTCACAAGTAGAGCCTGAATGTTCAGACAGGTAAAAAAATACTTAGTCTACCCGTTCTGGACGCGATGTGATCGTTTTCCATTTCCATCACACACTAGTGATTTGGATCAGGATGGAAGGTAACACAGTACTATTAAAGTGGAGAACCAAAGCACTAGGTCAGCATGTGGAATGATTGAGCAGAAGGAAGAGGTTAAGTTAATTAAGTCTAATAGGAAGGACAGGCAAAACCAGGTTAATGAACATGGTGGGAGTGTCTTTATTTTAATGAAAGGAGTACAACAGGTAAGGCAGATGAGTTTGGAATATAGGTATTAGACTTAGCTTAGTACATGGGACTATGATATTGTAGCCATTACAGAAACTTGGGTGAGAAAATCTTAGGACTGCTAGTTCGATGTTCGGGGTTGAAATGCTTCAGGTGGGATAGATAGGGGTGTAAAAGGGGTGGGGGAGTTGCATTACATATTAAGGAGAATGTCATCTTGGAGGGCTCTTCCAGTGAGGCCATGTGGTAGAACTCAGGAATAGTGCAATCACTGTGATGGGATTATGCTATGGGCATCAGAGAAACAAAAGTGTAAGCAGATCATGGAAAAATGTAAAAAAAACGTTGTTCTACTGGGTGACTTTAACCTCCCTAATATTGACTGGGACTTCCTTAGTGCCAGAAGTTTAGATGGGACAGAATTTGTTAAGTGTACTGTTTTTTTGAAACAATATATAGATTGTCCAACGAGGGAAGGGCCTGTGTTAGATCTTATAATTGGGATTGAGCTTGGCCAGGCTATAGAAGTTTTATTGGGGAGCATTTTGGGAAAAGTGGTTATAATTCTGTAAGTTTTAAGACAGTTATGGATAAGGATAAGACTGGCCTTTGGGTGAAAGTGTTAAACTGGAGGAAGGATAATTACAACAGTATTGGGCAGGAACTGGAGAAATTAGATTGGGGGCAGTTGTTTGATGGTCAATCCACATTTGACATGTGGGAGTCTTTTAAAGACCAGTTGATCAGCTTTTGGGACTTGCATGATCTGGTGAGGATCAAAGATAAAGATGACAAGATTTAGAACATTGGATGACAAGAGATGTTGAAAGTTCATTCAAAAAAGAGAAAGGAAGCGTATGTAAGGTTGAGAAAATGGAAGTTCTTGAGGAGTATAAAGGAAGCCAAAAAGAACTTTAACAAGAAATTAGGAGGGCTAGAAGGGACCTTGACAAGTAGGATTAAGGAGAATTCCAAGGCATTTTATATGTATATTAGGAGCAAGAAGGAACTAGAGAAGGTTAGGGAAAAGGAGGGAGTTTATGCATGGAGCCAGAGGAATTGGGTGAGAAATTAATGAGTGCTTCACATCAGTATTCACCAAGGAGAAGGAAATGGATGATGATAAATTTAGAGAGGGGTATGTTGATACCCTGGGGCATGTTGATATTGAAAACGAGGAGGTGTTGGAGGTGTTGGGTGTCTTGAAAAACATTAAGGTGGATAAGTCCCTATGTGCTGATGGGATCTATCCCACGATACTGAAGGAGGCCAGGGAGGATCTTTGCATCCTCTTTAGTCACCGACAAGGTCCCAGAAGACTTGTAAATAGCCAATGTTCTTCATCTGTTTAAGAAGGGCAATAGGCATAATACAGGAAATTACAGGTTCATAGCTTTATACTGGTATTAGGAAAATTATTGGAGAAAATTCTTAGGGATAGGATTTGCTTGCATTTGGAGAAAAATGGACTTATTAAGGATAGTGAGCATGGCTTTGTGTGGAGAAGATCTTGTCCCACAAACTTGATTTGAGTTTTTTGAGAAAGTGATGAAGGTGACTGATAAAGGTAGGGCAGTGGATGTTGTCTACATGGACTTTACTAAGGCATTTGACAAGGTCCTCATAATAGGCTGGTCCAGAAGATTAATTTTCATGGAATCCATGGTGTGTTGGCAATTTGGATACAAAATTGGCATGGTCATAGAAGACAGAGGGTAATTGTGGAGGGGTGTTTTTTCTGACTGGATGCCTGTGACCAGTGGTGGCCGATCTGATAGCAATATATAAAATTATGAGAGGCATGGATAGGATGGATAGTCAGAGTCTTTTCCCCAGGGTAAAAATGTCAAATATTAGTGGACATTGGTTTAAAGTAAGATAGGAGAAGTCCAAAGGAGATGTGTGAGAAAAGTTTTTTTACACAGAGACTTGTAAGTGCTTGGAACACGCTGCAGGGGAGGTGGTAGAAGCAGAGACAAGAGCAAAGTTTAAGGGGCATTTAGACAGACACATGAATAGGCAGGGAATAGAGGGATACAGGCTACGTGCAGGCAGATGGGATAATTTTAGAATGGTATCATGGTCAGCACATATGGTGAGCCTAAGGGCCTGTTCTTATGTTGCACTGTTTTATGTTCTCTGTTCTGAATGTATTTGAAGTGGGTTGATGTTGTGCCATGATTATGTGGAGAGGCTGGCGCATGTTCGATACCAACCTTGTGGACAAGGTGCGGGTGGTTGCCATCCATGGAGAGTGCCCTGAGACATTGGGGAGTGGTGGTCAGGTGGTGGACAAGAGGAGGCAGTGGCACGCTGGAGCTTTCAGGTACCCTCTCTGAGGGAATTGTCATCTTCTAGTTTCTCTATACTGCGCGGCAGTAAAGAACATTGCATCCCTGTGAGGTGACATTACGCATTGATGAGATGTCAGTGCATGCAAATGGGCCTCTTGGCTCTCACTAGCAAGATTCTTGTCTCACCATTCAAACCTTGGGTGGAAAATCCGACGTTTTTTTCTCGACATTGGGAATCTAATTTCGCCGATATCATCCTATCTTCCTAACTGACTCGTCATCATCCATATTGTTCAGGGGTCGGAACATTTAGCCCATTATCCTTTGACAGGACCATGAGGCAATCTGTCAGCCTGCTCCACATGGCAGGAAGGGGAAGTAGGATGGGGGAGGTTGACACCAAGCATTGGACCTACTATGGTAGGGTCATCAGCATCAGGTTAATACATGGTAACTGGTCCTTGTAAAATTGAGTGCCTGCTTGAGATACAAACTACTGCAACTTATTGATTGATTGCACAATGATGATTTATAAATAATTTATGCCAAATCTTCCTCAGGGCCATCGTAAAAAAAAAGCTTATTGTTTCTCATCTAGTACATTGCCCTGATGGTGCTTAATGTGTTGCAATGATGCAGTTATTAGACTAGCAAGTAGAAAGTTGATCAATGCAAATCTATTTACTCATATCATGTATGTGATGTGTATCAGCATACCACGTGACCGTTATGGCTCCATGAAGATTTATTATCATCTTTTATGTAGATCTTCCTAGCTGATAACAAGCTATTTATTGACATAAAATTATGATCGATGACTATGCCGAAGGTAATTATCAATGAACAATACTCTTTTGAAATCAGAGTCTCAATTGTAGATTCAAAATTTTGGCTAATTTTTTTTAGACATGGAATTGTTGATTTTGTTCTTAGACATAGCTGAACACAGATGTCCCAAAGCAGTGAACAGCAGAACAAATGGCACTATAATCTTCTACACTTGTACAATTTTTAACAAAAATACTGCACTTTGGCCAGTACTACATGGCTATTACACAATGATGAGCATTTTTCATTATCTCCCTGGATCACTATGACAGCCCCTGTTATCAAGAAGTGGCAGTCCATTCAATGATGTTAATGCTTCCTTAATGTAGAAATAAAACCAATGTGTTTTGAAAAGGCAAACAAATTACGGGGACAAATTGTAATCATTGAAAGTCAGTGACATTTGCACATATTGGTTGCTAGATGGTATGTTTGTATGCAGGACAAGACTCCTTAAACATTGCATGCCCATTAGTCATAAAAGAATATGATATGATTTAGAGGTTTCATAAAATAAAAAGACAGATAATAAAAATTGCCCTGATGAGCCTATACAGGCAAGTATTGTGATGCAATACTAATGTGTGCAATGGTGCGATGAATAGGGAAAATTATATAGGTGTGGCACTCCAAATTACTTATTTTAATTCTGCCCAAAGTTTAAACTCATGACAGTAGATCTGAATAGCTACACTTCCAAAAGCAAGCATTATGTTTTTATATTATCTTATGGTTCTATCATAAGTGAAACTTTCAACCATTTGGACTAATATTCCACTGTACTTTCCACTTGTCAGTATCTCAGGGGTATCTGGTTTTGTCAGAAGAACAAAGAAAAGATATCTGTATTAGATTTCAAAATATCATTCAACCAGAATTGAGTTAAAATGCTGGAAAGAGCAAGTTGGGCAAATTGACTAGCTTTTTCCTAACTCTGAGGCAGACATGTTGCAATATATCCAAGTATACAGTTTCCTCCATCTGTCTTATGTCAAAATTCAGGCCACTCTTGACAATGGCAATTTAGACAAAAATATCCTGAGAATTTCGTGAACAAATGCTAGTATGTAAGAAGCTGGTGTATTACAAACAGATATCAATGTAAACAATCAGGATCTGAGGCAAGCATGGAACATTCTTTGCCTTCTTTCATCAAGCCCGTCAATTTCTTATTGATGTTTGAAAACGATAAGTTTGAAATCATAATTTATGCACATTAAGAGCAACATTCATAAAAAATTGCAGAGACTTTTCTCTTTAATATAAAGCATTCCAAGATGTGGAAAATACAGTGCAGCTCTCAATACAGCATCTTTCTTCAGGCTGAACAATTGCTATGAAATGACATGATCGGTGAATTGTGTGTAAAACATTATGCATATGTGTAAAACGTTATGCATAATTTTATGCTGTTCATTTTTCCTCATTAAAGTTGTGAATTTCTTAGCAACCTGAGCCCAAAATTCCACATTGTGCCTTTTTTACATGCACATGAAAATTGATACAACAATGGCAGGTTTAGCAATGGTACAGTCTGTGCACAATATGTATACATTTGGGCCAATAAGAACTTTGCTGGGCCCGTTTTCAAGTTACCCCGGTTGACTGAGGACCCTACACTTGGGTACTCCTGCGGAGACTCACTATCCTGACTTGGAAATGTGTCATTTCATCAGTGGCACTTGATTAAAATCCTGGAATTCCTTTCCTAACAGCATTGTGTATGCCTGCAGCAAATGGCCTGCACCAGTTCAATTAAGCAGCTCAACATCTTCTCAAGAATAACTAGGGATGAGGAATAAATGCTGTCACAGTGATCAAAGCCTACATCCCATCAATGAATAGAACAATTGACAGCTAAATTTATGAAAATTCATGTACTATGATAATTCCTTTTAGTAGTAATAGTATTATGTCTTATAAATAATCAGCATGATGTTTCAGTTAAATCAAAAAATCAAAACTTTATTTTGCTCTAATCTCCAGTAGCTGACAATGCAAGAAACATGAGTATGTGTAATTGTGTACATATATTGTTTATTATGTAAAAGGTAAGGTGAAGTCACCATAGCCCTATTGCACCATAGGGCCAGTCTCTCATAGATGACTGAAAATGGTTTAACCTGAAGGTCACTACATTTCAGGTGAGGAAAGAGGTTGATAATGAGAATCCTTCATGGCAATCTGAACCAGTGCAAGAACTGAGCCCACACAGTTGGCATTACTGTCCATTGCAAACCAACTACCCAGCCAACTAACCTCTGATCTGCTTGTTATGTAATACAATTGTGGCTGACTCCTAGAGATTAATTTCAGGTGGAAAATGAAACAAATCAATTAAAGTACAAGAAACAAACTTTCCACAGGAAGGAGTGAAACAATTAAAATGCATTTTATATATATATTTATATACACAGCAGTGAGACTGAACTTGTACTATGGAATACGAGTGTACAAATGCTTTAATTTAAAAATTCTCTTATAAATCACACTGTTATATTTCCCAGGCTTCTCCTGGCATACCTTGCGAATAGAGACAAAGGCGATGGATGGTATAATGGTGGGTGATCTATGCTGTGATGTTAATTGTAAGGAATGCCTCCTCTCTGTATGTTAGCACTCTTGCCAATCTCACCTGCCAACCTTGCAGTGTTTGGTCATTTTACGGATTTGTTGTGGGTGTTATTTAATGCTGAATGTTTAAGTTGACTGCAGTGCCAATGTGGCTAGAGAACAAGGAATCTTTTCAATTCTGTCTACCCATAAGTGTTGCTTCATACTTACATCCACCTTTTAGCAATGCTTCCAAGCTATAACCAAATTGATCCAAAAGATTCTCCTGATATGCTTTAATATAGGTAGAGGCTTTCACAAGCTCGATGATTTTATCAGTCAGTTCAGCTTCTGATAAGTTGCAATCACATCCCTTGTCCCTGCAGCAGCTCTCAACCTGAATTATCGTCTCCTTGGGCTGCTCTCTGAAAGACATTAATCTGATACCATGTCTGTGAAAATTTAAGCTTAACTCTTAACCGGTTTTCCAGAGTGGACCATATTCTGCCTGGATCTTTGACATTGTCCTTTGACAGTCCTGTTGTGCTCAGTCTGTACATACCTTGACTTCCTATAGCAATCTTGATGGCCTGGTTTTCCTGGTTGGGAAACAGCCAAGTGTAGAAAATGCTGTGGTTGGTTCGCTCGCCGAGCTGGTTTGTTAGTTCACAGACGTTTCATTACCCTGCTGGGTAACATCATCAGTGCAGCCTCCAATGAAGTGTTGTTGTGTTATCCCACTTGTTATTTAAACCCTGGGGTCCAGAGTTTAAGTAACAAGTGGGAAAACACAACGACGTTGCACTGATGATGTTACCCAGCAGGGTAATGAAATGTTTGCAAACTAACGAGCCAGCTTGGTGAGTGAACCAACCACAGCATCCAAAACCCGAGCTACAAATCTACTCAAGAACCTTAAAGTGTAGAGAATATAATTCTCCATATTACTTGAACATCCTAAACTCAGTAAGGAGGTCTGCTACATTGCAGTTCAGAGATTTGCAATCATCCTGTCAGTATTCACAGAAGTTTCAATGATATCTTTGGCAGGAACAAATATTCCACCTTGTACAATTCTTCAAGGCTTGCAGTTCCTTTGATGGCCACACCCTTGATGGCGCTTTTGCTGTCATTCTGCACTTTTGTTCAGCTCCACCCATGGTGATAAAGTTCTTTCTCAGCCTTATTCAAGTTTTTGGATGTTGCTGCTCAGCTGACCCTCTTGCCTGGCACTGTCATAAATGCTTAATTGCCACAATTCCACCATCTGGTGACACAGAACATAGAACATAGTACAGCACAGCACAGGAATGGGCCCTTCAGCCCACGATGTTGTGCTGAACCTGATGCCAAATTAAACTAACCCCTTTTGCCTGCTGTTAATCCATATGCCTCCATTCCTTGCATATTCATGTGCTTTTCTACAAGTCCCTTAAATGCTCCTATTGTAACTGCCTCCACCACCATCTCTAGCAGGGCGTTCCAGACTCCGACCCCACGCTCTGTGTATAAAACTTGCCCCTCACATCTCCTTTGAACTTTCCTCCTCTCACCTTAAATGCATGCCCTCTAGTATTAGACTTTTCAACTTGGGGGGAAAAAGATTTTGACCCTCAACCCTATCTATGCATCGCATAATTTTATAGCCTTCTATCAAGTCTCCCCTCAGCCTCCACTGCCCCAGAGAAAACAACCTGAGTTTTTCTAGCTTTTCCTTATAGCTCATATCCTCTAATCAGGGGAGCATCCTGGCAAACCACTTCTGCACCCTCTCCAAGGCCTCCACATCCTTCCTGTAATGTGGTGACCAGAATTGAATGCAACACTCTAAGCGTGGCCTAACCAAAGCCTTATAAAGCTGTAACATGGTATCCTAACTTTTGCACTCAATTCCCCGACCAATAAAGGCAAGCATGCCATACATCTTTTTTACCACCTTATTTACTTGCATGGCCACTTTCAGGGAGCTATGGGCTTAAACCCCAAGATCCCTCTGTACATCCATGCTGTTCAGGGTCCTGCCATTAACTGTATAAAAGAAGAAGAGGAAATAGTTGGTGCCATTAATAGAGCCTTGTAAAGTGCTACACGTCATAGAATCCATTCTCTTATCATTGTTCCAAGTTAGCTGATGCTGCTGTCCGATGCAGACTTGTGTTCTCCGACGTGCTGCTGCTTTACTGGGACTCGAGGCCTATCGGCTAGAGCAAGATGTGATTTCTTTACCATTGTACTGGATACCTAGACTGTTGCAGAAGCCCTCACACAGAGCCTGCACACTGCTGTAAATATTGTCAATGCACTTGTTAGGTCTTGAAGCTTCCATTCATTAGAATCCAGTCACATGTGGATGGGTTTAGTGTACCAAGTTATGTTTTCTATCTTGTACAAAAAGTAGCAATACATTAATTTGAGTCCTATAATTTCCATGGTCATTAATTTTGGATTATGAGGACGGATTTGACACTATAGCACTTATTATCTGTTGGAATGGAAGAGAAGACATTATCGGGAAACTACATGATCTCTAACAACTATTACAAAATTAGGAAACAACTGTAAATATTAAATAAATTAGCTTAGACACAGAAGGTATAAGAGCCTAAATTTTGGTTTATACCAGAATGATATTTGAAATTCTCCAATCAAGAGAGATGTGGATGCTCAATTGTTGAGTATTAGAAAGAAAGAGGTTGATAGATATTTAGCTTCTGGTAGAATTAGGGGACATGGGACTTGTGTAGGGAGGTGGATTTGACATACAAGATCAGCCATAATGTTATTGAATGTTGAAACAGCTCATCGGACCAAATGGTCTACTGTAGCTCCAATTCCTCATGTTCTTCTGGCATGATCTTCCTCTCTCCCATCATCCAGATTGGTCTACTAGCTGCTTATTTTTTCTTTCTTCAGTTAATGGAGGCCAGGTCACATTAACCAGTCACCTTGTCCACTTCCTTTTGGCCTGTTCTTCTTGAGTTAAATCAGACCTGATCTTGGTCCCATAACTGATTCTGAATCTTACGGGATGGTTCATCAGGAAACAGGGCAGTAATTTTCAGAATTTAAATCAAGCAAGGTATTATCACATATAACAAGGTGTAGAGCTGGATGAACACAGCAGGCCAAGCAGCACCAGAGGAGCAGGAAAGCTGACGTTTCGGG
>NC_063338.1:27365138-27456708 GCF_021869965.1 Rhincodon typus | reverse complement strand
CCCGAAACATCAGCTTTCTTGCTCCTCTGGTGCTGCTTGGCCTGCTGTGTTCATCCAGCTCTACACCTTGTTATCTCAGATTCTTCAGCATCTGCAGTTCCTACTATCTCTGAAGATATTATCACATTACTGTTCTCCAGTGCATGGTGTAACCTTGTCGGGAATAAAATGTTGAGATTATCAGTGAGTGTTATGCGAGGCTGAACATATTTATTAACTTAATTAGTTAATTATCTTTAATTATTAGTTAAGCTATACAATTGTCACGTTAAGCTGTACAATTGTCATGTTAAGCTATACAATTGGATTATTAGGCAGCTTTGTTTCTTTTCTAAGAAGACTGAGTGCCGCCTCCGGAAAGTTGAAGACTTTGTAGAGCGGGATGGAAGTCAGTCAATTGAATTGTGTTTGGTTTTGGTTTTACTTTATATTTCTACAATTTGTGCATTGTAACAGCTCAAAATTGTTCCAAATCTTTGCTTAGAAGTTACAAACATAGCTCATGTTCATAAAGAATCATTGCACTTGACACTATAGAAACATCTCAGTAGATTTAATTTAATCATTACATACACTTAAATCCTTTTATTGCTTTTCATTCTTGTTTATAAATTATGTTCTAATTCAATTTATGAATTTGTTGCTATCAAACAAAATTGAAACATTTAATTTGACTTGTAACAATGTTGAAGCACTGAATTAAGGATAGATGCAACAATACTGGCAATTAGTGACCAAAGGTGACGTGATCCAAGATCACATGATAGAGTTGGAGGATGTGCAGAGCTAGCTATGGTCATTTGGCATAAAAACTGTTTTTCAGTTTTAGGACATTAAACATCTTCAGAACCAAAATGGCATCTGGTGCAATGCAGTTCGAATCGGGTATGAGAGATGGCATTGTGAAATGTGGATGACTGACTCATTCTACATGTGAGAAACATCCAGTAATAAGTTGAATTACTCTCACACAATTCCTATGCCCTGTCACTTGCACTACAGGAGCAGACTCCACACAGCAGCGGTGAAATGTGTGGCAACTGGATGTTTGACAGTAGCAGTGTGCTTTGTGGTTTGTCTCTTTCTGGATTGCTAAGAGGGCAAGAAGAGTCACCATTGATGCTTCTCTATCAGTTTTTATTTAGAGTAGGAGGGGAGGTGCAAATAAAAAGACAACTAGGTCATCACGCATGTAATTGTCAAAAAAAATTGCCTGAAGATTTTCCATATTCGGCCGTGCAATGGTTTTTATTATAAGACTTTGTTGCTGTGTGCGTTAACCTAAATTGCAGCATATGATGAGAGGAAAACATATGCTATTAACTACAAACCCCACTTTCACTGCTCAGAAGTCAATGAGTAGAGTCGACGTGAATCATTCATTCCTTCCTAGAAAATGTAATTTAGATGATTTATAGATGATCTTGATGATTTGTTACATGTGTGCTCGACATCTTGGCATCAACTACACTGAATATGGTTAAAATAGAACAATATTGTTGTCAAGTAACACTCAGCAAAGTCACTGCAAAACCAAATTTAAGAGTTGATGTCGCTTCACTGCAGTGCATTCAACTTGATCCTCTGTTGTTGCATAAGGTAGAGTTTTGATTTGGTGTTATGCTGGGAGTAGGAGAGACCCATAGTACATGGCAACCTTCAGTAGTGCATTTGTCAGTAGCTTTTTAATTCAACCACTGCATTAACATCTGACCTCAGGCTTCCTGACTAATTAGCACTGTGGGTGCAATGATGAGTCCATTTCCGCTGACCTATTTAAAGGGGTACTGCAAAGACAACAGTTGAAGAATTGTCCTTGTATTGAACAGAGGATGAAACTATAACAGAGGATTTCCACCTCACTTCACAGATCCCTTCCAAGCGCTGATGATTTTGGCTGTGAGTGCTCACGGGAAGCTTCTGTTCCCTGTCTTTGGGAGGAAGAAGTCTGCCTCAGACAATGAGAAGGCATGGTTAGTGATTACTGAGGTGGTGAACAGCCTAAATGTGGGGTCATGCTCCTGGAGTGAAAGCTGAAAGAGATTGAATGACCTAATTGGATCAGGAAAAATGGACGCCATTCAGCATTCAAGTGGATCTTCATATGCTGCCAATCCCAAACCTCCTTGCTCTGCATTGATAGGACAACTTCAATACATTACTCCTCATACCAACTAAACACACAGATAGTAGTTGAGACCAAAACTTTTTCAATGAGTTAGATATTATGTTTAGGGCAAAAGGGACCAAAGGGTATGGGGAGAAAGCAGGAGTGGAGTACTGATTTGGTAAACAACAATAATCACACAGAGCTGCAAAGTAGACTTAAAGGGCTGAATGGCCCACTCCTGATGCTACTTTCGATGTTTCTACATTTCTATGTGTTACCATCCTTCCCTGTATAGATGACATCTCGCATCATCAACAGAAAATCACCTCATTTTAATGCTATTCTTCACAGAGTGCCTTCACAAATATTGCCATTTACCCCCTCAGCACAATGACTTTTCTCTGCTTCATTGCTTCTTCGCTCCCTACCTGTAGAGGCCGCACAATATATGAAACCCTGCAAACCCTGCCAGGCTTGAGTTCTCAGCACCCTCCAATTGCATAAGTGAGATATAGAAAACTCATGCAAGTTCAGAAAAGTGCCAGATGGGGCCCTTGACACACACACAAGAATAGTCTCAGGATAGCTTCCACTGCTGCTGTCTGCTGCCACAGATGAATGGTGAGCACCCCTGGCAAGACAAAGTACTGAACAAGAAGTACACTGGTTTGCACGGTTCCTGGGCGTGTTTTGCTTCTTGAGTCAGCAGTGGTTTTGTTGGATTGGCCATCTAAGCTAAATAGATGATGGCTGTATGTCCAAATTTTATTCTATGGTACACTCAGCATGCGACCGACATGTCAGCTTTGTCAGCAGTACATGGATGTCTACATGCAAGTTCAAGTGTGACCGGGACATCAGAATCAATCCATGGGAAGATCTCATTGTTGACTGGAGTGCCTGAACAGAAGCAGTCAGGACGTGCATAGAAATGTCGGCTACTGAAGCTTTCACATCATTTATATAGCCACATAAGCAGCAGTCCTAACACTGAACACCACTGTTCACTGCCCTCCAGTCTAAGAAAACAGCCATGAACTGTTGTCTTCTGTCTTTAAGCCAATTTTTTAACCATGCTGACCCTCCTGTTTCATGAGTCTCAATTTTGTTAACCAGCCACTTATGTGGAACCTTGTCATTAGGAACACATTCTTAACAGTGCAATCCCTTCATCAACATTCACTGTTACTTCATCAAAAAATTCAATTAGACTCTAAGTTGTTTAACATTTTAGCAAAGACTACCGATTCCTGAGACGTCCTGTGGATTTTTTTCAAAAGCTTTCAAAAATTCTGTTCTCTGTTTTGATAAAGCTAATAAAATAACATTAGCAAATTTGTGTATAAAATCTCTCTCTGTTCACCTGAGTCCAAGCTACACCAACAGTGGAAAACCCAGGCTGTGGCTTTGATATTGTGTCGTTATGGAGGAAGAAATATTTAGCTCGAATGTAGTTTCAGAAAAGAGACTTCAGGGGCAGCTGCTAATTTGTTTCACATGGAACTTCTCTTCCCCAATCTTCTTGTATTGTTATGTAACAATTTCTAAAATTGCAACTTTGAATTCCACCTAAAGTCATCAATGTTACATCCAGACTATTATCTAGAAATATAATGAAAGGCAACCGGTTCTTCAATAGTGTAAGAAAGGTTACAGTCAGAAATATTCATATCTTTCACACAAAAAGATTCTGACTATGCAGAGACCCATTTGGGTTGTGGTTCTTCCAGTCACACTCTGCCTTTTTTACTTTGTTCAGCCTTCCTCTGGTGCTACAGATCACTGAAGATATGACAGACCTGACCATCTCTTTGGTGCCCAACATGTCTAATCTTCACCTACAGTTAGCAGGCAAAAGAATCTCTATCACCCACAGTTCACACAGATCTGACTTACTGCAAGAAGCTACATCTTCTTGTGGCAGTACCTTTCATAATTCCCACAGCCAATGTATGGCCTCATTATGTGTGGGATATTTGCCAGTAGAGTGAGTGATGTGTGGGCTGTGCATGATGCTAAGGAAACATCAGAAGGTTTGTGGTAGCTTCCTGTGGTCTAGCCTACGACCTACCCCAAGCCCCACTATCACAGTTAGTTGCTAGGCCAACAACCTGAGTGTCGTGCCAAAGATCGACGATAGTTGAATGCAGTACATCATCATTTTCTCCACCATCCCTGATCAAACCAGCACTCCAGCACCCAATGACCATTTCACCAAGCTTCTGTCATGCTCATGTGTCAAACTTTATAACTGGATGAGCATCACTACATCTGTCTGCAAGTAATGCAGTCCATGTACAATAACATGCGCATTGCATCAGATCAAAACATCGCTTAGGTACAGTAGTTATATTTTACAAAATACGCATATGATCAGCAACTTAAACGTTCGAAGAAACCCACAACCGATTGACCCCATAACTCCACATAATGATGTGGTGGTTGCTGTGCAACGATAAAATCTCACAGTCAGCCTGCAATGATTTGTAGCACGTTGACTGGCTGGAAGACAATGTAGCAAATTTGGGTTTATTAATGAGATTTAAATAACACTCCTATTGTTGTGAAGTGGAACTGAAGAGCAGATACAATTTTGAACTGCCAATTCTCAATCAAAGCAAATATTTATCGTCCCCTGCAGCAGGCCTGGCCACTCATTAAGAGGATTCCAGCAGATACGATCAGATCATATTGTGCTGGGGTAATAGCCACAAAGACGAAGTTTTGAGCTGCCCTTATGAAACTTTGAAGCAGGAGTAAAGAAATTCAAGAGCATGGGTAGAAATGTGACAGGAAACAAAGCAAAATGGTGAAATTTACAAAACAACTAATTGGAATAGTTCTATAAGTCATAGGATATGGAATTGTTACAGTATAGAAGAAGGACATTCAACCCATCACCTATGTTCTGGCCTTTCTAAGAAACAATTCACATACTGCCACTCCTGTGCCCTCTTTCCTCTGTGCCCTATCCATTCTTTCTCATCAGGCATGAGTTTCCTTTACAAATCCATGCTGACTGTTCTTAATTACTCTGGAGCTTTCAAATGACAGCTTATCCTGCCTCTCAGAATTGGTTCCAATCATTTTCCTACTACCAAGTTTACACTGACTGACTTGTAACTGTTCAGTCTATTCCTCAGTCCATTCTTTAAATAAAGATACGACATTAGCAGTCCTCCAGTTCTCTGGCACCACATCTGCATCCGGTGAGGATTGGAAAATGAGGGTCAGAATATCTGCCATTTCTCCATTTCCTTTCACAGCCAGAGACACGTTTCATCCGGCCCTGGCTATCTATCCAGTTTCAAGATGCTCATTGCTTTAATATTTCCTCGCTCCTATGTTTATTGTATGCAATCCTTCACACTGCACCTCCTCCTTAACCACTGCGATGTCTGTCTTTTAAACTTTTTTTTCTTCTTTTTTCTGACCTATGGTCTTTCCGTGTATAGTAATAACACAACTTTTTTCCTGCATTTCTCTATTGTGTAACTAAGAATTGTACCCAGGTACATTTGTATCTAAGATAGCGCTGTAAGTGGCACATGTAAACTTTTCACTGTACTCATTTGAGTACATGTAACACCAAAGCAGATTCAGTTCAATTATTGTCTCCTTCCTTTCTGAAGACATGCAAAAGGCTGAATCTTACTTTAATTACATAAGGGGGGTTTGTGTTTAGTTTTTTTAAGGAGGGATTTTTGTCTGGTGACTTAATGATATTTCTTGCCACATTGTACCAAAGGTACATCATTAAATACATACCATTCACTTATGATGCCCCTTCTATTTGATTCTATCCTTTCTATCTTGCAACATGATTTTCCCAGAATGACCCATCACTTACTGAGCACCCTCTGAAGGTCAGCATTCCCTGGTGCCAGAGCCATGATTAACCCTGGATGTGCACTGGCATTCTGAAGCTGCCCTTGTTGAATTAGTGGTGCAAAGGAGAGTCCTCTTGCTGGGTGACCAGCAGAAGGAACCATGCCACCAGACCCTGACAGCCTGGTCCAAGGTCAGCTCATGGCTCAGTGCAGTCTCCACATGCCAGAAGAATGGCTGGCAGTGCCGTGAGAAGGTCAATGATCATCACTGTTCTGCCAGTGCAAGTGCCACTTTCTTCTTTTTGCTACTTTGCACTCGCTCTATCTCTGCAATTGCATCCACCTCTTGCCAAGTCCCATGCTTGAGTTGTTGTGTAAATGAGGCATTTAACAAGCTGGGACCCCCTTAACTGGTAACTTGCTGCTGTCTAGGAATACACTTGCTTCCTTGCTCAGCAAAACCTTAAAAGGTGCAGTGTGTTGCTCCTCATGTCGAGACGAGCCTTGTGGGATTTCATGGGGCACCACAGCTCACATTGCTCATGCTCCTGTCAGATTCTGCCTTAAGTGTTTGTTAAAAACCGTACCCACACCTTCTTTCTCAGCACATAGCTTATCTTTCCAGTCTTTTATGGGATCTAATCTTTCTGAGGTATCCCTATCATTCTTAATGTATTGGCAAAATATCTTTTGATTTGTCTTGGATTTTACAAACCAATATTCGCTCATGCTCATTAATGTCATTTTTGTTTTCACCCCAATGCTTCCTTTTTTTTGGCTTGCTGCTGTATTGTGTTTTTGGTATATGACTTAACCTTTTCTTTTCTGCCTCATTTTACTCTGTTAGCTCCTTGACATTCACTGACCTCAAGGTTTGACCATCTGTCCTTTGCTTTGTAGGAATACATTTACCCTAAACTCTTTCAGTGTCTGTTTTGAATGTCTTCTCTGCACTGATGCTGATTAATCTGTTTCTAGTACACCTTTGCAAAATCACTACGCAGTTTAGTAAAACTGTTCTTACCTCCATTTTCTAACTCTGATCTCTTCACGTTATAATTATTTTAAAACGGGCTAAATTATGATCACTACCAGCGTTGCTATTTTGTCTATCTGCCCAGATTCATTTCCAAAAACTAAGTCCAGAATCATACCCCCTTTATGGCACAGGAATAACAAGCAAACAAAATCAGCCTCATAATCACTGGATTCACAACAAAATGGAATTAAAACATTTAATAACCCTCAAAATTACTTCATTGTTCCTACCCATGCTTTACAAATAACAGATCTTGCACACAAAGTTTAGAACTTTAACAAAATTAACAATGTTTTATAAAGAATGTAACTTTAGCAGAACACAGATAAACTACAAGGCAATCTAATTAATATCTATGATCTTCTTTGATCATAAACTGACACTCACACACCAACAGACAGACACAGGTAATGGATAAATTAAAAAGGAAAATAAAATAACTGTAATTTTCCACTTTGATAACTGTTTCAACAATCAATACCGGGCCTTCATGAAATCCTTGGTCAATATTACAGGGATGTAGAACTATATATTTTGCTCGAGTTCCAAAATCACCAGTCAATGCAAATAGATTCCATAGACATCTGGAGGTTTTTACTTATTTCTTACAAACTGTGCTTCTTTTCAACAAATTGATAACTGGAGGATAACTAGAGAGAACAAAACCAAAAACACAGCCCAGTCCAGCAGTATTTGAAGCAAAACTATTTGCGCCCAAAACCCACTCAGCACTCGTTCACTCTTTACAATTTCTTTTCTTTTCAACATTCAACATTCTCTGGCTATCACTGGCCCTCCTTTAATTGACCACTACATCATCCATGGCTGCCAGTCTCTGAGCACAGCAAGATCTCAATTTTGTCCTGAGAGCAGCAATTAATCTTTCCAGGCCAGTTCCCCTCAGGAAACATCTGTCTTTTGGTCTCTCCTCTTTTTTCAAAAATAAGCTGCTGTTCAAAGTTCAATTCTCCATTCAATTTGCCATTCCAAACCAAAAACGAGAAAATGAAAGACAAAACAGTGATAGCTCAATCTCCCTTGTTAGATTTGTTACATATTGATCAGAAGAAGTTTTCCTGAATGCACTTCAAGAATTCTGTTTTTTTCATTTCTTTTACACTAAAACTATTCCTGTTTTTTTTTCTATATTAATTCAAGGATGTAGACTAGGCTATCATTTACTGCTCAAGCCAAATTGTCCCTTGACAAAGTGGTGGTGACATACCTTCTTGAAATGCTGCAATCATTGGAGTGTAGGAACACCCACAGTGTTGTCTGGAAGGGAGTTCGTAAGGACATAAGAAAAGCAGAAGTCATCTAGGCCCGAAACATCAGCCTTCCTGCTCCTCTGATGCTGCTTGGCCTGCTGTGTTCATCCAGCTCTACACCTTGTTATCTCAGATTCTCCAGCATCTGCAGTTCCTACTATCTCAGAAGTCAATTCAGCCCGTTGAGCCTGCTTTGTTATTTAAATGACCAAAGTCAGAGGTCACATGGCACCAGGTTATAGTCCGACAGGTTTATTTGAAATCACAAGCTTTCGGAGCATAGACCCTTCATCAAGTGAAGTGAGAGAGAAGCACAAGAACACAAATTTTATGGGCAGAGGGATCAAGGGCAGAGAGATCAAAAGATCATACAAATGGTGTGAGTAGGGTGTCGAGTAATAAGTCTTTGCAGGTGATCCAAAGTGTTAGATGGTGTGAGTAAAGTGTCAACAGCTGAATAACAAATGAAGGGATGGCCTATAATCTGATTAAATGAGGCAGAGAGATCATTACAAAAAATTAAAAATAAGGTGCTACTGGGGACAAACCAAATGATTGGAATAACATGATAAGTATAATAGTTGCATGCCGAGGGTCTAACCAAAGTAATAAGTAATCCAAAACTGTATAAAATAATTAGGGTAGAGCAATCATAACAATTTATCAAGATGATGGTGTCAAAACAGACAGTAAGGAAGATTTTACAGATACACAACAGTGTGGTGGGGTCTCATGTAACATGACATAAACCCAAGATCACGGTTGAGGCCGTCCTCATGGAACTTGACTATTAGTTTCTGCTCAGTGATTCTGCGTTGTTGTGTATTTCAACGGCCGCCTTGGAGGACCTAACCTGAAGATCAGAAGCTGAATGTCCTTGACCGTTGAAGTGTTGCCAACTGGGAGGGAACATTCCTGCCTGGTGATTGTTGCAGTGTCCATTCATTCATTGTCGTAGCGTCTGCATGGTCTTGCCAATATACCATGCCTCAGGGCATCCTTGCCTGCAGCATATGAGATAGACAACATTAGCCAAACCACATGAATATCTGCCACGCACATGGTGGGTGGTGTTCCCATGTATGATGGTTGTGTCCGTGTTGATGATCTGACATGTCTTACAGAGGTTGCCATGACAGGGTTGTGTGGTGCTGAGGTCGATGTTGTCCTGAAGGCTGGGTAGTTTGCTGCGAACGATGATCTGTTTAAGGTTTGGCGGTTGTTTGAATGTGAGAAGTGGAGGCGTGGGAATGATCTTGGTGAAGTGTCTGTGTTCCTGAGCCATCCAACCCCTTCCTCAAACATCCCCAAATTTCATTACACCACTCTACTCGCTTTCCCCACTACCAGCTTCCTCAATCTTCCAGTTTTGGGAGTACCTGCTTTCCCTCCCTCCTCCCGACACACTCCTCACCCCGTCTTGCCTCCCAGAACGCTTAAGACCCTCACACCCTCATGACCTGCCAAGCTTGGGTCTGACACCTGGCAAGATTTCCAGGCTGGGAAGGGGGACCCAAGCTCGGCAGGTGCTGAGGGTATGAGGGTCTTGAGCCTTTTGGGAGGCAAGACGGGGTGAGGAGTGTGTAGGGAGGAGGGAGGGATAGGAGGTACTCCCAAAATTGGATGATTGAGGAAGCTGGTGGTGGGGAGAGCGAGCAGAGTGGTGTAGTCCTGAAATCTGGGGATGTTTTGGAGAAGGGGTTGGTTGGCTCAGGAACACAGACACTTGCCAGGATATTTCCAGCAAACTAGCCTGAGAATGAGGTGGACCTAACTCCCAGCAGTGGGAGAAGGTTTGAAGAGTGGAGTAAACCACAAGATTGTGCAGATGATGAGGGTGGCACGGTGGTTCAGTGGTTAGCACTACTGCCTCACAGCACCAGGGACCCAGGTTTAATTCCACCCTTGGGTGACTGTCTGTGTGGAGTTTGCACATTCTCCCCGCGTCTGCGTGGGTTTCCTCCGGGTGCTCCGGTTTCCTCCCACAGTCCAAAGATGTGCAGGTTAGGTGGATTCGCCATGGCAAATTGCCCGTAGTGTTCAGGGATGTGTGTGTTATAGGGGGATGTGTCTGGGTGGGATGCTCCAAGGGTTGGTGTGGACTTGTTGGGCTGAAGGGCCTGTTTCCACACTGTAGTGATTCTATGAAATTCTATGAAAAGTTGTAGGTCAGGGCAATCTGGGTCTTCTTACTGGCCTGGGTCACATTGTTCAACAGCAATTCAACAATAGTGGCCAAGTAGATAAGGTTGTTCCAGGTTCTTAACCCAGTGACAGAGAAGGACGTGCAATGTATCTGCTGCCCTCATCCTTTTGGGTGGTAGAGGTTGCTGTTTTACAAGGTGCTGTCAAAGGACCATTGCTGAGTTGGTAATTTGCCAGGTTTCCTTTCTTGCTACGTACTTTTTGAATGTAATTCCACTGCACGGTTAGTTCTGTAAGAAACATTGCTACTTCCATTCCATTGCTACGTTCCCCCACCCCAGTTCCTCTGGCTAAGCATCCTTTGCCTTTTCCACAGAGGTAGGCATTCTGTTGGAGTGGGCACAGAGACACTGGAGAACAATTACATGGAAGAGCCCCCTACCAGCTGAATGAAAGTGACGAAGAAAGCTCTGGGAAAACATTTTGAAAATGTATGGTGAGGTTGGTTTATATTTGTTTCCATCATAACCTAGGGGAAGCTGCATTTGATGACCAAATGCCTTATATGCAAATTTAGCAAGCTATTATCACTTTATAAAGCTTGACTCCTGGATTGGGATCATCTGTGTTCAAGAATAATTCAAAATTGCACTATTTGATTTCAGACGATGGTCTTATACATTTGGAGGACCATTGAGTGCAGTTATGTCAACATTTTCCGGCAGTGTTGGGTGACAGAGATATGGAGTGTGGTGGTCTGTCAATCCTGGGCCAGAGGGCGGTCCAGTATTGCATTCAGAGGCCCTAGGCAGCACTCCAGAACTCCTCTGAGCCGCAAAGACTCTTAACAAAACATTTTAAACAACTGATAAAACAAAGCCTCCTGAGTTTAAATTATAATGCCCTTTTGGAGATAATGCTGTTTTAACTTATTATCATGGATTTGATTTCTCCCATTTTTGTTTTTCCCATGCCATATTTAGTGTCCTGCTGTCATTCATTGTCAAGAAGTAAAATATGGAATCGGTATAGACATCACAATGATTACTGTTAGGGGCAGTCTGCAATTAGTTACACAGAAAGTCTGATCTTGTAGTTGAAAATGGCCAATTATGGGTTATGCTACTTTGCAAGATGAGATATCCCCATAACTGACACCTTGCCTGCTGCATTAGCCACTGCAAAGAACACAGGTGAAAAGAGAGTTAGTTACTAACCCAGTTACCTGCATCTTCAATGTTTATTTTACTATACATTGTGTTTCATTCAGTGTTTCACTGGCGCAGAATTCAGAACATACACTGAAACAGTGACTATCAATTTCGGATAGCAGGCAGCTATGGGACTAGACTGCAAAACTATCTAGTGGGGGACAAGCGTTCTATTGCTTAAGTTACAGAGCCTTGTTTTGATACTGATTTCGTCTTGGAAAGCAGATTGTTCAGCACATATGCCCAAAAAGTTCTTAATAGGAAGAAAAAGTTCTTTCAATCTGCAATATTGCACTTTGTAAGGACAAATTGAAATGACATTCAGTGATCCTGCCTGACAGAGAGCTGCCCTGCAAACATCCGCAGACTAAAATCATTAACTGGTTTTTGAGTATAGGTTTCTGTTAAGTGTTAACAGGATGTGAAAAAAGGCCAAATGGAAACCCTTTGGACTGTGCCTTTTGCACAATAATTGAAAGTTGCTTTGAAAAAATTTCAAGCAGTGAAGAGTTTCATTTACCCATGATTAAATTCATTGGCGTTGATCACAAAGGGTATTTGGTTCATTACCTGTGAATGAAAGTATGGTCATAACTTTTACTTAAAGTACCCACTTTAATAGTCTGCATATGAAATGCTGCCAAAGGATTCTGTTATTAAATGAGCAGGTTTCTGTTGGAGCTCAATGTGTACATTGATGTTCCCTTTAAATAATGCCCTCATTAAAAAGATACCTATTAACTGACATACAGTCTATAATGATAGGGACAGTCTTGTTAACTTATGAGAGGTTCAAAGGCACTTCGAGATAAGAGATAATCACGTATGTGAACTATGTGTCCAAAGAAGAATATTTTGCTTTAACTATTGAGCATTTTAAATGAATAACTTTGCTTATTTATTAAACTTCACAACAATAAAACTATAAAAGGTTTTACTAATGGTCAAACATCAGTTTTACAGTTGCTATCCATAATAAAAGTTAGATGCCAAAGGTAAATAATATTGCTTAACAAAACACAATCTGGTCCTTCTTGCTTTTAGGCTGGGCTGGTGCATAAACCTTAGTATTCCAAAGGTATCAGAACAGTGTTCTTATACAGAGTATGCCCCAAAATAAATTTGTTTTGTCTCACAAGCTGTTGCTTCCTAAATGACTTTATTTACATTGCAGATAAGGCATCATCTTAGACATAAGACTTTAATAGTCACTAGCCTAACTTTGCTAACATTGACCTTTGAGCCTCATCCTCAAAATGTTTGGTCATTTACTAATTTCTTGCCAAGTGTAGTTAAAATTCACTGACCACTTCTTGAGTTACTATGCCAACAACGCATTGACCTTTTCCAGTTAAATTAATATTTCTTAAATTAACCTTTGGCCAGTTACCTAAAAGTTAATAATCATGTACTGTGGTCTTTTATGGTCTTACATTGTTCTCCTAACTGAAAGTAACCTCAACATTATTGGCAAGGTACACACAAAATAAATATAATCATTGATGATGGGATTATTAATACCAAAGGAGCAGAATCAGAAAGGCTATCTTCTATAGTATTCAACTAAGCTTTTATTGTGGAATTGTCTTAAGCAAACCATAAAACCTGCATAAAATCCGAAAGAATTGTGGATGCTGTAAATCAAGAACAAAAACAGAAGTTGCTGGAAAAGCTTAGCAGGTCTGGCAGCATCTGTGAAGAAAAAATTCAGCGTTAATATTTCAGGTCTGGTGACCCTTCCACAGAACTGGTGAACCTTAGTTTGGAGGAAGGGTCACTGGACCGAAATGTTAACTCTGATTTTTTTCTTCACAGATGCTGCCAGACTTGCTGAGCTTTTCCAGCAACTTCTGTGTTTGTCATAAAACCTGCATGTTATCATTGACCTCACTCTATTTCACTATTATGGCAGATAATTGACCAAAATACTTCAAATAATATTAACTAATGCCACCAGATGATGCAGTAACATCATTAAGCTATCTGTCTGTAACAAAAGATCCAACATTTTCCATTTTTAATGATCTATTGGCTTAGCACTTCCTGGAAAAATATATAATTGTGGAGAAAGAGCTGTTTATTTGCCAAGGAATTCACATGTCCCAGTTTACACTGAAATGTACAATTGTTTTTCAATTCTTTGCACTGATATCAAATTACATTCACTGATTTGGCTTATTAACGTAGCTCCGCCTCTGTTGACAGAAAAGGAGAAACATGCCTTTATTGCACATGCATTTTCTGAATGAGTGTAGATTCACATTGAACATTTTAAAAACAGGAAGACCCAAAATTTGAGATAACGAGGCGTAGAGCTTTCCTGCTCCTCTGATGCTGCTTGGCCTGCTGTGTTCATCCAGCTTTACACCTTGTTATCTCAGATTCTCCAGCATCTGCAGTTCCTACTATCTCCAAGACCCAAAATTTGTTTTTTTTTGAAACAATAGTAATTTTCTTTAAAGGATTTTTTTTTATTGTCAACTCCCTGAGACCTGCATTGAATTTTCTATAATTTGAATGCAGTTTTATGACATCTAACTCAGTGGTATTTTAAAAAAAAAATTGTATACCATTATCAGTTCCCGAGGAAGAAAGTAAGCAATGCATCCATATGTTCTTGCTCTTCATTTGAAGCGTGATCCCTTTAAGTATTGTCATCTTCTTTGAGGTTCTGATCCAAGGCTAGAATGTCCATGTTGGGTGGGAAACAAGTTGATATAATATCCACTTCAGAGGCTGATCACAATCTTAGGAACTGTGCTTTCCATGTTTATCAATTCGCCAATCTATCAAATGGATCTGATAGCTGAAAATTTTTTTCTGTTTGAAAGATCACTATATGCACATCTTGTTACAGTGTTTGATTGTTGGCACTTGAAGTTGATGATTAGCCACCTAATTTGCATAATGATTGTTAGGATTTTGATGTCCTTGTGTTAGACTTAACTTGTTTTATTGAACAAAGTTGTTGAATCTTTGATTTTATAAAGATTGTTGCTACTGTACTAAAACAGAAAGCCATTGAAGGGTTTGCGCTCTTATATTATATTTTCAACGTAATGTTCAGTTTTCCTAAATCAATATGGCTTTTTCATAGAGATGAATAGAAGACATTCCTTTTTCAAGATGGCTGAGGGAAGAATTTCCCAAAAAGCTCTGGCTAGAAACTTTCACAGAATGGCTTTACTCAGTCGGATTTAATTACTTTTTGGCTGCATCAAAGATGTCTGCTGAGATGACAGTTGCGCTGACTTTTTCTGTGTCCAGGATATTTTCCACGCCAAATTTGACACTGCATGATCAGACTTGCAATTTTTCATATTTTAAATGAATAAAGTTGAAAAGTGTCTTATTTATTTTATAAACTTTGAATTTGTTGTTCAAACTAACAAAAATAACAAAGGTTTCACTAATGTCACTGATCAGACTCTGATACTTCAAATTCTAAGAATGACTTTCTTCCCAATTTTTTCATCCAATTGATTTTCTTTAAGTTTGTACTTAACTCACAGTTGTTAAGTAAGTATTTGAGAATTTGGTCAGAAGTCTTAACTGTTCTCCTCATTTTTATGTCTCTTCATTCATGAGATCAAAACTGCTTTGGGTGGCCAGTAATCAGCCTCTTTTCTCAAGTACTTGATTTGGATTTTTATCCTTAATTCTTCGTGGGATTTTACTGCACTGATGTTTTAATTAAAGATTAATTTCCTCTACTGCAGACAGTAAAGAGTGATTTTTATGTTACTGAGTGGCTTCTCTAGAGGTGTTTCTATTCAAAGATATGTGTTTCTTCACATCTGCTGTTCAGGTCTGTGGCTTTTCTGGCCACTAGCTTATCTTAAAGCTGAACTGATGATTTTATTTTAAGGCTTTTTTTTTGCATTCTTCTCATCATCAGATGATCTCAGATCTGTATCTTGGTCTTCACTGCTACCATAATTTTCTAGGCAATGAATCCCAGAGGTACCACCATCTTTTATTGTGTGGTACTGACCAAGGAGAAGGTAAAGGAAAGGACTGTCTTTAGGCTTAAGACTTCAAAGTAACACTACTCAATATACATCGATAACAAATGCTGCTGGACATGGTAATACCAGATATACCAGACTTTCATTTATAGTTATATTAAATAAGGACTAATCCACCTACATCATAAGCTATGACAATGGATCTCCTATGGATATGTTGAACTTTTAATTTAAATACTTCTTTTATAAAAAAAAGATATAGAGTGAACACATGACTGCTTATGTAAAGTCAATAGCTGTTACCATAAGACCATAAGATATAGGAATGGAATGAGACCATTTGGGCCGATCAGGTCTGTTCCACCGTTCGATCATGGCTAATATGTTTCTCAAAACGATTCGCTTGCTTTCTCCCGTAAACCCTTGATCTCCTTACTCATCAAGAGCCTATCTATCTCTGTCTTAATTACACTCAATGATTGGCCTCCACAGCCTTCTGTAGCAATGAGTTCCACTGATTCCATCACCCTCTGGCTGAAGAAATTCCTTCTTATCTCAGTTCTAAAGGGTTATCCCTTCACTCTGAGGCTGTGCCCTTTGGTCCTAGTCTCTCCTACAGTGGAAGAACCTTCTCCATGACCATTCTATCCAGCAATCTCAATATTCTGTAAGTTTCAATCAGATCCCACCCCCCTCATCCTTCTAAACTGTATTGATTACAGATCCAGAGTCCTCAACCACACCTCATATGAAAAGCCTTCCATCCCTGGAATCATTCTTGTGAACCTCCTCTAGATTCCCTCCAATGTCAGCACATCCTTCCTTAGATAAAGGCCCAAAACTTCTCACAATATTCCAAACACAGTCAGACGAGATGCTTATACGGTGATCAGTTGTACATCTCCACTCTCATATTCTTGTCCCCTTGAAATGAATGCTAACAATGAATTTGCCTTCCTAACTGCCATCTGAGCCTGCATCTTAACCTTAAGAGAATCCTGAACTAAGACTCCCAAGTCCCTTTGTGCTTCAAATTTCCCAAAGTCTCACTTCTTTTAGAAAACAGTCTATTCCTCTCACCAAGGTGCATAACCTCACACTTGCCCACATTATATTCCATTTGCCTCTTCTTTGCCCTTTCTCCTAGCCTGTTCAAGTCCTTCTGCAGACTCCCTACTTCCTCAACACTACCTATCCCTCCACCAATCTCTGTGTCGTCTGCAAACTTAGCAACAATGCCCTTAGTTCCACCGTCCATGTTGTAAATGTAGAATGTGAATAGTTGTGGTCCCAACCCTGTGGAACTCCACTGGTTACTGGCTGCTATACCAAAAAAGACCCCTTTTCCCCAACTCTCTGCCTTTTGGCCATCAGTCAATCCTCTATCCATGCCAGTACCTTGCCCCTAACACCACGGCCTCTTGTCTTATTTAGCAGCCTCCTGTGTGGCAGCTTGTCAAAGGATATTTTCTGGAGAACATCCCTGGAATGTCAAACCTAATATGCAGATGGAATTTGAAGACATAGAGGTCTACAGCACAGAAAAAGGCCCATCATCTCTGTGCTAGTCAAAAACAACCACCTAACCATTCTGATCCCATGGTCAATAGCTTGCATGCCTTGACGTTGCAAGTATATGTCTAAATGTTGCTTAAAAGTTATGAGGGTTTTTGCCTCTATTGCCCTTACAAACAGTGGGTTCCAGATTCCCTTCAGGCTGTAATAATGTTTCCTCACATCCCCTTTGAACCTCCGAGCCCTTACCTTAAATCTATGCCGCCAGGTCACTGATCCCTCCAACAAGGGGAAGTGTTTCTTCCTGTCTACCTTTCCATGCCCCTTATAATTTTATACATCTCAATCATACTCTCTCCCAACCTTCTCAGTCTCCTCTGCTCCAAGGAAAACAACTCCAATCTATCCAATTTTTCTTCATTACTAAAACTCTCTAAGCCAGACAACATTCTGGTAAATTTCCTCAGCACCCTCTCCAGTGAAATCACATCCCTCCTATATTGTGGATTGCAGAACAGCACACAATACTCTAGTTATGACTTAAACAACTTTTTATTCAATGCTCTTAAACTCAATGCCTCAGCTAATAAATGATGTGGAGGTGCCGGTTTTGGACTGGGGTGGACAAAGTCAGAAGTCATACGACACCATGTTATAGTCCTACTAGTTTATTTGAAATCACAAGCTTTCGGAGCATAGCCCTCACGTCAGGTGAGAGAGGAGTGAGAGAGGAGCACACAGAATACAAAGTTTATAGGCAGAGAGATCAAGGGCAGAGAGATCAAAAGATCACACAAATGGTGCTAGTAGAGTGTCGAATAATAAATCTCTGCAGGTGATAAAAGTGTCAGACGGTGTGAGTAAAGTGTCAAAGCTGAATAACCAGCAAAGGGATAGACCTACAATCCGATTAATTACAAAATAATAATTACACATATAATTACAAAAATTTAAAATTAAGGTGATGCTGGAGACAAACCAAATGACTGGAATAACATGACAGGTGTAAGAGACTCATGCCGAGGGTCTAACCAAAGTTATAAGTAATCCAAAACTGTACAAACTAATTAAGATAGAGAGATCATAACAATTTATTAAGGTGATGGTATCAAAACAGGACAGTAAGGAAGATTTTACAAATACACAGCAGTGTGGTGGGGTCACATGTAGCACGACCTGAACCCAAGATCACGGTTGAGGTTTTTGTCATGGGTACAGAACTTGGCTCTCAGTTTCTGCTTGGTGATTCTGTGTTGTTGTGTATCTCAAAGGCCGCCTTGGAGAATGCTTACCTGTAGATCAGAAGCCGAATGTCGTTGACAATTGAAGTGTTCCCCCACTGGGAGGGAACATCCCTGTCTGGCGATTGTTGAGCGGTGTCCATTCATCCGTTGTCATAGCGTCTGCATGGTTTCGCCAATGTACCATGTCTTAGGGCATCCTTGCCTGCAGCGTATGAGATAGACAACATTAGTTGAGTCACATGAGTATCTGCCGTGCACATGGTGGGTGGTGTTCCCATGTGTGATGGTGGTACCCATGTCAATGATCTGGCATGTCTCGCAGAAGTTGCTGTGGCAGGGTTGTGTGATGTTATGGTCTATGTTGTCCTGAAAACTGGGTAGTTTGCTGCAAACGATGGTCTGTTTAAGGTTTGGTGGTTGTTTGAAGGTGAGAAGTGGCGACGTAGGGATGATCTTGGTGAGATGCTCATCGTCATCAATGACACGCTGAAGGCTGTGAAGATCATGGTGTAGATTCTCCACTCTGGGGAAGTACTAGGCGATGAAGGGTTCTCTATCGGTCGTATCCCATGTCTGTTTTCTGAGGGGGTTGTTGCAGTTTTTCGCTGTGGCATGTTGGAACTGGTGATCGATGAGTTGAGCTTCATATACTGTTCTTGAGGGTGTCCTTCAAAATCTTTAGCTTTCCGTCACATTCCTCCTCATTTGAGGGGATGGCTGTTTTAATCTGTTTTGGGTGGGAGCTAGAGAAGTGCAGCATCATGAGGTTATCTGTGGGAGAGTAGAATGAGGTACTAAGGTGTCTGACCATGATGGAGATGCGTGTGTCCAAGAATGAGACTGATTCTGAAGAATAATCCATGGTAAGTCTGATGGTGGGATGAAATGTGTCAATGTCACTATGTAGTCATTTCAGTGATTCCTCCCATTGAGTCCAAAGGAAGAAAATGTTGATGTAGCTGTTGTATGACATTGGTCAGAGGTCCTGTGCAGAAAAGAGGCCTTGATCAAGCTTGGGCATGAAAATGTTGGCATATTGAGGAGCAAATCTGGTCCCCATGGCTGTTCCTTGTGTCTGGATAAAGAACTTGCTGTTGAAGGTGACGACGTTATGGTTGAGGATGAAGCAGATGAGGCGTAGGAGGGCGTGTGGAAATTGGCAGTTGTTGGCATTGAGCACTGAGGCTGTTGTGTTGATGCTGTCATCGTGAGGGCTGCTGGTGTAGAGTGTCGAAATGTCCATTGTGACGAGGAACGTTCCTAGTTTGACTGGTCCATGGGGGCTGAGTTTCTGTAAGAAATCTGTAATGTTGCGACAGAAACCAGGGGTTCCTTGTGCAATGGGTTTTAAGATGCCCTTGATGTAGCCAGAGAGGTTCTCACACAGGATCCTGTTGCTTGCTACAATGGAACGTCCAGATGTGTTGGCTTTGTGTATCTTTGGAAGGCAGTAGAAGTTTCCTACGTGGGAAATACGTGTGATGAGAATGCGTAGGGTGCTCTGAAGGACTGGATCAAAGGTCTTGATCAGTCTATTCAGTTAACGGGTGTGTTCTTTGGTCGGATTGGCAGGCATTGTCCATACTGTTCCTTAATTCACCTAACGATTTTGAAGTACACCCTTATAAGAATGAGATACGATTCTCAACTCATTCATCGCCAGTTCCGATGTGCACAGCCATAAACCGCAATGACCCCCTCAGAAAACAGACACAGGATATGGCCGATAGACAACGCTTCATCGTCCAGTACTTCCCAGAGCGGAGAGATTATGCCATGTTCTTCACAGCCTTCAACATGTCATCGATGACAACAAGCATCTTGCCAAGATCTTCCCTACGCCTCCACTTCTCACCTTCAAACAACCGCCAAACCTTAAACAGACCATTGTTTGCAGCAAACTACCCAGTTTTCAGGACAACATCGACCACAACACCACACAACCCTGTCATGGCAACCTCTGTAAGACATGCCAGATTGTCAACATGGATACTACCATTACACGTGAGAACACCACCCAATACGTACATGGCAGGTGCTCATGTGCCTTGGCCAATGTTATCTATCTCATACACTGCAGGCAATGATTCCCCAAAGCGTGGTATATTGGTGAGACCGTACAGACGCTATGACAACAGATGAATGGACACCGTGCAATAATCGTCAGACAGGAGTGTTCCCTCCCAGTCGGGAAACACTTCAGCGGTCAGGGACATTCAGCCTTGGATCTTCAGGTAAACGTCCTCCAAGGCGGGCTTCGAGATGCACAACAACGCAGGATCGTCGAGCAGAAACTGAGAGCCAAGTTCTGTACCCATGAAGGCAGCCTCAACCGTGATCTTGGGTTCATGTCACACTACATGTGACCTCACCACACTACTCTACATCTGTAAAATCTTCCTTACTGTCTGTTTTGACACCATTGCCTTGATAAATTGTTATGATCTCTCTATCTTAATTAGTTTGTACAGTTTGGATTACTTATTACTTTGATTAGACCCTCAGCATGTGACTCTTACACCTGTCATGTTATTCCAGTCATTTGGTTTGTCTCCAGCACCACCTTAATTTTAATTTTTTGTAATTATCTCTCTGCCTCATTTAATTGGATTATAGGTCAATCCATTCACTTGTTATTCAGCTGTTGACACTTTACTCACACCGTCTAACATTTTTGATCACCTGCAGAGACTTATTATTCGGCACTCTACTCACACCATTTGTATGATCTTTTGATCTCTCTGCCCATAAATTCTATGTTCTGTGCACTTCTCTCTCACTTCACCTGACAAGGAGGCTACGCTTTAAAAGCTTGTGATTTCAAATAAATCAGTTGGACTATAACACGTTGTTGTGTAGATACTGACTCAGCTAATAAATGCAAGTATCTCAAATGCCTTCTTAACCACTTTATCTATCTGTCTCATTACCTTAATGGACTGGTGGACATGCATACCAAGGTCACTCTGATCTTTGGTCCTTCCTACCATTCATCACGTTTTTAGCCTAGCTTTGTTTCTCCTGCCCAAGTACATCGCCTCATCTTTATCCAGGTTGAATTTCAAACAGCAATACTTAAAAGGAGACAGGTGAGTCAATACAAACTGGATGGTAATCTAATAAAAACTGAAAGAACTACAGATGCTGTAAATCAGAGACAAAAGTAGAAATCGCTGGGAAAGCTCAGCAGGTCTGGCAGCATCTGTGGAGAGAAATCAGAGTTAATGTTTTGGGTCGAGTGATCCTTCCTCAGATGGTAATCTCCTTGTGGCCAGTGAGAGAGTAAGGGCTGATGACAGTGCTTTCTTCAAGCTGCATCTTAAGCAGAGAGCCTGCAGATTATCTCCCAAACTGCAGACATATTTGTGCTTTCCCCTTTCAAGAATACACAAGAACAAGGATCAAAAGCCACCTTGAACCTAGGAATTGTGGACATTAGTGGGCTTGTGTACTGTGGAGGTCACAGTTCGAGGATTGCTATGGTCTACCATTTCAGTCCACATCAATCCTGTTTTACTTTCTCCAGCAGATCTGCTTCTTTTTTTCACCTATTTTCCCAATAAATCTGTTCAGAAATATTATTACACACCTCTGGAGCAGGTAAGGCTTGAACCCAGGCCTCCTAGCTCAGAGGTAGGAATATTACCACTACACCACAAAAGCCCTCTCATACTGATCCTGTAATCACAGGAGAGGTGTTTTTGATTATTTTCTTTTGCTAGTGTAATTAATGAAAAACTATAGTCACTGGAGACAGTAACAGTTTAGCAAATATTTTGTCCCAGATATTCTGATGGGGAGATCTCTGTTGCATCAGTGTAGATTGGAGGTGGACAATGGGAATGTAGAAATCCCCTTGGAGTTGCCTCCACAGGCATTGTCCAGGAGGTTGAGATTTCCAACAGACAATCCTTTGGAAAAAGTTCCTCAAAGTCAGAAATTTCTGACTGACTTCAGTCTAATAGTCACCCAAGAGACGCTGGAAGATTGAAATTTGACTCTAATTCCTGGGTAACTATTAAACTAAATCTCCAACTTCCTACTGAGCACCCACTAACCCACAATCACATCCTTGACCTCTGACTCCCTCCAACCTAACCCACTGGCATTCCAAATCATTCCAAATTTCTGAAGGGTCTAGGCCCGAAACATCAGCTTTCCTGCTCCTCTGATGCTACTTGGCCTGCTGTGTTCATCCAGCTCTACACCTTGTTATCTCAGATTCTCCAGCATCTGCAGTTCCTACTATCTCTGAGGCATTCCAAATCAGTAGTTCTGCTGCCTGGATCAGTTGAAGATGTGCTGTGCCAAACACTGGACGATGTCTTTAAGTTTGTGGTCATCTGCTGTACCCTCCCTAAGGTTGTTGTGATGACGGAGCATCACTCACTGCCACCTCTTCAGAATCCATGCACACCTACGGAATTTGTGCAAAGGGTTAGATTTCTTACTATTAGCTGTAAGAGATTCCGCAAAATGAATCTGCTGGTCCATTTGAATTGATCATTGGCCATGAGATTAGAGGTCCATTAAAATTGATTAAAGAAAAGTTCTTAAGGCAAAAATTGAATCCTTAATGTTAAATTACGTGTCCAGAAAGACTCACAGGAGCATGTATGAGAGCACAAGAGCATTTAAAAGTTTCACAGGCAAATATAAAAGAATAGGTGTACAAACATGCCACAACTAGAATGTTTCAAGTGGGAAATGAAGTATTGGTATTGTTGCCATTACAAGGCAAGCCTCTAAAAGCAAAATTCAGCTGTCCTCACAACGTAGTTAGGAAGATTAGTAAGGTTTGATTTGATTTGATTTATTATTGTCACGTATACCGAGATACAATGAAAAGTATTGTTTTATGTGCTATCCAGACAAATCGTACTTTACATAAATCCATCAGGGTACTAGAACAGGATGCGGATTATAGTGTTACAGCTACAGAGTAGGTGCAGAGAGAGAACAATTCTAATATATGAGAGGTTCCTTCATAAGTCTGATAATAGCGGGGAAGAAGCTGTTCTTGAATCTGTTGGTACCTGTTTTCAAACTTCTGTACCGTCTGCCCAATAGAATAGACTGAAAGAGAATATAAACAGGGTGAGAGGGGTCTTAGTTTATGTTGGCTGCTTTCCCAAAGCAACGGGAAATGTAGACGGAGTCAGTGGAAGAAAGGCTGGTTCTCTTAATGGACTGGGCTGTGTTCACAACTCTCTGTAATTTCTTGTGGCCCTAGGCACAGTAGTTGCCATACCAAGCTTGTGATGCATCCGGATAGGATGCTTTCTATGGTGCATCTATGAATATTAGTGTCATTGTGGACAGGGCAAATTTCCTTAGCCTTCTGAGGAAGTAAAGGTATTGGTGTGCTTTCTTCACTGTAGCTTTGACATGGATGGACCAGAACAGATTGTTAGTGATATTTACTTCTGGGAACTTGAAGCTTTTGACCATCTCCTCCTCAGCACCATTGATAGACAGGGGCATGACCTCGACTTCACTTCCTGAAGTTGATGACCATCTCCTTCGTTTTGCTGAACTTGAAAGAGAGATTATTGTCTTCACGCCATGTCACTAAGCTCTTTGTCTCTTTCCTGTACCCTATCACATTGTTGTTTAAGATCTGACCCACTATGGTGGAATCATCAGCAAATTTGTAAATGGAGTTAGAGCTGAATTTGGCCACACAGTCACGAGTGTGTAAAGAGTGTAGTAAGGGGCTGAGTATACAGCCTTGAGGGGCACCGTTGTTGAGGATAATTGTGGAGGAGGTGTTGTTGCTTATCCTTACTGATTGCAGTCTACGGGTCAGGAAGTCGAGAATCCAGTTGCAGAACAGGGAGCAGAGTCCTAGGTCTCGGAGTTTGGAGATGAGTTTGGTTGGAATTATTGTGTTTGAAGGCAGAGTTAAAGTAAATAAATAGGAATCTGACGTAGGTGTCCTTATTATCCAGATGTTCCAGGGATGAGTGCAGGTGCAAGGAGATAGTGTCTGCTGTGGACCTGTTGCAATAGTAGGCGAATTGCAGTGGATCAAGGCAATCTGACAGGCTGGAGCTGATGTGTGCTGTTACTAACCTCTTGAGGCACTTCACAGTGATGGATGTCAGAACCATTGGGTGGTAGTCATTCAGACACACTGCCTGATTTTTTCTTTGGCACCGGGATGATAGTGGTATTCCTGAAGCCGGTGGGAGCCTCACTTCGTACTAAGGAGAGGTTAAAAGTGTCTGCGAATACTGCCACCAGCTGGTCCACACAGGATCTGAGTGCATGGGTGGAGTCTCCATCCAGGCCAGTCACTTTCCGTGGGTTCACTAATATAACACCTGCATCGGGGCCTGTGGGTACAGATGCACCCAAAGCTGTCAGGGCAGGAGATACCATCTTACTCATCTTCTGTTCAGAGCGTAAAATGCATTGAGTTCATCAGGGAAGGATGCATCGTTGTCAGTGATTCTACTTTGACTATGCTTTGTAGCCTGTTATGTTGTGTAAGCCTTGCCACTGTCAACTGTGTTTGTATTAGTCTGTGACTCTAGTTTAGTCTGGTATTGTCTCTTAGTGTTCCTGGTGGCTTTGCGAAGATTGTACTTAGATTTCCTGCACAGGTCAAGGTCACCCAACTCGAACGCCTCAGACCTGGACTTCAGAAAGAAGTAGATCTCCCAGTTCAACCATGGTTTCCAGTTGGGGAACACTCGGATTAACTTCTTCGGCATGCAGTCCTCTGTTCACTTACTGATGAAGTCTGTGATGGTGATGGTGTACTCATTAGATTCACTGCTGAGTTCTTGAATGTGGACCAGTCCACTGACTCCAAGCGGTTGCATAGCAGCTCATCTGATAGCTCAGACCAGCACTGGACGACTTTCTGTACTGAACACTTACACTTCACTTTCTGCTTGTAAGCCAGGAGAAGGAGCCTTATGGTTTGATTTACTAAAATTTGGGTAGGGAATGGGGCAGTAGGCGTCTTTGATGGTTGTGTAGAAATAGCAAAGGGTGTTCGGGCCTGTGGTGGGACAGGAGACGTGCTGGTGGTATCTTGGTAGCACATTCTGGAGGTTGGCCTGGTTGAAGTCACCGACTATGATGGACAAGGCCTCAAGGTGACATATCTGACAAATATTCCTGAGTACATGAGGAAGAATTGATTTTATCACATAATCACATTGAAACAATATCATCACAGGGAAGAAAATTTGTCAGAACAAGTGTGTAAGGTAATAATTGTAGTAGTGGATGACAGAACTGATAAGAATGAAGCAGAAGGAGAGGTTGGCAATGTTCAAAGCAAACTTCCTAAACTTTTTAAAAACAGGTTATTAGAACATATTGTGAATTATGCCTATACTGTTTTTTTCTTCAAGCAATGGTGGAAGAGTTCTAAGATACCAAGGCACTGAAGGTGTATGCGCAGTGTGAGCTTCGTCTAGCAACAGATTGCTAATTGGTTTGTGTCATCGTAAGCAGCGGCAACTCCCTGATTGACTCCTGGGAAGGTAAACATACAGTATCTGGATAATTTAGAGGGAGAAGTCTCCAAACTGCAAAAGAAACAAGGTCTCTCTCTCTCTCTCTGAAATAACCTATAAGTGAAGATATTGGAGAACATAAGGTCTTGGACAAAGCAAAAGGAACACCTCATTAAATTCTGTGGACTAGTGTTTCCCCAGTGCTTTCCCTCTACACATAACATCAATGTTTATTTGTTTACCTGTCTCAGTCTGTATGCATGTGTAGGCCTTTAGGAAAATGGTTTGGGTTTTAGCTAGTAGACAAATTTGTTGATAATCCAAAGCTTTGTTTGTCTGTGTTAGAATTGATTTCTTTGCAATAAGTAGTAGCTTCCCATTGAGTATGGAAACCTGGCCAGTGTTTTCTGTTTACTTGAGTTCATTCGGCAGAAAAGTTGGGATTCAGCAATTTCATTAAATCTTTGACTTTTGTGACATGTTAAAGGAGTAATGGGGCTCACGTATCTGCTCACTTTCCAAAGCAGGTTGTGACAACTGCCACCAAGCCTTCTTATTGGTATTAATCTAATTTACAGGCAACGAATGGGGAAGGATGTTCATACAAAATCTTTGGCTGATGAGAGTCTTAGTCTTGATAAACAGAGTGTGGTTATATCATAGAACATAATAGCTAGTTACATTGCATCTCAGTGACATGAAAATCTCTTGTTAAACCTCAAGGTAGATATTAAAGGAGGTGGAAATGACTGCTTAGCTACATTGAACTAAGCAACTTATAGCTTAGAAATGGAACTAAATTTAGAGCTGGTTTGCTCCCCCCAGGAACAGTCCCTTATGTCCTGATTGGTGAAGCTTATCTTACGATATCAATTAACCCCTTCAGATACTAGCTGTCTTATATAATATTAAGTAAAATTTGTACTACACAAATACTAGGCAATTACTACTTTCAACGAGATAGAATTTAATCATATCCCCTTGACATTTAATCACTATTGCTGAAGCCTCCACTATTAACATCCTGAGGTTATCATTGACCAGAAGCTCAAACCATCCATATCAATGCAGTAGTTATAAAAGAAAGTCAGAGGCTGAGAATTCTGAAGCAAGTACCTCACCTAGTGACTCTCTAAACCCTGTCTGTCATTTATAAGGCACAATTTAGAAACATTATGGAATACTCTCCATTTGGCTGGAGGATTGTGACTCCAGTAACAGTCAAAAAGCTTGATACCACCCAGGAAAAAGCCAGTTCCTTGATTGGCACTCATCCACCAAATTCAGCATTCACTGTCTCTTGAACACTGGCACACTATGGCAGCAATGAGTACCATATACAAAATGCAGAGCAATAACTTGCCAAGCTGCCTTCAACAACAATGTCCAGACCTGCAACCTCTAGATTTTCAGGAGGCAGAGGGAACACTCAGCACCTGCAAGGTGTCCTTCAAGCCACGCATCATCCTGACTTGGAACTGTACCACAATTCTTCCACTGAAGAATGAATATGCTGGAACTCTTTCCAAACAGTGTTAAGAATGTTTCAGAAACAAATTGGTTGCAATGGTTCGAGAAGGTGGCTTACCTCCAATTTCTCAAGGGTGCTCAAGACATGCAAAATGTACTGACCTTGTTGATAATACCCACATTCCATGAACATTAAAAAGTTACACAGGATCAAATACTCACGTCAAGGTGTCGGTCAAGTGTAAAGGAAATCAGGTCATACTTCACAGTATTCAGCAAAGAACCAAATTATCTTCCTCAGCATTTTCCCTTAGTGCCTATCTAAGACAGGCTTTATTTTGAAAATTATTTCACAGGATGTGGGTGTCGAGCACTATGTAGGATTTGAGCAGAAGTGTATCAGGCAGGAACACGCTGCCAACTGAAATGCTCTCACTGATGCTACTTGAAACTGCCTCAGTCCTCCAAAAGCTCAGGTTATTCAGGCCTACCTGTCCACTCCACTTCTGCTCTTTTCCCATCACTCACTGATTTCCATTTGCTGTTCAATATCCATTAGTCAGATTCTATTGAAATCTTGTTGTGTGTTCCCCCATACAAGATTGGTCTAAAAAGTGAAGGTAAGTGCAGGGATCATTTCAGTGTAAGTGTGAGTCAGAAAATTCTGGGCTATGTCACTTGTTTCCTGTTTATTGTTTTTGACAGTCTGTGCAAAAGTCAGGTGAAAAGCCGGGCAATTTCTCTCAATTGTCAACGTCTGCTCAGTTACACAATAGTTACCTATGCTGGGAATATCGATAATTCAAATTGTCAATCTGCGCCAGACTGAAGTGGGCCAATTCAAACTTGCTCAAAATTCCAACTGTTCACAAGTTTGAACTCCAATGTACCTCTGCCTGTTTATCTATCTGTGGATACAAAGAAATACTATTTGTCTTGAACCATGAATCTGCATCCTAACCAATAACTAGAGGTAGAAGTGACTGTAAAAGGCAACATTCATTAACTTCACCGCCTCAGGAGATCTTCCCTCCACAACTTCCCATTTCATGGACCCCCAACCCACACTGCTCACTTCTACATTCTGCCAACTATCCACAAACAGGGCAGACCCAAGTTTCATCTTGTTCCTGCCCAAATGAACTTATTTCTTCTTATCTTGATTTACTTTATTTCTCCCCTTGTTCAGTCTCTTCCCACCTACATTCAAAGTTCTTTAGATGCTTTATACTGGTTCCGCAATTTCCACTTTTCTGCCACTTGCTCTCATATTCATTCCACTTCAGGATTGACTGAAGCTCACTGCTGCTTCCTCGAAAAAATGCCTGCACAGCCTCTATCCGCCACCACCCTCCTTTGCCTGTCTAAGCTCATTCTGACTTGAACAACTTCTTCATTAACTCATCTTGATTTCTCCAAGTCACCAAGGTGTGACTATGGATACTCGCATGGGTCTCAGCTATGCCTGTCTCTTCATGGGGTATGTGGAACATTCCTTGTTCCTGTCCTACCCAGCTCCCCACCTCAACATTTCCGATAATGGAGTTGGGTCTGCTTCTTGCAGTTATCCGGAGTTGGAAAAATGATCAGTTTTGCTTTCAATTTCCATTCTTCTCTCACCTTCACCTGGGCCATTTCTGAATCATCCCTTCCTTTCCTGACTTCACTGTTTCTATTTCTGAGGATATCCAGTATCCCTTACAAGCCCTTCAACTCCCAGAGTTACCTCCTCACACCCTGTTTCCTGTAAGGATTCCATTCCATTCTCCAAGTTTCCCTGTCTCCGTCTCACCTGATCCAATGATGCCACCTTCCATTGGGCTGCATTGGTCCTACATTTTCCTCAACCAAGGAGTCTTCCCCATTGCGGATGACTGGGCCTTCAGCCATGTCCGACACATCTCTGACACTTCTGCCATCACACCTTCCCCTCTTCCCAGAACAATGATAGCGTTCCCCTCATCCTCACTTTCCACCCCACTAGTCTCCACATTCGAAGGACGATCCTCTGCTATTTCAGCCACCACCAAACACATCTTCCTCTTCCATTCGTGGTCAGTATTCTGCAGGGACTGTTCTCTCCATGACACCCTGGTTCGCCTTCCATCACTTCTAACACTTCCTCGTTCCCCCATAGCACCTTGCCATGCAATCACAGAAGGCATAATACTTGCCCATCCACCTTCTCACTGTCCAACGCCCCAAATACACCTTCCAGGTGATGCAGCATTTTATTTGCCCTTCTTTCAATCTAGTCTACAGTGTTCACTACTCACAATGTGGTTTCCTTTACATTGGTGAGACCAAATGCAGACTGGGTGACTGCTTTGTGGAACACCTCCACTCTGGTAAGAATGACCCTGACCTCCCAACTGTTTGTCATTTCAATAAACTGCTGTGCTTCCATGCTAACATTCCCCTTGTAGCTCTGTTACAGGTTCCAACAAAGTTCAGCACAACCTGGAGGAACAACACCTCATTTCCTGCTCAAGTTCTTTACAGAGTCTAGGGCTCAATATTCAATTTCACAACTTCAGAGCATGCTGCCAGACTTGCTAAGTTTCTCCAGCACTTTCTACATTTATTTTAATATCCAGCATTGGTGACATGATGCTTTTATTATGAAAGATAGGTGGGTTTGTTTAGAGCTTTCAACCAAGTGTTGATTAATGATTTGATCACGATAGCGTGCTCAGATATTGACTGGTTATGTGCTGGATGAAAACCATTCACAGAGGCACTGCAGTTACTTATTTTATGAAGCTGGGAAGCTGCTGCTTCAGCTAGACTGGTATAGACTGTGATTTCCTGCAAACAAGCATGAATAGTGATGCTGTCTGTCACACTATGTTCATTTGAAAGGAGAAGCAATTAACTAAAAATGTCTTTCTTGCCCTGAATTGCCAACAGTTGGACGAAAGCTAATGGTGATAAAAGTAATGCGCTTACTTTTTGACCAGGCAAAGATGGGCTGCACATGGGGGAAAAAAAGTCATGTAATCTTTAAAATGCAGACAGTACTTTCAGTACAATTCAATTGTGTCTTTTGGTTGTGCGTGCCGCTTGCAAATTTACAAAACCAAATTAGGAGCTACAGTGATCTGCATCAGATATTACAGGCAAAATTTCAATCACACAAAAAGCCATGGGATATTTCCCCCTTTAGAGAACAAGCACTTGAAATGCTGCACTGTCATTTGCTCCGGTGGAAGGGAAGGCAAAAGAGCTTCCACGTCCTTCAAACAGTTAAAAAAAAATCGTTGACTTTAATTTCAATTGCACTTGAAAGTCTGATGCTCATTAAAATCTCCTTCAGCAGGGGTTAATACTGATGTGTCAGCACACATAATTAAAACTCTGCAAAGTCTATAATTGACCACAGCACTTTCATCCAGTGATATTTTGATTGGAATTTTAATATGCATCATTTAAATGGTTTTAGCGTGACAGTAAAATACCACCCAACTGTTGCTAGCACACACTGACAATAATCACTCTTATCAGAGTGTAATCAGTGTCATATGCAAGCTTATCCTGCATGTATCTTTGCAAATATAGAGTGTTTGAAGACATTAAGTCAATAATGAGTAAAAATGAGATGCATGTGAACTGTTCAACAAAGCTAATGTTGATAGGGCCATAATTGTCTTCCAGTTTCAGCATAGATTGAATTTCCTTTAACAGCATTTGAAAAGGTAATATTTGCAAAACAAAAATACCTTTTTTTTATCGGCCTCTGAGGAATGCTTTCACTGTGTGAAGGAACAAGTTTAGAATTCTATCTTGTCCACATTGTCAAGGTCTGATTGTGAAAAATGATGCCATTGCAAAATCATAAAAAGTAGAAAGGAAATATAATCAAGCAGTAATTGGTTAATGATGACACAACTAACAATTTTACAGTTCCAGCATGACACATAATAATTGCTCTTTGGACTCATTAAGAACATGTGTCATGAGACTAATCTCCAATGATAAATTCTTTTATATTTCAGTTTGGTCAGCAGCATCTAACATGTAAGGGTAAAATAGTCAAGTATTAGAAATCATTGTATTCATATTCACAAAGGTACGTTCTGAAAGGCCAGTCTATGGCATACAGACAAAACATTTTTCTGTTTTCTTTTCTCTGACAAGATGAAGGGTGATGGTGTTTAACAAAAGATCTTTTGCTGATTGCACACAAGTTTGCAAATCAGTACAGCCAGGTAAAGTATAATGTTGGCTCATCATTGATTCCAGTTATCCCACAACCTCTGCTGGCCCTTGCTTGCCACTTCTTCAGCAGTTTGTAACTTGTATTCCTCACATCGTCTATTGTTGGCCTTCAATGAATAACACTGTTGAATCAATGTCAACTCACAGATAAACTCTGTGTTATGAACTTATGTTCACTAGACGTTGCATACCGGCTAATCAAACTTACATCCATGGGACCTTTACTAACAATATGAAAAAGACTGCTTTGTTCTGATGCTTAATGGCGGTTTCAATTAGATTGAAACTTAGTTCATAGTGTAAAAGGGCACACAATACTCAATCCCAAGATTATGATCGATGTTTTAAAGGTGTTTGGTGCTGCAGTGCAATATTTGTGTGCATTTCCTTAATGTTTAATTGAGATTTATATTTTATTTGTTCATGGGATGAGAAAGTAGCTGGCAGGGTCAGCATTTGTTGCCAATTCCTAACTGACTGTGAGAAGCTGCCTTTTTGAACTGTTGCATTTCATGTGATAAAACTGGCCCCACAGTGCAGCTGGGAATGGAGTTCAAGGAACTGGACTGAGTGGCAGTGAAGGAATGGTGATAAAGTTCCAAGGTGTGCTGGAGGGCAGATTCAGAAATGATTGCGTGCCCAACATCTGCTGCCCTTGTTCTTCCAGGTAACAGAGGTGATGTGTTTAGAGGGTGCTGCCAAAGGAGTCATGGTAGGTTGCTCGAGTGCATCTTATGAATAGGAACATAGGAATAGCAAAAATAGGAGTTGGATTAGGCCATTCAGCTCTTTGAGTCTGCTCCACCATTCAAATATGATCATGGCTGATTATCCAATTCAGTACTCTGTTCCTAATTTCTCCCCATACCCTTTGGGTCTTTTAGCCCTAAGAATTATATCTAACTTCTAGTTGGATGGTACATACTGCTACCTCTGTGCATCGATGGTGAAGGGAATGAATATTAAGGTGGTGAATGGGCTTTTGCACAGGCAATAGAGAACATGTGTTCCAAAGAGTAAATATAAAATGCCAGGGGACAATGCTGGTGTACACTAATTATGACTGACATTTTGTATTAATGTCTTTCAACAGTCAATTGGAGAATGACATAGTAATAGTGAAAACTGTTTAGTTTTGAACATTTTCCACTACCATTTCCTATATAAACAATTGTGCCACCCGATCCTCTCAAATAGCTACATGTTAAAATGACCATAATCTCAGGAAACAGAAATGTAAGAAACTGAGATTGTATTCATTCAGAATTTGGGTGGTGGTGGGAGTTGTACCTTTTTAACCTCAGCAAGAAAATATTATGATGTTATTTCAGCTAAAGTAAAACCCCACTGTCACAAACTCAGGGCAATAATGTACTTCTATATTCAACACACTCTTCATAATCTAAACTATTGACTTATTTCTTTAAGAAATTTTAAGCAGAATTTTTTGATAGCTTAAGTTTTAAGTGCACAGCTCAGGGTGGCAGTGGGCCATAAAGACCAGACCAGGTACTGAGATTGAATTCCTTGTGTGTTATATTTGACTTTGGGAGCCCCAAACTAGGCGAGGGAATCGATAAATCAACCAGTGTTCTAGAATACCGAGCTCACTCCAGACTGTGAGTCAGTGACCCTTGCTAGATATGTGTAGACGTGACAGGACAGAGATGGTCCAGGTTGCAATTTCCTCCCCCTTCCTTTCTGAAAGTTGAATAGTCTGGCAGTCTGAATTCAAGAATTGTAAGAATTTTGACTTGGATGAGACACAGAAAGCATCTAGTTCTTGTGGATTGTAATACTAGCAGGCAGTGGTACATTCAGTGCAGCAAAGGGAAAGATGCAGGCTGGAGCCATTTCACTCCTCCTTTCCTCCTTTATAAGCCAAGTTAGAAAAATGCTCACTCCTACATTTAAATTGAATGTTTAATTCTGTGAAAATGATTGTAATATATTGTAGTTTGAGTGAATGTGGGTGTGTATGGATAGGTTGGAGGAGGGGATTTTATTCAGAAACTGTGGACTAAATAACGTATTCCAATTGTTGAATTGTTTAGAGAGGGACATCGAAAGAAGGATCTGCCAGTCAGTCAGATCAATAATTTATCAATAGTGAACATTTCAGTGGGCATTTAACACTAGAACATTCCTTTTGCAAAAGTCTATTTGCTACTTTGTGAATTTAGACTCAAATCACCAGAGATCTTGAAATGATCTCTCACATAGCAGTGGAATTATCAATAAATAGAACTACTTCCATTTTTGAAGCAAAGGATGATGAGAAAATAATGGCACAGTTTAACAAAAGGATATTTGTACCTCATTTGTGGAGGAAACCTGTACATGTCCTCATTATGGACTCACACATCAATTTATCTCATTTTCCAATATTCATTGTATTCAGGTCTTTATCCATATGGAAAATAAATTTTCTGCTTTGTTCAAAATATTTATATTCTGATAATGCATCAAAACTCTGCATGTAGAGTAAGGTACCATACCATCTACATAGAATGTCAGAGAATCTTTAGAAATAGGATAGTTAGTCCAACCAGTGCATGCTACTTCTTACATCTCTGATTCCCATAGGTTTAAAATAATTACAGTATTAGATTCAAAATTCTGGAGCTTCGTTGAGTGTATTCTTACAGTTCTTTATGTAGCTGATTAGCATACATTGTTACTCGGGAAATGGCTACAGTAAGCAGTAGATATGACAATCTGGATATACAATTGTATAACAATTAGCTGCTGAGTCTTTATGGATACTATAACATCCCTCTTCACTTAAATACCATTATTGTTTTAATTATTCAACTTTTCATGTTGTATCTCACAAAATATTGACAACCAATGTTTATACTTAAACTGAACACATCTCGAGTCTGTTACAGTTTATTTCCTTTTCTCAAAATGTATTCATATATCACAATGTAGTAGGATGTTGTGTCTGCATCTGTGGATATGGTTATCACTGTTCTCAGTTATCATGTGGCTTGCTGTGCTAGTGTTGTGCACATTGCTCCTGGTGTTGTAAAAGTCTGATGCTAGACTCTTGTGGTGCAATGGTAGTGCCCTAACTTTGAGCTCAAGTCTCACATTCTCCAGAAGGGTACAATAACACATCTGAATGGGTTGATTAGAAAATATTTGTAAAAGTCATCATCAATGTTGTCTCACTGATTAGTGGTGTTGTTGATGACCTGTTTTGGTTTCCCACACAAGATGAACTATGTTCCTTCTCATTTGCTTCTCAGTACCTCTCCCAGGGATTATGACCTAGGAGTCTTGTTCCGATTTCCCAATAACCTTTGCTGCATCCCAGGTCTTGATGGTACGATCCTGTGCATGTGTGATTTGCCTTTTCAACAACTGAGCCAGGACTTTAACATGCTTGTTGAAATGTTGACCTCCTGTCACCTATGATTCAATGAGTTTTCTTTCCTGGTCACTTGCAGGGAGTACCTTTCTTGACAGAGTTCTTTTATACTTTATTCCATTCAACAGTTTTTCAGGGGATTTAATGTCAGCTGTAAGAGATTTAGCTTGAGAGATAATAAGGCAAGCTTTGGATCATCCTTTGTCTCAGGATTTAATGGGGTTTTCTTCACAGTTTAAACCCATGTGGCCTTGGGTAATGTGGTGATGAAGTGATGGTGTTGAACACATTCTTTTCAGAAAATTCCATCACTCTTTTCAGATGAATTGGGTTCCATTGTCACATATTTTTCATTTCGGGAATTCCTTACTAAATCAACAAAACTCCAATTGTGAGATAACATGGTGTAGAGCTGGATGAACACAGCAGGCCAAGCAGCATCAGAGGAGCAGGAAAGCTGACGTTTTGGTTCAAGACCCTTCTTCAGAAATGCTGCGGGGGAGAGGTTGGAGTGGGTGAGAGGGGTGGAGAGGTTGAGGCGATCGATGTCTCGACGGCAGTTAGAGATGAAGAGGTTGAGGGAGGTTTGGAGGCCTTGGGGTGGTGTCCAGGATGAGGGGGTGTGTTGGAGGCGGGAGAAGGGGTCAGTAGACGGAGGGTTAAGCTCACGGTTAAAGAAGTAAGCGCGGAGGCAGAGGCGGCGGGAAAACTGCTCAATGTCCAAACGTGAGTTATATTCGTCGATATTTGGGTGGAGGGGGACAAAGGTGAGCCCTTTACTGAGGACTGACCGTTCGCCCTCAGTAAGGGGGAGGTCTGGGGGGACGGTGACGACTCGGCAGGGCTGGGTGCTATTGTCTCCTTTGGAGCTGCTGGCTGTGGAGGTGGTGGGCGGAGCAATATTGGCGGTGGGTGGAGCGATGTCGGCGGTGGGCGGAATGACATAGGCCGGTAAATCTTGGATGTTGGTGGCAGCGGCGTCCTCGATGTCTGTGTTGGCCTCGGAAATGGAGGCGGCGGCATCAGCAGCGGCGTCGATGGCATTGGCTGTAACGGAAGTGGTGTACCAGGCGGCGGCGGATGTGACGTCATCCGTGGAAACCATTGGTGCTCCGAAGGTGGCCACATGGCCAATGGTGGCGGGCACATGGTGGGGAAGGTCCTGGGTAAGGTGGCAGGCATCAATAGGTTTAAAGTACTTTCGGTTTTTAGTGTCCAATAAAGCCGAGTAGAATTGTGAGTTCAGGTTGTGGATCCTACGAAGAATAAAAAACAGGAGAGGTCCTTTGCAGGTCTGGGAGAGGGAGGCTCTGAGCTGGGGTAGGCTTAATTGTAGTGCCCGGAGATGCCGGTGCATTGCAGCGAGTGCGTATTTCAGGAGTCGCAGGGAGAAATGCTTCTGTAGGATATCAATGCTGTGAATGCAGTGGTCATCGCGGTTGGGGCCAAATTGAGAAGGCTTAAATGTGGACTGTAGTCCGTTGGAGATGATCCGGTTCCAAAGGCAGGTACTCAGAAAGGCAATGTGGCTGTAGTACCTGGTTTCCTTCAGGACGTGGTCGAGCAGTTTCAGGGCCGAAGAAATTACAAGAGGGTTGCAGTGGGAGAGGAATACACTGAGGTTTTTCCGGAGGGAGGAGGGTAACTTCTTTAAGGTGGGCATCTTAGAAGAGGCTTTGCAGTGGGGTTAAAATTGTTACAGAGATAGTAGAAACTGCCGATGCTGGAGAATCTGAGATAACATGGTGTAGAGCTGGATGAACACAATGGGCCAAGCAGCATCAGAAGAGCAGGAAAGCTGACATTTTGGGTCTAGACCCTTCTTCAGAAATTTCTCAACCCGAAATCGGCAGTTCCAATTGTGAGATGATGGTTTTACCTGTTTAATACATCACCTTTAAGATAAAGTAGAACTGTGGGTCATAATCTACAACTATGAGATAACAATCTTGACAGTAAGTCAATAAATTGGCTCCCCCAGTATGCAATGGTCTGAGTGGTACTTTAGTTGCTATTATCTATGCCTATTGCTGTGTAATTCCATACATCTGGCATCCTTTGTATATAGAAACAATTCACTCAATGTCTTTGTAGATACTTTTCCATAACTCAGCAGAACTTGCACTTCACCATTCAAGTATGGCCTTCATGTCTCTTCCGGAGAAATTCTTCCTGCAACTGTTCAGAGATGATGATTCTGGAGCTGGCCAGCAGCACACCACCTTCCAGTGGGATATCACTTTTGATAAACCAGTACCACTGTAATGCTGGCTGTATGTGATCAGGCCATTCCTGGATCACTTGCTGAGAGAGCATTTGTACCAGTTGCACCAGGAGGCAGTCACAGAATCACAGATTTGTTATGATACAGAAGAAGGCTATTTGGCCCATTGTGCTTGCACTGGTTCTATTACCTAGTGTCAATCTCCTGCCTTTACATGATATCCCTGCATAGCTTTTCTATCCAAGTAATCATCCCCAATGCCTTCTTAAATGCCTTAATTGAACCTGCCTCCACCATGTTTCCAGGCAAAGCTTTCCATACCCTAACTACTTGCTATGAGATACAAGTTTTTTTTTCTCACAGTTCTTCATCAGAACTGATTCATTGTCATTATAAAATGAATCAGTTCTCAGGAATAGTCACCAGACTTGAAACGTTAACTCTGGTTTCTTCCCACAGATGGTGATAGACCTGCTGAGTTCTTCCAGGAATTTTTGTTTTTGTTTCAGATCTCCAGCATCCGCAGTTCTTTGTTTTATCAAATGTAGAAAGATGTATTACATCAACAAGTAGATACAAGGTAGGAGGGAAAATAGTAATAAGGGAAATAAAAGTAGGAGGATGGCAGGAAGGGGCAAAGAGATAACACTCAGGAAAACACCATGGATAAAATAAAGTCAAAGCTAAAGTCTCTATATCTGAACACATGTAGCGTTCATTACAAAGTAAATCATCATCTGAATGCATCTAGCATTCGTGAAAAAATGGATCAATTATGAGCTCGACTAGAAACAAAATAATATAATATGATAGCCTTTGCAGAGAAATGTGACCTATTTCAGATCAACAGGAAGAAAGGAAAGGGAGATGGCATAGTTCAGTTGATAAAAGTTGAAATCATAGTGAGAAATGATTTTTTGTCAGAGTATCAAAACAGATTAGTTTTAGGTGAAGCTAAGAAATAGCAAAAGAAAGAAGTCACTGATGTAAGCCTTCTGATGGTAGCTACACTGTACGACAGAATGGAAGTCAAGAAATAATGAGTGAGGGCTTGGAAACAGGAGGATTTGTAAGAAAGGCTCAGCAATAATTTTTACCGGGGGCAAAGGTAATTGAGTAAATGAATCACTTTCAGGTTGGCAAGCTGTGACTAGTGGAATACCACAGTGATTAATGCTGGGGCCTTAACTATTTATGATCTATACTAATGACTTGGATGAAGGGCTGATTGTTTTGTCACCAAATGTGCTGATGATAGAAAGTTGAATAATTAAACAAGTGGCAAGAGGATACAAACAGTTTTGAAAGGGATCATAGATAGGTTAACTGAGTGGGAAAAAAATGAGCAGATGAAGTATCATATAGAAAAATTGGAGGTCATCCACTTTGGCTGGATGAATAGAAAAGCAGAATATTATTTAAATGGCAAGACTGAAAAATGCAGTAACACAGAGGGATTTAAGTGCCGTTGTAAATAAATCACAGAAAGTCAGTGTGCAGGAATAACAAATAATTAGGAAGGCAAATGGAATGTAAGGCTAATTGAGTACAAAAGTAGAGAAGTTTTGCTACAACTTTGCAGGACATTGATAAGACTACACCTGGAGTGCCTTGTATAATTTTGGTCTCTTTACTTAAGTGGAGATATACTTTCAGAGAAGGTTCACTAAGGTGATTTCTCACGTGATGTTATATTCAGGGGAATGACTGAGTACGTTGGACCTATCATAATTCGAGTTAGAAGAACAGGACTGAAAATGTATGTTTCTGAGGAGGCTTGACAGAGTAGATGCTGACAGCTGATTTCCTCTTGAGGCGAATTTAAAATGCTGGGGCACAGTTTAAATAAAAAGGAATTTCACATTTAATTTGATTTGATTTGATTTGATTTATTATTGTTACATTTACCTGAATACATGAGATGGGAATTGGGAGCATTTTTTTCTCACAAAAATGTGTCAGTTTTGTCACTAGAGAGCAGTGGAAGCGAGTCATTGAATATGTTCAAGGCTGAGCTAGGTAGGTTTCTAATTAACAAGGAGATAATGGCTGTAGCGGAGATAGGCGAGAATGTGGGGTTAAGCCCATGATCAAATCATCCATGGTCTTATTGAATGATGAAGCAGGCTCAATGGGCTGAATGGCCTCTGCCTGCCTCATATTTCTTATAACCCTATGAAAATATATTGTTTTAAGTGAAATTTCAAATATTTAAAGCACAAGGATATGGAAAGGCACCAAATTGAGAGAGATTCTCCAGTTGGCCAGTTGCAAAATCTCAAACCTCTCAACTGCTAATTCCCTCAAATATTAATTGGGTAAACTAGCATAGATTTACACCAAGTAGCAAGATACAAGCTTTAATACAAATATGAGCTTTAATTATTGCCTTCCTCTAAAGGAACCTAAGATGAAAAAGACAACTGCTGATTTGGTTTGACCTCTGGTTTAACCAGCACAATATTCTTCCTGCCTCCATGAACATGTTTGGGAATATTGATCTTATCGTCTTCTTAATTTCAAACCTACTAGAGTCTCGCCCAATACAAAAGCTCGGATTAATCCCAACTTGATCAAACAGGCTTGTGTCTTAATCACATAGGTTCCTATCCTGGATTCCAGTGCAGTTTTCCAAGTAACCACATACCTTTTCCTGAGCATTTCACAGGATATATTGGCCCCGTGGGTCCTGGTTTTTATAAAGCAGTATGAAATCAAGAAAGGTTTTTCATAAACTTCAAAATGACTTCTTTATTGAGCAGGAAAGGATTTAATGTATTCTGAGAAATCCGGTAATTGCAAAAAAAAGACATAATATTAGGTGTATTAATAAAACAAGAATTATTTTCCATATTTCAGATGTAAAAGTAAATTGTTTTATGTAGCTTTACAATACAGAATTCAGCATCTTCATAAAATTTACATGCATCACAAATTATTTTTTATTTAAAGCACTTTACCAGAGCAACTAATTGAGACATACCATTTCATTCACAATGGGTCTCCAGTGCATACTCAAGCCTGATGCAGTCTTGTACTGTAATAGAATTAGTGAGATACAATTATTTGGTTTGATATTGCTTCACAAAAGCTAGTATCAAAATTATTCTTCATTCTACTTTGTCACAAATAAAGGGAACAAAGTTTTCCAGTATAAATACAAAAAATTATTAAGTATTGGTGAATGACTTTCAAACAGTCATCAATAAATTGTGGCAAGCTGTTTGTAAAAAAAATACAGTAGCAAATGGGTGCAGTAAATCTTTTCCAGCTATGAAATCCCAGCTGCTGTTGATTAATACATGCAGGTAGCTCGCTTCAGACTGCTGCTGTTTGCCAGTATTTTTTTCCAAGGTCTCTGCAACAGCTTATGTCAAGGGACATTCACAGGAATTTATCCAGACTGACCAATGGCATACTAATTCAACAGAGCTGTCATTGTTAACCCTACCTTTTGACCTCTTTGTAAATACACCATCTATACAAAATGTAAATCTGTTAACAGCTCAGGAGGATTTTGTTCCATTATCCTAAACTGTGAGACATATTTCTACATCATTTACCTTGTGATACTTTATATCTTTGAGTTGCCAAAATGTATAAAGAGCATTTTAACTGCACATTCACTTATCCTCATTGCAATTCTATTCACGCAGTAGTTATTTCAGTGATTTCCAGATTATGGTTTCATTTTTATATAAAAGATGCTGAAGAAATTTGCTAACATGAAACTGGCTACCTGTATTTAAATGTTATGTCTTGTAAAGTCTACCTTTATGATTAAAATGAGGCAAAATTGACTGTGTGTAGAGCACAATTTAAGTTGTACTTATGTTTTGATCTCTCACTCCAGTGTGAAAGTGCAGACCTGTGTAGACTTATTTGTACCATTGGGAGAGAAGGGGTAGGCTATGCACCAAGTCGAGTTAGAACACAGTTATGCTACCAATTTTCTTTTCCTTCCCTTTTCTGGATGCAGACCTGTTTGGAGCTCTTAGATTAATAGCATTATTTAAAACATAAACAGTAAAAGCTTCAACAGCTGACTCCCATCCCCAGCAGAATACCAATCTCAATTAAAGAAAGCCCATTTGCGTTTGTGTGTGGTGTGCCTGCAGTGGGTAACTGTCAAATTGGCAAAGACAGAGATGACATAAACTTACAACTGCAAAATTATACATGGGGCAACTAGCAAAGACGCGACCCGGGGAAATGGGCTGTTAAGGATTGTGAGTTGTGTGTTCAGTCCCACTTTAGCGATGTCAGCATGAAATGCAAGCTGATCCCAGTGCAGTACTGAGGCAGTACCATGGAGGCACATGTCGTTCAGAGGGCGCATGTAACTGCAAACTTTCTTTCCTCTCAGGTGGATGTTAAAGGTCTGCATGGCATCACTTTGAAGAATATCAGGGGACTTCACCCTCAGTCAAAATTATTAATTTGGTAATTTTTAATGCTGTTTCTGGGAGCTTGCAGTACCTAAATTGATTGTCTTCTTCAGCATAATAGTGGTGATTAGACATTTAAAAAATGCTTAGTTGGCTGTAAAGTACATCCGAGGGTTATCATTGGCCAGAACCTGAACTGGACGACCTGTATAAATTCTGTAGCTATGAAAGCAGGTCAGAGGTTAGGAATTCTGTTGCAAGTAACTCACTTCCTGACTACTGTACATGTCCACCATGTACAGGGCACAAGTCAGGTGTGTGATGGAATATTCCCCACTTCCCTGGATGAGTGTACCTCCAACAACACTCAAGAAAGCTAGATACTATTGAGGACAAATAACCACTTGATTACCCACAAACATTCAGTCCCTCTACCACAAATGCACGTAGCAACAGTGTGTACAAAATACAAGATGCACTACAGGAAGTCATTGAAGCTCCTTAGACAGCATTGCCAAAACCCACAACTGCTACCATCTAGGAGGACAAGGGTGACAGATACATGGAAATACCACTACCTGCTAGTTCCTCCTAAACCACATACCAATCTGACTTGCAAATATGTTGCTGGATCAAAGTCCTGGATCTCCCTGCCCAACAACATTGAGTGTGTACATTCACTAAAATGGGTTGCAGAAGTTCAAGAAGGCAGCTCACCACCACCTTTCAATTAGGGATGGGCAATAAACGTTAGCCCAGTCATTGGAACCCACATCCTTTGAATAAATAAAACACATTATGACACTCTGTGGTTCTGAAATGTATTATTTAAATGCAAATCTTTCTTCTTAATCTACCAGGAGATTCAGACCCCTTCATCTGATCTACCACAACTGTTCTGGCAAATATCAAATTGTCATTGTTTCTCTTTTCATTCTCAGCAGGGTAGACTTTGTTTTCTCATTTCTAATGTACCTGCACAACAGTCATGTTTACTGAGGTTCAGCATGTTTTAAAACTCGCAAATATGGAAGATAATCCATTTTTAATGTGATTTACACTGATGCCATAAAACTACATTGAAAGAAACAGAAAATCTTTGTGATAATGAATTTAAAAGTCACACAAAACATCACAATGAAACATCAGAAAAGAGATTTTATTTCCTGCTGGGCTTAATTTTGCAGTTGTTTGGAAGCAGGAAACCTGTGTGAATGGATTATAATGTTATGGATGGAATCAGTTTAAATTGAAATATGCTTGAGATCAGGGACTGTTAAATAATCAGAGAACAGTAAGGAAAATCAGGCCTCTGATAATTTCAAATGTGTAGCATATTTGCACCTGAGTTTTCCTAACCTTCTACACCAGTTACTAGTTTTCCTCTGCAGTTCCATGTATTTCTGGGTGTAAATACAACGGATATTCTAGTCCCAGAGAATGAGGACAGAGATCTGCATTCCTTTAAAGAGGAATTTTAAGGTAGTAATCAAAGTTGAAGTGGCAGCTGGTGCTGTAACACTTCACTGTTTCTCGGAAAAACCTAATTAAAGTGCTGTCTTTTAATTATTGTATGTTGTTTATTATTCTGCTTTTTCAAAAACCATTTATTCTACCTTTTATCTCATAAGAATAATACTGCACGTTAATAACACACTGATTTAAAATAGCAATGGTCTGCAATCATTGCCACTTTATCACTCTTTCCCACTACCATATCAGAGAAGGTCCCTTTCTCTTCTTTTCCTGCTCTCCCTCTTCCCAGACTCATTTTCCCCAGTTTACCTCTGCCTTCTCATCAACCTAACGAATTCAGTTGTTTTGCTTGCCCATAGTTGCTGCCTGATCTGCTGAATACATCAAGTATTTTCTGTTTTTATTGCAGATTTGCAACTTTGGTAATATTTTGCAGCTGTACTCCGTTCCTCCCTAATCCAGTTCAATTAGCGTCACTTTGGCAGAGATCAGCTAATCCAGTAGCAACAGTGGGGTTCTTCTGTGTGGCTCAGTACGATACCACAATTAGAAGGAGTAACAAAAGGTCAATTCAACAACCTACAGCATTCAGTTAGTATCCCTAACAAGTAAGTTTTTAAATTTCATCTTACTTTTCTCGTGCAATCAAGAGGAGAACATATAGATATCCAACTTAGGAGCTGCTCAAGCCTGCTGAACAATTGAGTAAGATCATGGCCAATCTGATTGTAACCTCAATTTCACATTCCTGCCTGCCCCTAATAATATTTCGCCCTCTTGCTTACCAAGTACCTATCCAGCTTTGCCTAAAAATTATTCAAGGACCCTCCAGAAGTTAAAACCAGTAAAACTGTGCACTTTCGCAGAAAGAGGTAAGGAAGGAATATGAGAAGAAAGAGTATGAACGGAGCCTCAAAATTATTCAATTATTATTGAGGGCTTTGCCCTATTTTTAATTAAATTTTACACCAATAATTCTTGTGACTTTGTTTCCACACCATAAAAGGGATTAACAGTTTCTAGTGTAGTTAGTCAAGTTATTGCAATATAAAAAAGGTAAAGTTACTGCAGTCTTGTTCTCTCATTAAAGTCGAGGGTCGCCACACATCAGGCAAGTGAAGAGGTCGAAAAGGAGACCCTTTCATGTTAACCTCAGTCAGTGCAAGAATTAAACCCATGCTGTTGGCATCAATTTGCATTGCAAACCAGCCAATTGAGCTAACTGATCCCTATTGAAACATAAATCTCAGATCAGTGAGACATTCAGATTCAGTTCAAGACATCAACAGTTACTCACAATTTTAAACTGGCAATTTTTAAGAATACTATTCGTCCACTTACAGGAAGAAAAACTATCACCTTTAAGGGCGGCACAGTGGTTAGCACAGCTGCCTCACAGCACCAGGGACCCAGGTTCAATTCCACTGTCGGGTGACTGTCTGTGTGGAGTTTGCACATTCTCCCCGTGTCTGTGTGGGTTTCCTCCCACAGTCTAAAGATGTGCAGGTTAGGTGGATTGGCCATACTAAATTGCCTGTAGTGTTCAGGGATGTGTAGATTAGATGGGTTACAGGGGGATGGGTCTGGGTGGGATGCTCTGAGGTCCAGTGTGGACTTGTTGGGCCAAAGTGCCTGTTTCCACACTGTAGGGATTCTATGATTCATGTTTCTTACAACACTTATGATTCTCAGAATTTGAAAGGATTGGACTGTAATACCTCTTGCACTTAATGCTAATTAAACTAGGTTTAATCATGTACATTTCTCTTTAGAACTTAGAGCTTGAATTCCCCAGAGTGTCAGGGTCCTTTTAAATATTAGATGACAAACACTGTGCACATTTCTCTAAAGACTAGGCAGTAGCCTAGTGGTATTACTGCTAGACTGTTAATTCAGAAACTCAGCTAGTGTTCTGGGGACCTGGATTTGAATCCTGCCACAGCTGGAAGTGGAATTTGAATTCAACAAAACAAAAATCTGAAATTGAGAATTGAATGATGACCATGAAACCATTTTTGATTGTTATGGAAAACCCCAAATGTCTCAATAATACCCTTCAGGGAAGGAAATCTGCCATCTTCACCTGGACTGGTCTATATGTGACTTCAGACCCACAGCAACGTGGGGCTGATTCTCAACTGCCCTCTGAAATGGCCTAGCAAGCCATCAATCACTATAAAGTCTCAACCTAGGCAAAAGAAAAGACAACAGCAGAAACAGCCCTGTCAACCCTGCAAAGTCCTCCTTAATAACATCTGGGGGATAGAGCCAAAATTGGGAGATCTGTCTCACAGAGTAGCCTGACAAAGTCACACTCAAGGAATCATACCTTCCAGAAAATATCCCAGACACCATCACTACCATCCTTGGATATGTCCTGTTCCACCAAACGGTCAGACACAGCAGAATGGTATACAGTTGGGAGGGAGTTGTCCTAGGATTCCTCAAGACATGAATGATGGTGGACGATTAATCAACTCACTGGAGGAAGAGGCTCCACAAATATCTCCATCCTCAATGATGGAAGAGCCCAGCACATCAGTGCAAAAGATAAGGCTGAAGCATTTGCAGCAATCTTCAGCCAGAAGTGTCGAGTGGATGATCCATCTCAGCCTCCTCCAGCGGTCCCGAGCATTACAGATACCAGTCTTCAGCCAATTTGAATTCACTCCTAGTGATATCAAGAAACAGTTACAGTACTGGATACTGTAAAAGCTTCAGGCCCTGACAACATTTCTGGCCTTATGCTCCAGACTAGCCGTTCCCCTAGCTAAGCTATTCCAGTGCAGTTACAACTCTGGCATCTACCCGACAATGTGGAAAATTGCCCAAGTATGTCCTGTACATAAAAAGCAGGACAAATCCAACCCGGCCAATTACTGTCCCATCAGTCTCCTCTCGATCATCAGTAAAGTGATGGAAGGTGTCATCAACAGTGCTATCAAGCAGCACCTGCTCAGCAATAACCTGCTTAGTGACGCCCAGTTTGGGTTCCGCCAGGGCCGCTCAGCTCCTGACCTCATTACAGCCTTGGTTCAAACATGGACAAAAGAGCTCAATTCTAGAGGTGAGGTGAGAGTGACAGCCCTTGACATCAAGGCCACATTCACCTGAGTGTGGCATCAAGGAACCCGAGCAAAACTGAAATGAATGTGTATCATGGGGCAAACTCTACTGGTTGGATTCATACCTGGCACAAAGGAAGATGGTTGTGGCTGTTGGAGATCAGTCATCTCAGCTCTGGGACATCTCTTCAGGTGTTCCTCAGGCTAATGTCCTATGCCCAACCATTTTCATTGTTCGCTGAAGATTGCAACTCCCCAGATATTGAAGTAGTTCATGTTCAAATGTAACACAATCTGGACAATTTCGAGGCTTGGGCTGACAAGTGGCAAGTAACACTCATGCCATTCAAATGCCAGGAATGACCAGCTCCATTAAGAGACAATCTAACCATCATCCCTTGACATTCAATGGTGTTACCATCGCTGAATTCCCCACAATCAATGTCTTCTGGGTTACCATTGACCAGAAACTCAACTGGACTCACCACAAAAACACAATGGTTTCAAGAGCAAGTCAGAGACTAGGAATACAGTGGTGAGTAAGTCACCTCCTGACTGCCCAAAATCTGTCCACCATCTACCATCCGGAGTGTGATATATTACTCCCCACTTGCCTGCATGGGTGCAACTCCAAGAACACTCGAGAAGCTTGGCACCATCCAGGACAAAGCAGCCAATTTGATTGGCACCACATTCACAAACATCCACTCTGTTCACCACCAACTCTCAGGAGCCGCAGTATTATTATATACGAGATGCACTGCAGAAATTTACCAAAGCTCCTCAGTCAGCACCTTCCAAACCCAAGACCACTGCCATCTAGAAGGATAAGGGCAGCAGATACATGGGAATACCACAACCTGCAAGTTCCCCTTTAAGCCACTCACAGGCTTAATTTAGAAATATATCACTATTCTTTCACTATTGCTGAGTCAAAATCCTGGAATTCCCTCCTTAAGGGCAGCTCACCACCACCTTCTCGAGGGCTACTGAGGATGGGCAAGAAATGCTGGCCAGCCAGCAACACCCAAGCCCTATGAGTGAATAAAAAACCTCACCAATGGGATCTATACATTCAAATATCTTTCCATTTATAAGCCAAGTCAGATGCATGATTAGCCCTCTTGATAACAGACCCATACATGCTATATACTTTTATTAAATGGTTAATCATTGCAGAAAACTGTTTATTGTTTAGCAACGGACACTCATTCATGGTATAAATGTTCTGATATGAATGTATTATTATTCTACATTTCTCCCCATTAAGATTCACTAAGGGTTTCATATATCATCTGATTGATTTGTTCAGGTTTATTTAAATGTCATCTCTCTTTTTCTGCCATTCCCATATCTTGGTTCCTTTGGAAAATGTGTTGACTTCCCATACTTTTAGCTTAATAAGGCAAAAAACAAAAGACTACTGAGCTCTTCTGGTTACTTCCATCTCTCAGCCCAGCTCAAGCTTTTCCATTTCTCATAACGTCCTGCTTTGTATTTCCAAGCTACTTCTCATTTCAGTTAGCTAATTTGGCATTCGTTCTGAGTCTTAATCTTCTTTAAAAAACCGTACTTCAGGAACCTTGCCAAATATATCATCAGAATCCAAGTAACTCTTATGAATATAGCTTGCATTCTAAATGAGTTTCTTCTTTAAAGAATTATAGCAGATATTTGAAGACAGCTGTTAACCCTAAATTGATGCTGACTACTTTTTGTGGCTTCTGTCCTCTTTGGTTGAGCTGTATAAGCATCCAGTAAAATGTTTACTCTATTAAAACATTTGGCTAAATACTCCATCATATTTTGATGCATATGTCAACCAGATTTTTCTCATTATTAGGTCACCACCCTTAGGCTCAGCACCTACTTTATTATAATGCATCAGTAAATTTGGCATGAGTTTAATAAGTGTTATGTGAAGAACTTTCAAATTCAGAAAGATGGATCGGAAATGACATTTTTAAGCCAATAAAAAGTAAAGGAAGTGTTAAGTAAAGGTAAAAGGTAGGCCTCATAAAGGTAAAAGGAGTCTTGCTTAATTCCTTGAGAAGTCTAGAATATATCTTGTGATCCAGGTGTCCTATGCATGTTTAATTCCTCAAGAGTGTTCCATAATACATGTGCCCTGACCTACTTATGTAATACATTCCCAAGCCAATTTGTTCATTTCTACAGACTAATGTGACAAACGTGTTCAACAAATCTGCTGTTTCCGTATGATGTACACTATTTCTTTCTTAAAAGTGTATTCTTTCATATTCTCCGTACATTTTTATGTAGCCAAATATAATTTTAGATTATGTAAGCATAGGAGATGTAAGATCTATCCTTTCATTTTCTCGCTTCCCATTGGACAGGGTCCCAATCACCCCATCCAAGTGAAGCAGTGATTTGCTGATTTCAGTTAATGTACTGCATTCACTGCTCATGATGACAGGTCTCCTATTTTGAGGATGCCAAATGCAGATTGCTGGGCTGAACACCTTCATTTATTCCCCTAACATCACTGTAAGCTTACCACTTCCATTCTACATTCCACTTATACTCTAATCTCTCCAGCCTTGGCCCCGTATGTTACACCAGTAATGTTTAAAAGAAGCTTGCATAAAGCATCCTATCTTGTGATTAAGTATTTCACAGCCTTTTGGACTCAACATTGAGTTGAACAATTTTACATCATTACACTGCTCTAATGTGTTTGGACAACTGTGGATAATGATTCTGCTGATGATATCTACTCCTTGTCTAGATACATCCTTTCTTTCTTTACTTGCCCCATATCCATCATTTTATGTTTGCACCATCCTTCCTTTTAGCATTTAATCTTTCCTGTCTTCCACCCTGTGATAGACATTCCTTTTTGTCTTTTCCTCTACTTGCTTTTTTTCTTCCCTTGCACCAGCTATAACCCGGTACATCTCTCACATTTCCCAGTCCTGATGAAGGGTCATTGACCAGAAATGCTGGTTAGAATATTTCCAGCTGTAGGGCGTGACTTCAGGGTTGAGTGGATCAGCAAAACCTCTTAAATAGATGATAGGTTGGGATCCTGATGTGATCCTACATTTACATGGCTTTCCCAAAGATGAGTCAAGTGAGAAATCCCCATGGATCCTGGTGGGAAGGCAATTAAGGACAGACTCTGTCTTTCCCAACAATGCTTGCATCAGAAAATATATCTGCAACTCACCAGGTTGAAGAAGCTGAAGTTGGAGACTCATACGGTCAAATTTGAAATTATTTTAGGAGATTTTAAAAACGTCAAATCTTAAATTTGTTTTGTTTCTACATTTTACCTTTTGGCAACATTTATCTTGTCTCTTAATCTAATCTTTCTTTTCCTCTCTTTATTTCCCTTTGTGTACTTAATTTAACATTCAAAATATGAAACATTTTTTCCTATTATGTCATTGTTCTGACAATTAACTCTTTCATTCTCTCCCATACTTGTGGTCAGACTGACTGAATATTTCCAACCTCTCGTCTTTGTATCAAATTGCCAGTATCTGTAGGCCAGAAGACTGGGAAAATTTTATGAACCAGTGGAAGATGACTAAAAACAAAAGGGAGAAATTGATGTTTGAGAAATAAATGGACAAGTTGTATAAAAAGATAATAAATGCATTGAGAACAATAGAAAAAAAAGACACGTGCGTTTAGTTTTTTTAGAAGGTAAGACTGGGGATTTAATAATCCTGAATCCTTGATAAATTATTTTGTATCTGTTTTCAGTGCAGAAGGCATAGAAAACATTTCAAGTGTACTAGAAGTGCATGGTATGTAAGGGAGGGAGGAACCAAAAACAATCATCTTCAGTCAAGAACAAACATATGAAAAGCTAAAAGACTCAAAGCCTGTAACTCTTTTATACCTGATGACCTGCATCTAGAATTATTTTAAAAGTGGCTGCAGAGATAATGGATGAATTAATTGAATTCTTCCAAATTTCCCTAGATTCTAGGAAAATTCCAGCATATACATGAAACACCAAGAATGGAGATATCTAAGAGGCAGGAAAATATTAGTTGGTCTAATGTTGGTCATCGGGGAAGTATCAGAACTTCAATATTATGTGGGTTTGTGTCGATCATTTAGAATATCTTCATACAGTCGGGAAATTCAATATGGTTTTAAGAAAGAAAGTCACGTTTGACAAATTTATTAGAGTTCTTGAAGGATGTAACAAACAGAGTCGACAAAGGGGAACTGGTAGATGTAACGTATTTGGGTTTCCAAAAGACATTTGATCAGACACCACAGAAAAGGTTACTGCAAATGATTAGAGCTTATGGTGTTGTGATTAATATATTAGCATTGAAAGAGAATTACTTACAGGAAGCAGAGAGACAGAATGAATGAAACAAATGCATTGAATACTAGAGAAACTCAACTGGTCTGGCAGCATCTGTGGACTGAGAGACAGAATTAATACTTTGAGTTTAGTATGACTGAACTTCAAAATCAATATAAAGTTATCCTGTTTGTAATCCCAAACTTTCTGACTCCCATTCCATGTCTGTACATGATTCAATCTTGATCTGGGCCATTTAACCCACAAACAATGGGTTAACATGCTGTAATTTTCCACCTCCAAGAATATTGTCTCTTGACATTTCTATAGCATGATGACACTGACTCCCTTTCAAAATTGATTGATCAGATATAAAACACTTTTGAGACATTCAATGGTCAGGGAAAATGAGATATGAGTGCAAATCATTCGTTTTTAACATTCTGTGCTGCTAACATCAGGGAAATAGATTGAAACGTGAGATTCAAAGGCAGTTCTGGGAGGATCTCACAGAGGAAGTGGGTAAGGGAAGGGATTCCTCTTGCCAGGTGAAAAGGAAACTTTCCTGGTAGAATCTGGTAGATCAGTTCTGCTCTCTTAACCACAAACATGAAAATAAAACTCTTACCAATAGGTACTGACACTCAATAGCCTTCCTGGATAGTCACAGCAAGTACTCTGCTGAACCCTTAGTTGGGGTCCAGTTACATTGCTGGGTTTCAACTTGCATATTTGCACTGTGGTGTGTCAATGATTTCTAGGGCTTTAGTGATTGTGGGGCAGTGGGCTCTGTGGGAGGGAATTTGTATTTGTAGAGTTTTGATGATTGTTTTGGGGTTTTGGTGGAACGTGGGATTTGGTCATATGGAGGGTTTGTTGATGATTGGGGAATTTGATGATTGTTGGGGGTTTGGTGTTTGAGGACGGGGTGTTGGTGATTAGTGTGGTATTTAATAATTGGGAGTTGTTTTCTGATGGGGGTGTTTGGTGATTGGTGGTGTATTTGGTGAATGGGCATTGTTTGGTGAAAGGGAGGTGACTTGTTGATTGGGGTGTTTTGTGATTGGAAAGGTGGGGGTGTTTGGTGATTAGGATGTGTTTGGTATTTTAGGACCTGTTTGATGATTTGAGATGTGTTTGGTGATTTGAGATGTGTTTGGTGATCTGGGATGTGTTTGGTGTTTTAGGATGTGTTTGGTGATTTGGGTTGTGTTTGGTGATTGTAAGGTGTTTAGTTGCAAGAGGTGGTGATCTGAAGGAATGATGGTTGCAACTGAGTAATGTGAGCTCTGAACCAAAAGTCCAAGGAAGATGGTTTGACTTTGGCACTGGGACAGAGGAACTGGAACATCACTGACCCACTCTCCACCTAGCCACTGTCACCTCTCTTTAACTGTAGGGTTTTCTGAGGAACGGACAATTCACCAAATGATCACCACTGAAGCTGCAACAGAGATCAAATCAGAGGCATGCAGCCTCATTTAAATATTCAAATGAGCGGCCTACCTCAGCTCAAACCGAAAATGGGTGGGTTCAAAGCTGAATAGCTTTGGGTTTGGGATTTTTAGAAGTAGTCATTTGGTCATACAGAACTTGAGTATTTATAACGGGCAAGAGTGCAGAGGCAAGTCAGACGAACAGCAATTTTGTGGGAATGGGGTTAAGAGAGAAAGGAACGAGGTTCATGAAGAAGATGAGTGCAAAAGTTGCCTGAGGGAAATTAGAAGAGAAAGTATCAAAGAGCACAGACTGGAGGCCAGGGTTGGAGAAGGTGCGGCTTGGTCAGCAAGGGAATCTCACAGAGGCAATTAAATAGACCATCTCAATCGTGGTGACATATGAAATCATTGAATTTCTCCTACTTGTTCAAAGGAGAGTGCAGGAGAAAAGGGGCTCAAAGAGTTAATTGGTGATTGAGAAAGATGCTGAGGTCACTTTTGTTCTCCATGATGCTTTTATGAGTATTAAGCATTTTCAACAGAAGAGAGACTGTTCTGATGGCGCTTGATGTAGTCACCAAATCAAATGATGGATGGTGAAATTAGTTGAGTATTGGTATGGGGCCCACACCAGAGAAGTGACAATACAGAACAGATTAATGGTTTTTCTGAGCATCAGAACTGAAATGGTTGAGTAGATTGACGTTTACAGCAGTACTGTGCTGAATAAAAGACCATAGACTAATTGCTTGTCAGTTTGGACGTGCAGCCACAAATTATGCAAATAGAACACGGACTTCTACCCTGCCAGGTATTCAATGCATGTTTATTCCATCTCTAGAACTTTTCTCATCAACAACGTGAAGAGTTATACTTTGTCATCAAAATCCGCAGTCTACCCATGGTTTTAATGATCTAACCATGAGGGTGTGAAAAACTTTATGATCTATGACTCCAGGCACAGGTAAGTTCCGTTCATCCATAACATGTCATTGGCCATTTCCGTGGGAAAATGTACATAGGAAAGGAAAGGATGTTGATGCTCATAAACAGGGTGACATTTTGTGCCATTGACAATGCATGACTTAATGCTTTTGGCAGATTTGGCCAAGACAAGATGGTTCAACTTGTATCTAATTTGTGACCTTACAACTGAATTTTAAATTACTTATTGCAAACCATTTGGAAATTTTTAGTTAGACCTGGATCTTACTTCTGGCATTACAATGTATAAGTGTTGACCATCAATTTACTGCATGTTTCGATAATGCACCAATACCATTGGTATTGCAAGAACAGAAGTGGTCTAAATTCTGCAATATTAAATCAGAGTATGCAAAATGGTTGCAACTTATTTTTGGATTTGGGTGTAATTTGTTTTTGTTTCTTCTTTTTATCACAATACACTCACCTAACCCGATCTCTTAACAAGTGCTTTTAGTTATTAAGTGCACCTTCATGTGATATTGTTTGTATTGTTGCACATACATTAAATACTGAGTTCCAATCTTTTAAGTGAAAGAGAAAAATTCCTTTTGAATGAATATATTGCACCAATATTTATTGCAGTCCAGTGTTTAATCCTAGACTCCATATTCAAGCAAGAGGATCTAAAGAATTTGTTTAGTGTATTGTTATGAATAATTTCTTCATCAAAACCATATATTGATTCATTATTATCACTGCCCATGACACTATAGGTGTTACTGTATCAGATGAGGCTTCTTTCCTACGGAAAACCAAATTCAACTTCTTGAGTCTCTGTGAGATTTAATGTGTTGTATGTATCCTTCTACTAGGTTTCACAAAACTCAGTAAATAATCTTTATATCTGTGGTGGGGAGGTCTTATAGTACAGTAAGTAATATCACTGTCTTTAAGCCAGAAGATCTGGGTTTGAATCACTCCAGGAATTGATGGCCAAGGAAGGTGTGTCCAGAACATAGCCAAGCAGTTTGATTATCAGCCTGTAAATCCTTTCAGTACATGGCAAGTGCTGTGGAGAGATTACTTGTCGGCCATGTGGTGGTAAGAATGGAGCCTCTACCAACACTATCCATAGTTCCAGACTATAAAATGCTTGTAAAACTGCAAATTGCAACAGCAACTCAGACCTCCTGTGTGAACTGTAACATGCAACCACATCTATAGTACCTCAGTCTATATATATAAAGCCTATCATTCAATGTAAAATAGTGAACTTCAGCTTCAGTCTACAACTCTTTGGTTTGGTTTCAAGTTCTTTTTAATAACCAAATGCCTGTCATTTGTGGCAACGTTTATTGAGACATTGACTTTTTTTTAAAAGTTATAACCTCTTTGAGTCACCAATGCAAGGACTCCTGCATTTTTTAAAAGATTCCCAAAGCTGAGGACAAGATGAAGTAAATGAAGTCAACAGACAAATGTATTACAGAAATTATTGTGCAGTTTGGTTTTAACTGCAGGACGAGTAAGTAACCCAATATGTGGTCTTTTTCCAAGTGACATAGTTGCCTATTTCTGATTCAGGATCATAGTTGCTAGAGGCTAATTGTAGAACATTAGAGAAAACAGTAATCTATAATTTCACCACAATTACAATGTTTCTATTATATGATAGTCAAGTACTTGGCAGTTAAGCACAGTATTTCACAGACAAAAATGCATGAGAACTATCTTCCAAAGCCATTTCCACTCTATCTATCATGACATTGTCTGAGGCCAATTGCAATTTTCTTGTTTCCATTGATTTGCTTGCACTTGAGGTTTATCAATTTTTCTGTCCAGACATTAGCTGTACAAGGGAACATAGGTCAGTAGAAAGACAGAAGCAATGTGTGTACACATCAGGACGCAGAACCACACAATGGGTGGAGTACTGTTGTTGTCATTGCTCTGATATATCATGCCACGTGTGCAAGCGATCAAGCAAATGAATTTAAGAGGGAGAGGTGCCTAACATGTGTATGCATATATACAAATAATCTTGTTTCATTGTGTACTGATAGTGTCATTGTAAGTTACTATTCATTGGACTTGGATAGATGGCAGTGACCTGAGCCCACACAATAAGTATGTGCATACTGATGCCAAGAGCACACCTTTCAACATGACTTCAGTTGGATATGAATGATATCACTGTTTGTACCAAAAGCAAGAGCAAGAAAAGGTGAGCAATTGTAATTCCTAGGTGACCTGTCCATGCAAAGAAAGTTCAAGATCTCTATATTTCAGATAGCCTCAGGTAGATTTCATTACTTACATCAATTACTGCATTCCCAAATGTTATTATCTTGAACCAGAATATAGTGAGGTTCAAGATCATTAATAATTGTCCTATCATCCTAGGACTATAATTGCCTTTATTTAAACAAAACAGTAATGATCCTTCTGAAGCATTTTTTGTCTATCTATCATGATTAGTGCACTACTCACAATTTTAAGTCACAACTTGGATGATATATAGCCTATATGGAAATAGGTCTCTTCATTAGATTTACAAGCAGTGCAACAGCCAAGTTATTGTAAAGTGTATGATTCTATAGGTGACTCCTTCATCACAAATAGTTCTTTGGTGTTTCACTAAGTCTGGTGTAATCTATGTATACCTTGGCCAAAGGCATGGGATTTACTCTGCACAACTTGAAGTGTAGTGAAATGGGAGGTTCAGATGATAGATGGTCAACTTGTCCACAATTAAGGATGGGACATGGCTCATGATTGCATCACAGAAAGATAAGTAGCTACAACTGAAGTTCTGCATCTTTCACTTTTGACACCATTGTCATGATGTTGACTTCACAAAGTTGTCAGGAGGCAGTTGATAATCATTCAAACACTATAAGATCAGTCTTCCTGACCATGCAGCTCATCAGAACTATCTTTCACCACTCTATGCTTTTCCCAGTTTTTTAGTGTGTTGGTTAAATGTCTATCCTCATTGCAATGAAATAATTGTGATATCTTTGAGCTAACCTGGCTTGAAGATGGTATGCATGACAATTGAAGCTTGGTACTGCAATATACCATGAGATCTGAACACACAGATGGCCCGAAGATCATGAAGCAGGGATGCTTTATCCCACTGGCATCAGGTTGTTACAAACATATAGGGAAATTAAAGTTAAGCATAGAAGATATAGTATTTATATGGTATGAAGCCTGTGGTTTATATCTGGCTGAAGAAATCCTTTGTCAATATGATCCTTCTCCCCATGAGGCCTCCTTCCTGAAAAGAGACCTTTTTCTCTGGAGAGGGTCCATCCAATTGCTCTAGCCATCTAGCTCAGCACCCTCCCTCACCATCTGCTGCTGGAATACCTGACACAACTGCTCAAATTGCCCTGCTCAACATCGTCCCTTACTGTTATCACCTGCTACTGGAGGTTCCATTCCAAACCTCACATCTGCCACAGTCTGTGTGATCTGATTCCTAACCTAATCAGGACTGTTTAGGATACTGTTGAAGATTGAAATAGTCAATCTGGCTGACTAATGGCATCCAAAAACTGTCAATTGAGATCTGAATAGTCCTGGAACCTAACATCCTGCATGCTTGAAATGGATGATGCAGCAGGACGTTTTGCAACAGTAAATTGTGTGGTTTTAACAGGCTAAACTCCAGGAGTACTGTGTATGTAGTTAAGGATATCAAGGCTTGAAGTTTGTCAAGCTGAAACCAATTTTAATGGTAAGTGGCTGTGTGAATGGATGGAGAATGTAAACACAAAGTGGCCAAATTTACAACTTTATGCTGCTGCAGATCCACCAATGACCACCAATCCCAGTGGCGCTGTGGGGACTGAAGAATTGCTGGCCATCCCATTGCCCAGCAGCTTTTGCACACAGGGCAACTTACCTCAAAGGAGCTGAATACATAACTTCTGGCTAATTGTCCGAACAATACAACACAGATTTGTACCTTTCAGAGCTAGTGGGCGCAGGCTGGCGAAAACTTGCCAAGCAGGATTACTGTCCCCATTTGAAATCCTGGCAATGGAACAGTTATGGTGGTAAATCTCTCAGTTTCTTGATTTGTAGAGTATCAAACATGGTAATGGCATTCCATGAGTGTCATGTCAGCTTGTATTCACAATCCATCAGTGGCTGTGTTTCCTGGCTGAGTTACTGTGTCACAGTAAGATGCTAAAAAGGATGTCCAACTGGCTCTTTCATGGAGGAAGAAGCATTCTGGGCAGCTCTAGTGTAAGTTTAGTGATTGGTTACCACGTGGCATTGTCAGAAATTCAGACCTGACCACTTGTTTACTGCAGGAGTAATGCACGGCACAGACAGTCCAAGCAAAGCCAAACATAGAAATTCCAATCTATCTTAGTCTCACCTTCAGATATCTCCTTCCATTTTCCAAATTCAGGAGGGCTTACTCCCTGTGAAAATTAAAAGATATAAAGGATGAGGTAAATAATGCTTCTAGTACTTACACAACAATCACCTTACTGCTCTAATTTGTTCCAATGCGGGTACTTTATGTCTTCATACAGGCTCAGACCAGACTGCGACGTTTCAGTTGTACAATAAATAAATCTACATATATTGTTTATGATGTAAGGGTACACAGCAGCACACTACCAAGCAGTACTGTACAGAATATCAGTGCATGATGACTGAGATTACACCTACATCACAACTTACCTCAGAGTTTCAGCTCAATTTTTATTAAATCCTATCTTGACTGTAACCTTAAATGATTAGCCTATCTTCCATAGGCATTGTGAGTAACTGACTGCCTTACATTGTTACCAATAGTGCAATCCTTATTAACAACAAGAATGATAGGAAATCAGGATTGAATGACACCAAAATTGGCTTAAAGCCTATTGAATTAGATTCCTTGGGGTGGATGTGACCCAGTTTGTTTTAAAACATCAGAATCTGACTACCACAGACGTGTTTCTAAGGTTGCTAAGCAAGATGGTGTCATACATCTCTGATAAAGTGTTCCCTCTGTTCAATAAACTGTTTATTAGAACATATAACAGTTCAAAGCACTTCATTCTTAATCAGCTGAAAGCGGCAGTGAATGACAGCAAACAGTTGTATGGATGAATGGTTGTGCAGATGGGCATTTGCTGTTCTTCGCGATGCAATTCTCTGATAAGCCACGACCTTTGGTACGATGAGTTGTTAAAGGCCCCTCATTAATAGACAAGTTGTTATAAACACCCAGCCAGGAACACTGCCCTCACTGTACAGCTTCATGTTGCTCTTAAAGACATAATTATACAGAGAATTTATTATATGCCGGATGGTTGTATGGATTATAATTAAAATTGTTTTCCAAAAATATTTCATTTTTAGAGACATGGCAATGGAAATAGTAATGGAAATCTTTAGCTGATTTCTTTTTACCATGGTAGAAACAATCATAGAAAGATAGATGGAGATGTTGTTGCACAGGAGTCTTTTCATGCTTCACCTCGACCTCCTTATAGTTTAACCGTAAAGCTTCAAAGTGCCAATTCTTTTCTCCCAATGATGCCAAGCAGAGCTGGAGTTGTGAATAATTAAAAGGTGGAGGGGGAGGGGTGAGGGGGGTTGTCCTTGCCAGGGCTCAATTACTTTTAAGACTTGCGGTGTGGAAAGGGTACAGTTTAAGTTGAGTGTTTATTGCTGTTTTTAACCACAAGTCTCAAATGAAATCTTAGCGTTGATCACTGTCTGAGAATAATAAAGAGCCACTCAAAAAAAAACAGGAAGAAACATTCTGAGTGAGAATGATTTTTGAATGTACACTGTATTTGAGCAGTGTGCACGCAGCATTTATTGAATTATAGGAAAAGCATTATTAAGGCCTCACTGATCACTTTGACTGCAGGATCCATAAGTCAGGAAGTCCACTGCTGTGCCAACTGTATCACTAAACCCTGGTAAATGAGTGGTCTTTGTTGGAGTTGTCCAGTGCATCAATCTTCCCATCCTTATTTCCCAAATATCACATATAATATTGCTTTTTTCCACAATTACTTTACAATTCACTTCAAAAGCATCATACTTGCCATTTTCAGACATGGCATAGATATTTCACTAATAAATACTCGTGTCACAAAAGTAATTCAGTGAGAAAGAATTTACCCTTCTACACTTCTGCAAATGAATTAATGACAAAAGACTATTTCTCAAGGTTGAACAATTCATCAAAGATAGGAAAAACTCATTATGTACTTTCTGATATGTCCCAAATGAAACAGAAACAGCCCTGAATAGATCCACGCAAGATAATCTGACAGACATGGTTAGCGCAGTAATAACCACATCTTAACTAAAGCAAAGAACTGTGGATGCTGGACACCTGAAACAGAAACAAATTGCTGGCAGAAGATGAAGAGTCACCAGACTCGGAATGTTAATTCTGCTTTCTTCCCACAGATGCTACCAGACCTGCTGAGTTTCACCAACAATTTCTGTTTCCGTTTCAAATCTTAGGTGTTTGAAACAAAACTCATCCATTTTCAATCAAGCCTGATCTCCCTGGTGTTACTTAACACATTTCTTTACCTATTTACATTTTTTTGGGTTTTTTTTGTGGGTTGAGGGCTTCATTGACAAGGCCGGCATTTGTTCTTAACTCCTTTCACCCTGGAGAAGGTGGTAGTGAGCTGATTTCTTGAACTACTGCAGGGCATGGATTGTGGTACATTTAAAGTGTTGTTGGGGGGATGTACCAGAATTTTTCAGCAACAGTGAAAGAATGTCAATACAATTCCACATATAGATGCCATATAGTTTGGAAGGGAATTGGTGATACTCCTACGTGTCTGCTGTCCATGCTTCTAGATGGTTAAGTGCATCTTGTAAGCATACAAGATGTATTTGCAAGTATATGTTTAAATTGGTGGATGGGTACTGATCAAGCAGTCTACTTTGTCCCAGAAGTGTTGAGTTTCTCAAGAGTTGCTGGTGATACATTCATCCCTACAAGTGGAGGGTACACCATCACACTCCTGATTTGTGTCCTGTAGATAATGGGGAAATTTTATGGAGACAGGAAGTGAATTGTTCACTGCAGAATTCATAGCCTCTGACCTGCTTTTGTAGCCACAGCTGAGAGAGTCAAGTTTCTGCGCAGCGGTAAACCCCAGGATGAAAAAAGTGGGGATTCACTGATGGGAATGCTTTTGAACTCGGTTAAATCTGTGTTACAGATTGACTGACATCACTATCTGCACATTCCCAATACTGTAATGATACCCTCCCCAAGATGTGCAGCCTGCAACAGCAGGCACTGAACATGGCAAGATGACATTTCGCACTGAAAATAGCACCTCTATCACCGAGATAGTGATTGCTGTGGAGCAACGTTTTGTGGTCTTTATATTTTCTGGAGCAACTCTCATATGTGCCTGCCAAATGTTTGATACAAAATCCATTTTCTGGTTCTAATATTTAGTGTTCTTACTTTTTGTTATCGAATTCAAAATATCAAACTGAAATCGCCTATGCTAATTCCTTTATATTTCTTCCCCATCACCAAATCACCTTGCCATTTTTTTGTTGTTTTTAGCTATTAACCACCACCAGTAAATCAGTCATGTAACCAATTAGATACGCATATGCAAAGCCCGTTAAAGGAAATGTTCATTCCTTTATTGATAAATAACTAATACGAAACAGTTCCATGTTGCAACAAGCTTCTCTTTCCCCTAACAAATTATTAATACTGCTGCTGCATCAGGTTTTACAATTCCGATTAACTGGCATTAATTTTCACAATCCTAAAAACAGGTGGAACCCAATGGAACCAATTCACATTTAGTATAGTCACTGGTTACAACTAAGCTCACTTGATTAGTTCCTCCTGTCTCTTAATGCTTTGGTAGAAATACATGAAAGTACTTGTACTTGTGACTTTACCAGGCAAATTAGGCTAAACAAAACTTGTATGCATTATAACAGATGTTGCAGATGCTAAGTTAAATGGCAGGAGACTTTGTGTCTTGTTGCATTACTGTCATATGCTCTGTGTATTATTGAAGTTTTAAAAATGTATTCCTCGTCAATAATTACAAGGATTGAAGCATATTCTGGTTCGACTACGTTTATTCAATACTTCATAAACAACGCAGAGGGTTTTTATTAATGGTCGCTTCCAACTTCCTGTACATAACTTAGTAATAATCACATGTGGTTGAGTAAAATCTAAAGTTTGATTGGCTGGCCAGCAGCTGCTTCTTCCAGTAAAGACGGATAAACTGAGGGCACATTTTACAATCTGAAACATTCACATGAAAGCATAGAAAGGTAACCTTAAAGCAAAGTTCATAATGAACATGCAGAAGGTCGACTTAATTTTGTTCAATTGACAAAGTACTGTATTTCAAATGCAACATTTTAGTGGCAAGTTCCACATTCTTGGCAGGAGTTTCACTTTGTTTCTTGCTCCTCTCCTCAAGTAGATTCACGATTGGGTGTCCCTCAGGGCAGCTTGCATGATATGTCAATCACAGACAGCCAATCCAAATATAAGAATTGTTTAAAATCAGGCCATGCTGAAGATAGGCAGCTGACTTCCAATGGCAAATTGCACTTGCTTTCAGAACAGAAGCAGACAGAAACGAAAAGACCTTGTTAGGTTAAGTGATACCTTGACTTTTCCATCCATGCTTAACATCAATGTCCCTACAGCTATGATTGAATGAAACACAAGAACTCAGTTCCAGCATTTTTCACACTGAAATTTCTGATTTGAACTGTGTCATGTGTCTACTTTAGAAGTAGAAATTCCAAAGTTATTTTCGTTGTTTACAGCTAAGGGAAATTAACACTCAATGGCATTACCATCATTGAATGCCTCCATCATAGGGGTCAGTTAGCTCAATCGGCTGAACAGGTAGCTTGCAATGCAGAGTAACACCAACAATGTGGGTTCAATTCCTGCACCAGCTGAGGTTACCATAGAGGGTTCACCCTCTCTGCTACTCATGATCTTCCATCCCCAAACCATGTTCATAAATTTACCCCGTTTCCACACCCAGGCCACTTTAAAAGACTCATCATCTTCTAAGGGCAGCATGGTGGCTCAGTGGTTAGCACTGCTGCCTCACAGTGCCAGGGACCTAGGTTTGATTCCACCCTTGGGTAACTATCTGTGTGGAGTTTGCATGTTCTCCTTGTGCCAGCGTGGGTTTCTGCCAGGTGCTCTGGTTTCCTCCTATAGTCCAAAGATGTGCAAGTTAGGTGGAATGGCCGTGCTAAATTGCCCATTGTGTTCTGGGATGTGTAGGTTAGGTGCATTAGCCATGGGACATGCAGGGTTACAGGGATTGGGTAAGGGGGTGGGCCTGGGTGCGTTGCCCTTTGAAGGGCTGGTGTGGACTTGTTGGGCTGAATGGCCTGTTTCCACACTGTGGGATTCTAAGAAAATCCCGTGGGCTACCATTGACCAACAGGTCACAGTTGACCTCCCATGCATGGCAAAATTCAGTGAGATCTCGATCACCAAAACACTTGACATCGAATTGTAATAAATTTAATAAATTGACATCCAAGACACTGGAACTTTATAAAATTCTAAAAAAACTGATCTCTGAGATACTAAGATAGGAAACAAAATGAGTAAAGCCATCAGAAATTCTATTGATGTGGAACACAATGGGCACTATCGATAAATTAACTCAAAAAGGAAAAATGATTAAATTGATAAACCAAACTTCAAACTCTTGGCTGCAGGCCATTAATTTGTTAACTTTGTGGCTTTGGCATAATTTTAAATTTCATGATCAATCTTGTGTGTTCAGAAAATTTTTTCACGTAATCTTCCACTTTTCACCTTGGTAATTATATCACTGGAATGCTCTTCACTTTTATTTTAGGGCATGTCTTTGTAAGCAAGGTAGAAATGTTCATCACTGCCATGACCTTCTGCCTTCCACACCTCTGACACCATATTTAAAGCCCAGCTACACACCACTTCAGATGCTGCAAGCAAGGCTTTTACATTGTGCTGGTTCAACCTGACAATGTCTGAGAGCTAGCTGCTCACTTCCAGGACTGACATTGGAGCTGCTGGTGGAGGGGAGGACAATCCTTTTCCCCAAGTGACCACGAAAGGAGACCATGCCGAGCCAGCCTGGACAGAAATTGTAGCATAGTCATTGTTTAGTCTTGAGGGAAAAGAGACACCCAACAATGCCGTAAGAAAAGCAATGATCTTCTGTGCACCACAAGGATAATTGCTACAAGCTTCTCTCCGCTATCTCATACTCAGAGTATTAGCACTCTTATCCAGGGGTTAATGGTCATAACCTCAATTTGCATGCATCATGTCGCTAGCACTGCTGCCTCACAGCACAAGGGAACCAGGTTTGATTCCAGTCTTGAGCTACTGTCTGTATGGAGTTTGCACACTCTCCTCATATCTGCTGGGTTTCCTCTGACTGCTCCAGGTTCCTCCCACCATCCAAAAATGTGCACGTTAGGTGGATTGCCCATGCTAAATTGCCCATAGTATTGAGATTAGGTGGATTGTCCTTTGGAAATGCAGGGTTACAGGGATGGGTGGAGCTTGGTTGGGATGCTCTTCAGAGGGGCAGTGTAGACTTGATGGGCCAAATGGACTGTTTCTACACTGTAGGGATTCTATGTCCACTCAATGGCTCTCACTCATTTCATCCTCCTAAACTACTAATCCCCCTCACTCTTCTGCTCACCCATTACCAGTTAATTGCTATTACATACAATTCCATGATACATAATCCTTGCCTTTGCCTCATTGTAGGAAAAAAGAACCTGCCTCATGACTGAGCCGAGAGGGCCATGGCTGGTGAGAGAGACCTCTGTCTCCTCACTCCCCATGAAGACAGAATAGTAGAGTTGGCAGGGGAAGAGCAGGCTGTTGTTGTGGTGATGGGGGCACACAAATGGATAGCTGTAAGTGTTGTACTGTGCTGCTAGCAGCTATTAGGTAGGCATATGGATGATAGTATAAGGTAGCGGTGGAGGTTAGATAGACCTTAAGTTTAGGGTAAAAGTTCAGCACAACGTCATGGGCCAAAGGGCCTGTACTGTGCTGTACTGTTCTATATTCTATGCTCTCCAATTGAAACCATCCTTATTCAATCTTAATCTGCGCAAGCTTCTACAATGGATCCTTCTCCTGCCTCAGTACGTGGTGGCTAGCAAACCTTGGCAAAAAGGCCATAGCCGGAGACCTCAGTTCCATCTTCACTTCTCTGGGGCAGGCCACTGAGCCCTAAGAAGTTGCATGAGTCAGGTTTTCACTTGCCCCTCCTCCATCCCAGACACTCTCACCTTAGGCAAACCCAGCAGTGAGCACATCACCCGCATACCTTTAGTCAGTTGAGAAAGAAATGTCTGAGTCTCTGACACTCAGAGGACTGCTGGAGACCAGGCACCTGCTTAGCCTCAGGCAGGAGCGGTGCCACTGTCCTTGGCCATGAACAGCTTGCATCACCTGCAGGGACAGGCACAGGAGCATCAGGCGGGTTTGTCAGACTCAGTTAATGAGCTGCATTGAAGAATGGAGGTAACCACCAATGTACCCTGCTAGCTCGGGCATTGCCTCCATGGGCCCATTAGCAACCATCTTGGAGACCTGGGTCCAGCTGGACGCTCAGTGGCTGCTGGATACACCCATGGACTTGCACCCCATCATATTAGTCATGGTTCTCAGCATCTACGGCAAGGCAATAGGGTTACGAGAGACCTTGACCCTTCCTTTTAAGGAGTCAAGGTGGTGCTAACATTCACCCATAGCTTCACCTCTGGTCACACCAGCCCCGTCACCTTCTCCCCCCATCTGTGTTTCCAGAGCCTGCAGCAGGAGAAGCTGAGGAGGGCGACTATATGCATCTGGGCAGCAGACTTTCTGCAGGTCTTGCCCCCTCGGCCTGAAGACACCATGGGATGACCGCTCTGGGTGAACCTTAGTCCCTGCATCCCAGCTGTAAAAGCTGGGCCTGCACGTAGATGTATGGAGGGGAGAGCAAGAAGAAAACTTATTGAGGACGCATAGGTGGTACATAATTGTCAATAACCTATCAATTTTTTATTGATCAATAATCAATCAATATATCAATATGTTTCAGTGGCACAGTTAAAGTGCCTGCCATTATGCAATTTTTGCTGCTAGAACTGGTAAAGTCACACACATATGAAAGATATATGCAAACAAATGAACATATGAATGGTAGGGGAGTAGTTGTATCCTCAAATTCTCATTCTTACTTAATTATCTTTCACCTCCCCAGCCTTAAAAATATTCAAGGACATTGCTTCTACTACCTTTACATCAATTCCAAGTCCTCACAACATTTTATTAGAAATAAAACTTTAACTAATTGCTGTTTTAAATGCATGAGCCCTGATTTTTAAACTAGATTTTGCTACGAGGAAGCATCCTCTCCACAGCATTCTCTTCATAACTATCCTGTCAAGACCCCTCAGGATCTCATATATTTCATTCAAGTCACTGATGACACTTCGAAATTCCAGCAAATACAAACCCAACCTTCCCTCATAAAAAAAAATCCTCTCATTCCACGTATTAGTCTGGTAAGCCTTCTGTGAACTCCTTCCAATGCAGTTACTACCTTTTAAGTAAGGTGATCAACACTGTATGCAGTACTCCAGAAGAGACCTTCCCAGTGCCCTGGATAACTGAACTATATCTCTCTACTTTTGTGTTCAATTTCCTTTGTATTAAATGATAACATTCTATTAACTTTCCTAATTACTTGTTGTACCTGCATGCTAATGTTTTACAAACTATGCATGAGAATACCCAGATCCCAATGTTTCAGAGTTCTGCAATCTCTTACCATTTATATAACATGCTTTTTTTTATGCTTCCTGTCAAAATGGACAAATTCACGTCCTCCTACATATTATATCAGCCACATTTTTGCCCATTTTCCTAAACTACCTATATCCCTTTGTAAAATAAAGAACTGTGGTTGCTGGAAAACTGAAACAAAAGCAGAAATTGCTGGAGAAACTCAGCAGGACTGGCAGTATCCATGGAGAGAAAACAGAGTTAATGTTTTGAGTCCGATAACCCTTCGGTTATCGGACTCAAAACATTAACTCTATTTTCTCTCCATGAATACTGCCAGACCTGCTGAGTTTCGCCAGCAATTTCTGCTTTTGTTATACCTTTTTATAGCCTCCTTGTGTAGTTTCACAACTTAATTTCCTGCCTGCCTTTATGTTGACAGCAAATTTGGCTGGCACACCTTCTGTCCCTTCATCTAGGTCATTTATCCAAATCAACCGAAATATTTGAGATCCCAGCACCAATCCCTGTGGAACACCGCTCATTACATCTTGCAATTCTGAAAAAGATACATTTATGCCTACTACAACCAATATTGCCCTAACTCCCATGACTGATTGTAGCCCAACCCCTGGACTACAAGGACATGGATCCTTGGATTCCCAATATGACCAAACTGACTGACTGTGGCTAAACTCCTGTCTGGTTATCCATCGAGCCTCTTGACTGACTGTGGTGCGACCCTAGACTGATCATTGTCCCCTTCACTTCATTAAGGGCACTTCCGCTTTGGCTTTCACACAGCGCCATTTGCTTGAAGCACATGCAGTGCATTTGCCAGGAAAACTGCTGGCACAAGCTGCAGCTCTGACTTTGGCGTAGCACAATGACGTGTCCACCCACTATCTGATTGATGCATTGGTCATTGCTCCAATCCCCATAAGCTGTTCGCTGCTACAGCTGTTGGAAAACTAACTGACCCAATTCATTGTGTCCTGCATGGTATCTCCATCGCAACACGCTGATTTAATCTGAACTGATTTATTATTGTCATATGCCCCTGGGTACGGTAAAAAGTTTTGTTTCGCATGCAGTACAGGCAGATAGTACCATACAAAGTGCATTAGGGTAATAGAACAAAATGAAGAATACAATGTTACAGCTGCAGAGAAGGTGTACAAAGAGTGGGATCAACATTAAATTTAAAATTTGAGAGGTCCATTCAGCAGTGTATTAACAGCATGGGAGAAGCTGTTCTTGATTCAGTTGGTATGTGTGTTTTAGCTTTTGTATCTTCTGCCCGATGGAAGAGGGTGGAAGAGATTGTAACTGAGGTGGAAGGGGTCTTTGATTATATTGGCTGCCTTCCTGAGGCAGCGAGATGTTTAGATGGTCACTGTGTGGAGACCTGCTTGGGTAACCCAGTGAATGAAGGGAAGTGAGAGGAGCTAAATGCAGCAGGTCAATATTTTCTAGGACATGACCTGTGAGCCAGCAGAAGCAAGTGTACTCTCCACTAGCTGCTCCAGCAATTTTTAGCCACAATGGATTGGCCCCTCTCCTCCATATGTGTCATGTGTAGTGCCATGGTAAAGATATGAAGAATGATTAACCGACTGAGCTAATGTGAGCTGTTGATACAAGCGAAACATCTCCAGAAGATATTAAATGTTAGCAAAAGAAACTTGAACAGTCTGGAATTAATCTGTGTTGAATTAAATAAGAAAGAAAAGAAACTGGAGCAATGAAGGCAGACATTCCCTGCAAGTTTTAATTTAGAGAATCACCAGATGTCTGTATCTGTTCCCTGCAATCTGCAAACACAACAGTTTTCCCCCTCATTAATTTAGCTTTTAGACACTATGAGCAAGTCCTTTGCTTTTCCTTAATGTCTCACCAAGATGGCTCAGTTGATACCAGTAAATCATTGGGATGAACTAAAATTGCCAAGCATTAACATTGTTCTAATGTCTCCAGGAATATTAATCTCCTAGACATTAGTACAAGCAATGATGGGAGAAAAACAATAGTGGCTTTAAAATAAAAATCTTTGCACTTGGTGTGTAAAGTACTGTGGGCTGCAAGTTTGGGTGTGTCGAACAACCAATAGTGGGACAGTTGAGCAGGACAAGGCAGCTGGAGATGGGAGATCATTTCCAGAAGACATCCAATCAGAGTTGTCAACCTTAGGATGAACCTGTGTCCCAACAATCTGTGGTGTGATACGTGGTCACTACGATCTGCCACACCAGGCCACTCTGGTTTCCACGTCATTCTCAAAAACAAACCAGTTTGTTTGTGAACCTTGCAATTTACATGATAACCTTATCCATTTCCTAGTCCCAACTAACAAAAACCCACCAGCCAACGAATATTAAAAACAATTGGTACATTCCAAGGGACCAAAGAAACAAAAAAATGGTTCTTCTGGTATTGTATAACCAGTAATTTTTCTTATTATTTTGATTATATCTTACCAGTTTGGACCATGACCAAAATATCTGAAAATAAGTTCTGTTTAACTTATCCACAGATTTAAGTATAGTGGAGGGCAGTTCCCACTTGCTGACATGTCAACTAAATAGCACATGCCGTACCTTAAATTACTCCTTTGACCATCTCACAATTGTAGCAAATAAGTACATATTCTGTCGTTGGTGAATCAGATCTTATTTCAATACCCAATTAACTTCTGTTTTGCTTCTCCTTCGCAAATAAGCCAGGAATATTTCAGTTGGGCCTACATGGGGAAGTGCACTGGCCTGCATATTTGTTTATCTACAATTATTTGATTAACTTCTTGTCGTATAAAATGATAAGATTTTGACTCCATTATTAGCATGTGTGGAAGTAAACCTCAGAACCAAGTGGACAATATGTATCTGTGTACATAAACAGCAGGTGGAATCTAATATAGACCAATGCGAAATGCTGCACATCAAAAGAAAACAATAAATTGGGCACGTACACTCAAATGGTGGTGAAATAACCTAAATATCCTAATAGTTTTCATGGACCTGATTCTCAGCCTGTGTAACCATGTCACATCATCAACCAACAAATTCATTAGAATGTTAAACTACTGAGACAAACCAGTGAAATAACCTGGGAAATTCACAACTAAAGTGCAGGGTGCTTTGGTCAGATCACACCTTGAGAACTGTGTCCAGATCTGCCCACAGAGATATAATGGAAACATTCAAGATTTGGAAATACAGTTTCACAGATTTCCTCTGAGGCCTGTTGACTGGGGCCCAGGTTGTGAGGAAAAAAAGATCGAAAAGAAATATTTAAGAGGAGGCATTATAAATGTTTATAGAAGTGTACAAGACAATTCAGAGAATGGAAAAGTTAGGCTCAAATATTATCTTAAGATAAATTGTGAAGAGTTGGAATGGTGGCTGTAGACTCAAACCAGTTCAAGGTAAATTTAAGACAAGTCAGTGAATTCATCTTCATATAAAGAGTGGTCAACAATGAAGGAGATGTTAATAACGAATAGTGAAAGTTAGTTCCCTGGAATTGGTTAATAAACAATGAGACAATGAAATGGAGACACCTTAAGACCTTTTTGAAATTTTTGCACCACCTGAGAGTATAGATGGTTCTGTAAATTAATTCCTCATCCAAATGGTAACATCGCTGACAGTGCAGCTGTCTCTATCAGTGAAGTAATGCAGTAGCAGCTGAGGTAAGGTGTTCAGGTACCTGAAGTGAGCTTCGAGCCCACTGCTTTCAAACTCAGAGGCAAGATTATAGGCACTCAGCCAAGGTTGAGAGATCAGAGTGCTGAACATCTAGGTTAGGTTTACTCACAGTTAAGGAAGACTCTGATAACTGACACACTCTTTGCATCATCAGATATTTGAGGCAGTCAATGAAACTTAGAAAGAACAGTGCAGAATGAAAGGATATATGAAATCCTGTGAAGTAAATTATGCTGTTACACGCAAAGACCTCAACCTGGGGAACTATAAATTGGAATAATTGGAAAAGTTCACATTTGTAGACTATTTATAAATATAGACCTTAAGACCAAAAGACAGGGAGCAGAAGGAGGCCATTCAGCCCATTGCGTCTGCTCTGACATTCAATGAGATAGCAACTGATCTGATAATCTTCAACTCCATTTTCCTCCTTCTTCCCCATAACCCTGGATTCCCTTACAGATGAAGAATCTACCTTAGCTGGGAATATTTTTAACCATCCAACCTCAATAGCCCTCTGCAGTAAAAAAAGTTTCACAGATTTATGACCCTCTGAGAGAAGAAATTCCTTTATTTCTGTTGCATAACCAGATAATTCTCTTGCTTAATCATTTCTACAGCCCTGCTGTAGGTTAAGTGAATAAGTTATTGTGAAAAAAAGCCAATTTTTACTTACATTTCAGGAGCAGTGGTAATAGTATTGGTCATACTTAACAAAGATGTGCAAGTAACCATTACCAACCTATGGTGTTTTTTCAAACATCAAATTCAGCTTGATTCTATGGTGTTTGACGGATATATCATGTCAAAGATTGAAGGTCCTAAGTGGTAGGTAACTTGTGTTTTTTTGAACAAAGTAATGGTTCTAAGCTACACATTTTATTAAAATGTATCTAGCTGATAAGGACAGCAAAGAATGCTGCTACCGTGGTCAGCTGAATTTTCTTCCTGACTCCCAAAAGCCTGTCCACCATCGACAAGGCACAAGTCAGGAGTGTGATGGAATACTCCCCACTTGCCTGGATGAGTGCAGCCCCAACAACACTCAGGAAGCTTGACACTATCTGGAACAAAGCACGCAGCTGGATTGACACTGCATCTACAAGCATTCACTCCCTCCACCACTGACGCTCAGTAGCAACAGTGTGTACTATCTACAAGATGCACTGCAGAAATTCACCAAAGATCCTCAGACAGCACCTTCCAAACCCAAGACCACTTCCATGCAGAAGGACAAGGACAGCATGTATATGGGAAAACCACCACCTTCAAGTTCCCCTTCAAGCCACTCACCATCCTGACTTGGAAATATATTGCTGTTCCTTCACTGACACAGGGTCACAACATCCTGGAATTGTCTCCCTAAGGGACTTGTGGGTGAACCTTCAGCAGGTGGATTGCAGCAGTTCAAGAAGGCAGCTCACTACCACTTTCTCAAGGGCATCTAGGGATGGGCAATAAATGCTGGCCAGCCAGCGACGCCCACATCCCATAAAATGAATAAGAAATGAGGTTAGAAATGAACAAAAGTCTTAAGTGCTGAAACAGTATTCAACGAATGATCCAGGTAAAAATGAAACTTGAATGTTAGTTTCCATCTGTGCTAGGCATGTTGAAACTGCAAATCAACTTCTGACATCACTACAACATGTAATCAAAGGAGATCTGGTTCATACAGACTATTGCATATTTTAGCGATGGGCCTTTCGTACAACTGTGCAGAAACTGATCAAATACTTAATCAACAGGGCCTGCCTTCACACATTTTGTAGCCTTTCAGTCACTTGTTACTGGGGATGTAAATTTCAATGGAAATAGAACTCCTGTGGAAATTCTAACCACCCTCATAACACCCAGATTGCCAGAGTATTACATATCGGAACCAAAGTGAACTGGCAACGTTGTTTCTTGCAAACAGCACAAATAGTTAAGCTGTTGCGTCGGCTGTTTTAAATTGATTGCTGCATAGTTAAATAATTCACAATCTGTCATCGTAAACCCAACTACAAGATCCTCAGAGATGACGTTAGCAAAGAAAACAGTGCATTCAATAAAATGATTCCAGTGATTGTAACAAGATCAGCCAGGTAGATGTCCAGGCCCGACCAGTCCCCCTCCACTGACACCCTTGTTCGCTAAGTTGAACTCGTCCTCACCCTCAACAACTTCTCTTTCAATTCCTCCCACTTCCTACAGACAAAGGGGGTGGCCATGGGTACCCGCATGGGCCCAAGCTATGCCTGCCTCTTTGTAGGTTACGTGGAACAATCCCTCTTCCATACCTACACTGGCCCTAAACCCCACCTCTTCCTCCGTTACATTGATGACTGTATCGGCGCCGCCTCGTGCTCCCACGAGGAGCTCGAACAGTTCATCCACTTCACCAACACCTTCCACCCCAACCTTAAGTTCACCCGGACCATCTCTAAAACCTTTCTCTCCTTCCTGGACCTCTCTGTCTCCATCTCTGGCAACCACCTAGAAACTGATATCCATTTCAAGCGCACCAACTCCCACAGCTACCTAGAATATACCTCCTCCCACCCACCTTCCTGCCAAAACGCCATCCCCTATTCCCAATTCCTTCGCCTCCGTCACCTCTGCTCCCAGGATGAGGCATTCCACTCCCATACATCTCAGATGTCCTCGTTTTTCAAGGACCGCAACTTCCCCCCCTCAGTGGTCGAGAACGCCCTCAACCATGTCTCCCGCATTTCCCGCAACTCATCCCTCACACCCCCTCTCCGCAATAACAACCAAAACAGAATCCCCCTCGTCCTCATGTACCACCCCACCAACCTCCGGATCCAACGTATCATCCTCCAACACTTCCGCCATCTGCAATCCGACACCACCACCAAAGACATTTTTCCCTCCCCACCCTTATCTGCTTTCCGGAGGGATCACTCTCTCCGTGACTCCCTCGTCCTCTCCACACTCACCTCCAGCCCCACCACACCCAGCACTTTTCCCTGCAACCGCAGGAAGTGCAACACCTGCCCCTACACCTTCCCCCTCACCCCCATCCCAGACCCCAAGAAGACTTTCCACATCAAGCAGATGTTCACCTGCACATCTGCTAATGTGGTATACTGCATCCGCTGTTCCCGTCGTGGCCTCCTCTACATCGGGGAAACCAAGCGGAGGCTTGGGGACTGCTTTGCAGAACACCTATGCTTGGTTCGCACTAAACAACTGCACCTCCCAGTCGCGAACCATTTCAACTCCCCCTCCCATTCCTCAGATGACATGTTCATCGTGGGCCTCCTGCAGTGCCACAACAATGCTACCCAAAGGTTGCAGGAACAGCAACTCATATTCAGCTTGGGAACCCTGCAGCCCAATGGTATCAATGTGGACTTCACAAGCTTCAAAATCTCCCCTCCCCCTACCGCATCCCAAAACCAGCTCAGCTCGTCCCTGCCTCCCTAACGTGTCCTTCCTCCCACCTATTCCCTCCTCCCACCTCAAGCCCCACCCCCATCTCCTACCTACTAACCTCATCCCGTCCCCTTGACCTGTCCTTCCTCCCTGGACTGACCTATCTCCTCCCTACCTCCCCACCTACACTCACCTTTACTGGCTCCATCCCCGCCTCTTTGATCTGTCTGTCTCCTCTCCACCTATCTTCTCCTCTATCCATCTTCTATCCGCCGCCCCCTCTCTCCCTATTTATTTCAGAACCCCCTTCCCCTCCCCCATTTCTGAAGAAGGGTCTTGGCCCGAAACGTCAGCCTTCCTGCTCCTCTGATGCTGCTTGGCCTGCTGTGTTCATCCAGCTCTACACCTTGTTATCTCAGACCTCATAGTATATGAGCTCCCTGATTGGGGACATTAATCTTGTCTAATCAGGGAGCAGTGGCTTACAGATATAAACTTGAGTGTCACAGGTTCTGTTCCTCTGAGAGCTGGCTGTAAGGGAGCTGGATCAGTGACAAGGAGTCTTCTGTAAATAAAGGGCATCTTGGTGATGGGATACCGGTCTCTGTGGGGTTATTTCAATGGTGATGAGAGAAAAGCACGTTCCTGAAGAAATTTACATGCAATTGTTATCTTTGAGTTGGGGTAAGCATTTGTGGCATCATGCCGTTATTTGGGAAGCTTGACTTGTTCGATCAAGCTGTCAAAGACTCAGCATAGTATAGGGAAAGAATGTGTTTTTTTTTCCATGCAAATGACAGTGGGACAGATGAAAAGCAATGAGTAATTCACCTGACAGCTTGTGGACCCGCAGATTTTTCGGTTATTAGGAGCCTTACTTTCCCTGAGGCACCAGATATTAAAACATTTCAGGGATGACGGATTTAGTTAGAGAATATTATGATGCCAAGCCTCCTCTAATTCTGAGATGCTATCGGCTTTACAGGGCAATCCTAGAACCAGGAGAATCTATGTCGGGATTTTTGACTTAATTAGGACGATTGGCAGAGGCATGTGACTTTGGATCAACCCTAATGTGATGCTGAGACTGTTTGGTATGTGGGATTAATGATGTAACCATGCAAAAGCGCCTACCAACTGAAGCCCAACTGGATTTCAAACTGGCGGTACACTAGCTTTATCATTGGAAAATGTGGCATGTGGACCATATGAGTTGTAGGGTATTCCGATGGAACTGGACACCCTCATCAGTCTGACTGAGCTTGGGGAACACCACTTGAGTGAAGGCAATTGCACAGCCTTGCTCAGGACATATCCTGAACAGAAGGACACTAGGTCAGCCCACAATAAAACCCCAACATAAAGCCAAGCCTTGGCCAAACAGTTAAAATTTTCTTCAGGATCTGGGCTGGCAGGCCATTGTAACTGCTGCCAGTATGCAGACTCGAGACATCAAAAGAGTCCCACTGGACCTAAATTGAGTACGAGAACCCAAAGGCCAGTGTACAGGAGAGTGTATGCCCTAGAAAGTCCATCTACGTCTGGTTTGGAACACTTTAATTGCTTTGCAACATCCAAATCAGAACCAACCAAAATAAACTTCTGGTTAAATGGTCACCCAGTTCTAAACGATGTTGATACTAGCATAGACGATTCAGTCTTCCCAGAACCAGTCTTTAACAAAATTTACTCTGGACTCCAATCCTTAAGTTTCTGCAAGACCTCAGCTGGACTGAAAGCCGATACAAGGGAATTTTTTGCAGATTAAGGGTACAACTTGGAATCTGGACTCTTATGAGAAAGAGTTGGTTCAGTTACAAGCTTAATGTGGCAAAATGAGTTGAGAAAGACTCCCCTAGACTGACTCAACAATTTTCGATTAGAAAATAGCTGCCTGAGTGAAGTCCTAATTAAATACCCGGAATTTTTGCAGGAAGGTCTAGGGACTATCAAACGAGTCAAGGCCACCTGGTACATTGACTTGGAAGCTATTCCACGATTTTACAAGCCCTATCCAGTGCCATTTGCCTTACTGGCAAAAGTAGAGGCAGAAATCAGAAGGTTGGAAAGCAAAAGAATCATCAAACCACTCCAGTTTGCAGAATGGGCAGCACCGGCCATACTGATTGTGTTGCTGATGAGGTGGTTTGCCTTTGTGGGAATTTTAAACAAATGGTAAACAGCTTTTTGCAGCTGGATAAATACCCAATCCCTCACATAGAGGATTTATACATAGCACTGGAATGGGGGGCTGCCTTTCACAAAGCTGGACATGAGCCATGATCACTTGCAACTGTGGTTAGATGAGGATTCCCAGAAGTATGCTACAATTAATACCCATCAGGCTTTTTACCAATATACAAAGCCATTTGGGGTATCGTCAGCCTGTTCAATTTTTCAGCAGATGATGGAGAACATTTCATAATTTCTACCCCAGGTCGCCATTTATCGAGATGACATGCCAATAAGCAGGGAAGACAATATGGAACACTTAGGGAACTTGACCTAGTCCTTAGGCTATGCTTCTCCTCGGTGGGCGTATGCATTTGATGGGAAAACTGTGTGTTCCAGGCACCCAAAGTGACCCACTTGGGCTACAAAGTCTAAGAGGCTGGGTTACACCTGCTGCAAGATAAAATGAGGGCAATCAGCTGTGCCCCGGCTCCAATGACTCTACTGGAGCTTAGGTCTTTCCTGAGGCTGGTGCATTATTACAGAAAGTTCATACATAATGTAGCCTCCATCCTGGCACCTTTGCATCAACTCTTAATGGTCGCATAGCCAAGACAAAACTTTTAGGCAAATGAAGTAACAGCTATTATCTTCTATGGTACTGGCACACTATGATCCCAAGTGAGATCTGGTATTGACATGCAATGCCTCCCCGCATGGCATTGGGGTAGTATTAGCTCATAGGTGGCCCAATGGAGAGGAACACCCAATAGCGTATGCATCCAGGATTTTGGCTAATGCTGAGTGTATATATGCACAGTTGGAGAAGGAATGTTTGGCAGTCATATTTGGAATCACGAAAGTTCCACCAACGCCTTTACAGATGTAAATTTGTAATAATAACAGACCACAAACCCCTGCTAGGTTTACTTAAAGAGGACAACACAGTGCCGGCCAGAGATTCAGGCCGAATTCAGCGGAGAGCTGTAATACTAAATGCGTATAACTACAAGTTGGAACATCGTCCGAGGGGCCAAGAGGCAAATACGGATGCATTGAGCCGCCTCCCACTGGTAGATACACCGCTGGTGGTACTGCCACCAGAAGAGTCCTTAATGGTTTTAAATTTTCTGGGCACACTTCCAGTCCCGGTTGACAGTATCAGACTTTGGATGCAGAAAGATCCAGTTCTGGCAAAACTGAAACAGCTGGTGATGATGGGGAAAACCAAAGGGCCATCTCAACCAGAACTGAAACCTTTCTGGGCCTGAAGAGACCGGATCACAGTACAGGACGGCATATTATCACAAGGAGCTAGAGTGATTGTCGCCAGTGAAGGTTGCTGCTACATACTGGTTGAACTCCACCAAGGTCATCCAGGTATTTCCAAAATAAAGATATTGGCATTGTCTGGCAGCCTGGATTGGATGCAGACATAGCCGTATTGGTAAGGCAGTGCCCAGAGTGCCAACAAGGGCATACATTACCTCAGCAAACCCCACATCCGTGGGAATGGCAGGGTAAATCCTGGACTCAATTACACATCGACTATGTTGGCTCTTTCATGTGCTCAATGTGCTTAGTTATTGCGGACTCCCACTCAAAATGGCTGGATGTGCATCAAATCCATTCATAAAATACAGGAACAATGATAAAAAAACTTTGTGCATCTTTTGCAATACATGGACTCCTGAAAGTGTTGGTCACAGATAAAAGACCATTGTTTACCAATGGGAATTTGAGTAGTTCCTAAAGTTGAATGGTATTCAACAGGTAAGGACAGCTCCATACCATCCATCATCCAATGGTCTGGCAGAATGAGCAGTCCAAACTTTGAAGGCACGTTTAAAGAAATAGCCTACAGCTCCACTAGATACTAAACTGTAATGGTTCCAATTTGATTATAGAACCACTCCTCAAGCAAAAACAGGGATAGCTCCAGCAGAGTTGCTAATGGGGAGAAGACTCCACACCAGGTTAAGTCTGATATTCCCGGACCTGAGAAGAGGGTGAAACAGCTTGAGGAATGCCAATGCTGGACACAAGACTTCGCTAAATGAGAGAGATAGTTTACTTCAGGGGACAAAGTTTGGAGGAAAGGCCCTGCATGGGTAAGAGGCCTGATCGACATGAGGTCAGGTCCAGTAAAAGTATAAAGTTCGGGTTGGTGTGATGGTCCTGAATAAGCACATGGACCAAATGAAAGCTGCAAACTCGGAAATGGTGCGGAAGTAAACTGTGCCCAGCTCCTCGACAGCCTTTCCAACTGTTGTGGGACACATGGGATCTCCCTCTCCATCAAGTATTGAAGATACCTCGGAATCTGAGATGGACACACGGATGTCACCGCCTCAACACCTTTGCCACCTGAAGGAAAGAATGAATTTCTTTTGAGATGCTCTGGGTGCAAGAGGTCAGCTACTGTGTGTTACATGCTGCCTGTATCAGATGCAGAGATGGAGGAACCTGATCAGGTGCTAAAATGCCCCAGGAAGCACTACCAAAAAGAACAAACCTGTCTACGCCCTCGGACCTAGAGTAGGAGGAATGTAGTGATTGTAATGAGGTCAGCCAAGTGGACTTCATGGAATGTGAGTTCCCTGAGTGAGGCTGTTAATCTGGTCCAATCAGGGAGCCCTGGCTGACAGATATAAAGCGGCATGTCAGACATCATATTCGGTCTGAGAGCTGGCTCCGAGGAAGCCGGAACAGTATGAAGGACTCTCCACGTGTAAATAAAGGGTGACTTGGTGATGGTATACTGGCCTCTGTGGGGTTATTTAAATGATGAATTGTAAAAAAAAACTAATGAAGTGCTCAATTAAAATTCAGAGCTGTAACATGAAGACTAAGTTCAAATAGATGTTATCACATCCCAATTTCTTTTATTAAAATATACCCTAAAGATACAAGAGTCTTTCATTCTCCTCCCACACACTAGTGAGTTTTCTTACTCTCATTTATGCATTTCGTCTTTATTGCTGTTATCGCCATTCACTTTTCCAACGTGGTTTTCTATCATGTGAACTTGATTCAGGAGTCACAATTACTCCATTCCTCATGCACACACTTATTTATGTGTCTTTCAACACTTGCATTTGCCCTTTCAAGGAATTATGCATTTCATTTTCTCTCTCCCTAATTATCCCCCTCCTTCAATGCTCTTCCAATAAGTACACTCTCCTAGACCTTGGTTTTCTCTCAAAATGTATAAACATACATTTATCTATCTTAAATTGCACCTATCACCAGTCAACTATTTTGTCTGTATCTCCCTGAAGATATTTATTTTTTGTCAACTTTCTACGTTCCTGTTATGAGTAGATTTTGAGATTGTGGAACATCGGACTCTTTTAAATCAAGAAGAAAAACAGATTCAGAACTGATAAGCGGGTACGCCATTTATGAACTTCTAACTGTCTATGCATTTTCGTTAGGGCATATGGTCCCCTGCTCCTATTTCTTGCATTCCCTGCTAAATCTGTTTCCTGCTCCAAACCAATTTTCTATCTTTCAACAAAGTGGTGAAGCCATTCAAAACAAAGCAACCAACATAAATCCCTTTACACCATATTATGAAAAGGACATGCAAGTATTAAAGAGCAACCAAGAATAAACCCAAGTGGATGGAGGACATGGGTCCTCCATTCTATTGACATGGGAACAATCTTAACACTTGGCACTATCATTGGCAATCTTTGGTTGTAAGAGCCCAAGAAATCCTGCAGAGAAATAACTCTGATATGTGAAAACATATATACTAAAGATCTGACCATCTCTCCTCTGGCCAGAATTTAAATGGTCAGTATACACTGAATGAAATCTTCATAAAACATGGTTCAGTCCCAAATCACTGCCTCTCTCTCTCTCTCCGCCAGCACTTCCTCCCCCTGCCCTGCTGCTACCACCACCATCACCTCCCAATTCCTCCCAGTTAGGACCACACCTTCCTTCTTCACTGACCTCACAAATCTCTGGTCGCATACTTCAAGGACATTGAAGTTTGGTAGCTAAAATGTGGAAGAAAGTGATCAGAAGAAAAACTTTTAGATGTTCTTTTCGAAGAAAAATGCCTTGATCTTTCACAAATCCTCTAGCCGTGACATGGTGAGTTTGAATCTCGAGGGTATTTAGCAGTTGAACATACTTCTGAAATATCACGTGAATGGTAAAGTTCCTCAGACTCTGACTGGCATTACTTTGTCTCCTTCTTGGATCATGTTTCCTACCAACTGTTTATGGAATAGATGACAAATATTTGGGTACTTCTGTACCGCGTGGATTACTCTGTAATTTCATTATGTGATCTAAAATCCCATATCTTTAGATGTCTGAGGAATATGCTCCAAAAATCCTGTGAACTTTACCACTCCACAATTATTCATAAATACAATTGTACTCTTTCAAATGGTGATCAGGTTAGAGGCAACTCTGTCAGATAATGTTTAGTAAAGGTTACACAAGCCCCTCTATGTCTATGTGTGGTTTGAAAAAGGTTTCATAACCTTCAAACACATACTAATGGATAAAGCAACAGTCGTTATTAAGTAGAATATTTCCTTATCTTCCCTCAAAACGTTGGAAGGTCTACAAGCAACAATAGACTGATTTCAGATTCCAATGGTTGTGCTCTGTAAACAATCTTTGGAGACTGTTCACTGATATTTCAAGTTTCCATTCCTACATGTTCAGGGGAAGTGCTTTACATCTGTCTGCACCTGGCTTTAGGTGCAATTGGTAACTAGAGCCACCCTTGTTCTCTGGTTTAATTTTCTCCCTCCCCTTCTCTTCTAAAGGCACTCACTCCTTGGTTGTGTGTGACTTCTGCGTCCTTCCCATTGGCCATTACACATGTGAACCATGAACCATGCTTGGGCTTTGCCTATTCATATCCAAAGTCCTCACATACACCAACTTCCAGCAGGGTGTGATCATGAAGAAGAACCCTGGTTAAACATCCCCATTTCTAAATGAAGGAAATTCAGGTCAGAACAACAGGAATATCCAAATGTCTTCCAGCAGGAAACACTTGACTCAGCAACATTTCGTCATCAGGGTAGGCACTTTACAACCTTCTGGAAGTAACATTGAGTTCAACGCCTTCAGGTTGTGAACCCAATCTCATTCCTTCCCTTTCTTTTAACTTTACTTGTTACATTCTCTGTCACCATGTTCTCGCTCCCCTCTCTACAACCCCACACCCCGACCCCAATGGGACTATCTGTTCTTTCCAATCTGGCAGTTAGACTACCATTTTTTTGCCATTCTCACATTCCAATCACTTAATCTGCACTATCTACACCCTTTCTCCCCTCGCACTGCACCCCACTCCCACCTTTGCATAAATGCTACCCTGTCCACTTGTTTCAAAATAATGGTAGAAAAGGATAGACCGGATCTAGAAGTTAATGTTGTGAATTGAAGGAAGGCCAATTTTCGTGGTATTAGGCAAGAACTTTCAAAAGTTGATTGGAGGCAGATATTAACAGGTAAGGGGATGGCTGGAAAGTTGGAAGTCTTCAAGAATGAGATAATGAGAGCCCAGAGACAATATGTTCCTGTTAGGGTGAAGGGCAAGGCTGGTAGGTGTAGGAAATGCTGAATGACTAGAGAAATTGAGGGTTTGGTCAAGAAAAAGAAGGAAGCGTATGTCAGGTATAGACAGCAGGGATCGAGTGAATCCCTAGAAGAGCGTAAAGGCAGCAGGAGTATACCTAAAAGGGAAATCAGGATGGCAAAAAGAGGACGTGAGATAGCTTTGGCAAAGGGGGTTAAGGAGAACCCAAAGGAATTCAACAAATACAGTAATGCGAAAAGGGTAACTGGGGAGAGAATAGGGCCCCTTTAAGATCAGCAAGGCCACCTACGTGTGGAACCGCAAGAGATGGGGGAGGTTCTAAACGAGTATTTTGCATCAGAGTTTCCTGTGGAGAAGGATATGGAAGCTAGAGAACTTGGAGAAATAAATAGGGACACTTTGAAAAATGTTCATATTACAGAGGAGCAAGTACTGGATGTCTTAAAACACATAAAGTTGGATGCATCCACAGGACCTGATCAGGCCTGCCCAAGAACTCTGTGGGAAGCTAGGGAAGTGATTACTGGGCCCCTTGCTGAGATATTTGTATCATTGATAGCCACAGGCGAGGTGCCAGAAGACTGGAGGTTGGCTAATGTATGCCACTATTTAAGAAATGTGGTAAGGAAAGCCAGGAAGCTAAAGACCGGTGAGCCTGACATCAGTGGCAGGCAAGTTGTTGGAGGGAATCCTGAGGGACAGGATTTATATGCATTTGGAAAGGCAAAGACTGATTAGGGATAGTCAGCAAGGCTTTGTGCATGGGAAATCATGTCTCACTAACTTAAATGAGTTTTTTTGAAGAAGTAATGAGGAGCATTGATGAGGGCAGAGCAGTGGACGTGATCTGTATGGACTTCAGTAAGGTGTTCGATAAGGTCCACATGGTAGACTGGTTAGCAAGGTTAGATCACACGGAACACAGGGAGAACTAGCCATTTGGATATAGAACTGGCTCAAAGGTAGAAAACAGAGGGTGGTGGTGGAGGGTTGCCTTTCAGACAGGAGGCCTGTGACCAGCGGTGTGCCCCAAGGATTGGTGCTGGGTCCACTGCTTTTCGTCATTTATGTAAATGATTTGGATGTGAACATAGGAGGTATGGTTAGTAAGTTTGTAGATGACACCAAAATTGGTGAGGTAGTGGACAGCGAAGAAGTACAATGGGACATTGGTCAGATGGGCCAATGGGCCGAGGAGCGGCAGATGGAGTTTAATTTAGGTAAATGTGAGGTGCTGCATTTTGGAAAGGCAAATCAGGGCAGGACTTATACACTTAATGTTAAGGTCATGGGGAGTGTTGCTGAACAAAGAGACCTTGGAGAGCAAGTTCATAGTCCCGTGAAAGTAGAGTCACAGACAGAAAGGATAGTGAAGAAGGTGTTTTATATGCTTGCCTTTATTGGTCAATGCATTGAGTATAGGATTTGGGAGGTTATGTTGTGGCTGTACAGGACATTGGTTCGGCCACTATTGGAGTACTATGTGCAATTCTGGTCTCCCTGCTATAGAAAGGATGTTGTGAAACTTGAAAGGGTTCAGAAAAGATTGATAAGAATAGAACATAGAACATAGAACAGTACAGCACAGTACAGGCCCTTCGACCCACGATGTTGTACTGAAGTTTTACCCTGAACCTAAGGTCTATCTAACCTCCACCCTTACCTTATACTATCATCCATATGCCTATCTAATTGCCGCTTAAATGCCCCTAATGAGGCCGACTCCACTACCCTCTACGGCAATGCATTCCACGCCCCTACCACTCTCTGAGCAAAGAACCTACCTCTGACATCTCCCCTATATCTACCTTCACTCACTTTAAAACTATGCCCCCTCGTAATAGCTACCTCCACCCTCGGAAAAAGCCTCTGGCTGTCCACTCTATCTATACCTCTGATCATTTTGTACACCTCTATCAGGTCACCTCTCATCCTTCATCATTCTAAAGAGAAAAGCCCTAGTTCTCTCAACCTTTCCTCATAAGACATTCCCTCCATTCCAGGCAACATCCTGGTAAATCTCCTCTGCACCTTTTCCAACACTTCCACATCTTTCCTGTAATGAGGCGACCAGAATTGGACACAATACTCCAGATGTGGCCGAACCAGGCTTTTGTGTACCTGGAGCATAACTTCACAGCTCTTGAACTTAATCCCTCTATTAATGAAAGCTAATATTGCCAGAGTTGGAGGGTTTGAGCTATAGGGAGAGGCTGAATAGACTGGGGCTATTTTCCCTGGAGCATCAGAAGCTGAGGAGTGACCTTATAGAGGTTTATAAAATCATGGATAGGGTAAATAGACATAAATAGGGTAAATTTAGTCCAGGGTGGAGGAGTCCAAAACTACAGGGCATAGGTTTAAGGTGAGAGGAGAAAGATTTAAAAGGGACCTAAGGGGCAACTTTTTCACACAGATGGTGGTGCATGTATGGAATGAACTGCCAGAGGAAATGGTGGAGGCTGGTACAACATTTAAAAGGCATCTGGATGGGTATATGAATAGGAAGGGTTTAAAGGAATAGGGGCCACATGCTGGCAAATGGAACTAGATTAATTGGTCCGCATGGACGAGTTGCACCAATGGTTCTGTTTCCATGCTGTACAGCTCTGTGACTCTATGACTTCACATCAGCTCTCGAGTTGAAACATTAGCTTGCTCTCTTTCCATGGATATTGCCTGATCTGCTGTGATTTCCAGCATTTTTTGTTTTCAGTACAGATTTCAGCATCTGCAGTAATTTACTCCTACTGAAAGAGGAAGCTCTGACTCTTGTTAGGACACATTTACCTAGTGTTCCATGAGTTGGGGATTTTGTTTTTTTTTTAATTTGTTATTTGGAATGTGGGATGCCACTGTCTAGACCAGTATTTATTGGCCATAAGGTAACTGTCCACAAGGTAATTGAGAGTCAAATGTTGTGGGTCTGGAGTCACACAAAGGCCACGCCAGGTAAAGATGGCAGAATTCCTCCCCCCTAAATGACATTAGTGAACGAGCTGAGTTTTTACAGACAATCGACAGTTGTTACATGGTCACCATTGAACTAGCTATAGAACTCCAAATTTTTTACTGAATTCAAATTTTACTAAAATGAGATTTGATCACATGTCCTCAGAACACTAGCCAGGGGTTCTGGGTTATTAGTCCAGTGACATTACTACTGTGCTTCCATCTCCTCAAGGGTGGAAATAAGCCTTTAAACTAGTTCAGCATGGGATCTATTTCATAACCGCATTATTGAAACTTTTATCTAGACGTTTATCCACAAAGCATGTACAGAAACTTCATACAGGTCCAGCTAATACAGCTATCATTCTTTAACTTCATAACTACATATGTGACAGCAGAGAAAAGAATGTGCAAGGGTGTTACCATGAGCTATCATGAAACTGAAAATAGACTGCTGCCATGTGAGAAGAACATCTTTGATGCTCTCCACAGTCAAATAACTTGCTAGCATTCACTGCCAAGATTCACAAATGAATCACAGTTTTGATACCAGAGGATAACTAACATCCACAGAGACTTGGCCAACAAGGAAGGTAATGGCTACAGAAAGAACCTCTGAAGAATTGGGGAGAACGCTTGCTTTCAAAAGCAAATTCTGTGGATTCAGCGCACTGTGAATGCAAGAAATGTGGAATAAAGACAGAAAGTGCTGGAAACACTCAGCATCTGTGCATAGAGCAGCAGTTCATGGGCGGAAATCTCCCACCTTTGGACTGTTTCTGCTACTGAGGACAAATATGGTCCCCAGTGCTGATGGGTGCAGGCTGTATTGGAAAGTGCATGCAATTAAGGTTGGCAGGCAGACCAGGGAACTCACTGATCCAATGGTAGGGCCTGGGGCAGTGCCTGCTGTCAAACCCACTGGCAAAGTTGGGTGTTGCTGAGGCTGACAAGAGACTGCGAGGATGCCTAATTCAGTAGAAATTTGATACTTTAAAACATCAGCATAATTGAAGCTGACAGGCCGTCACTGCGAAGAAACTCCCCCTTCCAAATGATAGCCTTCCACCATGGCAGTGGAGCTCTAGCATTCCCAGCTCAGATGGTGGAGGGATTGAAAGCAGCGTTCGTGGGCCCCAACGGCCTGATACACAGAGGTTGTATCCAGGTACTGGTTGGAATTCAGCCCTTCTGGGAGCTGGAAGTCCCAGCAGGATCACGTCTTATCAGGGAAGCTTTCTCCGACCAGACAACACCACCCATTTTATCTGGCATATTTGGACCCCAGCCAAAGTAGAAATGGGAATCGCAGTGTCACCTGGAGAAATTCAGCAAGAGTTTGGAGAAGTTCATGGCACTGACCCTCCTGCCTCCTTATGATAATAGCTGCTATTTTAAGTTTTTAAAGGACTAAGGCTTTGACTGAATGAATTTGTTTGTAACTGGGTGAGAGAGTGAATGAGTGGGTAAGTGGCTAAAATATTAGGTGGGTGAGTGCGAGGGGTGGACAAGGCCAATGTTTAGGTGTCTGCAGGGAACTGAGGTGGGCAAGTATCTTGGGTAGTCAGGGGGAAGTAATCAAGTCTGGCTGGAAGTGTAGCCACGTCGGGTCAGAGGTGTCATCCATTTGGGGGGAGGGGCAATAGTCAGGTCTGGTTGAGGGTGCGGTCATATGATCGGGGAGTAGTCAGCTGGTATGGGGCTAATCGGGTATTTAGGGAGTAGTAGTTGAGAGTCATAATATATAAGGGTACGGGCCTAGCATAGTAACATAGAACTAGTGCAGATAGTAGTGGAACTTTGGAAGTAAGGTCTCAAATGGCCAAAAGGCCTCTTCTGTACTGTATGATTCTCTGAATCTACGGTCAGAGGGATAGTTGACTGGTCAAGGGTTGTGCTTGGGTGGTTTGGGGAAGTAGACTTGGGTCAGGTCAGGGGTGTAGTCAGTTGGTCAGGTGGTGATTAGTGAGATCTATTGAGTTACAAAGCTGTTAGACAAGGTATGAAACAGTGCAGCATTTCCAGAGTAAGTATTCAGGTCAGTCCTATGTAAATGGTTATAGTCAGAGAATTCCCTCGTGAGTCCAGGGCAGCATGGAATCAGCTGATCGGAGAGTTAAACTTCCTGAGCAATTCTTGTGTGGGTCTAGCATCAAGACTTCCACAGCGGCCTGACTCATTTCTCCCAATGGATGTTCCTTCTCTACATCATCCAGCTATTGGAAAATTTGGACCATGTGTTCTATCTCTTTGTTCAGCCAGGTCGCCTGACCTGCTGCAAATTTCCAGCATTTTCTGTTATAATTTCTTTTTGTGTTGGAAGATTCAAGTATGAAATAACTGGTCACTATGTGGCACCTCACACAAATCAACATCTCTTACTGTACCCTTGTTGTCAGATGTTCTGTTTTAAAAGAGTCTTGTGGTTTCTCACCAACTGCCACGCTGAGTCAAACATTACCCATCTATTTCATCCGGTTTGCTAATTACATTGTGGTTCAGTTTCTCACCGGCTGTGGTGTTGAGCCCAACATTATCCATGTATTTTATCTGGAATCATGACCTTTCACCAAAGTCATTGAGAAGTGATGTTGCTTTCATTTACAGACTTGCTGAACGTCAGTTCTCTTCAGAAATGAATTCAACACTTTGACCAAATTCATGCATTCGCTGATGAACTCATATTTTCTTATCAACAAGTAATGATTGTTACAATCCCAGCTGATGTAACTACTGGACAAATCAGATCCCAGACTGAAATGTGACTTCACGGATCACAATTTTTTTTGTTAACAAAGTGGTGTCTCAATCTCACACACGCGCACGCACACATGCACACACACACAGGACAATTCAGGAGTAAGCAGTTTATTACACAATAGATCTGAAGTTAAACAAGAATAAACTAAACCATTCCCATATAACACACATTTAAAGACTTCGAAACACATTGTAAAATATGACACCATTGATCTCAATAGCATCCCATTACAGTGTTCAAACACCAGACAGAACTCTACCTTCTATCCTAAATATATAAGGGTTGTACCCAATTATTCAAAAAGTATGGTTATGAACCATTGGGGGTCAATTTTGAGTGACTTTGGGTATTTGAATTTTACTGTGTTGCAACTACGGGAAAAGGAGGTGGATTTGTTTCGGCTGTCTGCTGCTGTGTCTAACATAATTGTGGTCTCGTCCGAGATCTTGTAATGCAGGCAATGTGGGTCTGGAATTGGAATTTGGTACTTAGAGTGGGTAATCAGACAATGAGTTTGTACACAGATTTAAGCTAGCACTGGGAATTCATAAAGATTTTTTGTAAGTGTCAGAAGTATTCCTGGCATGGTGGCAGGATACGAAGAAAGTTCGAACCAGCAGAGTTAAACAGCTAACTGAAAATAAAGTTGCCACAGCAAGCTAAGAAGGCAGACATTATAGATGTAATAAAGTAACAGTTGGGCTGAGTGGAAACAGCAAGGCTGGTTGGAATAGGTAGTACATTAAGTGTATCAGTGAACCTTCAGTTGCAGTTTAGGTTAATGGAAATGAGAAAATTGGAGATGGGATGCCAAAGGACAGAAAAAGAGGAGGAGATCGAGCTTCAGTAGGAAGTGTGGTCCCAGCGCAGCTAAGCACTTTCAAAAGACTGTAATGTTTGACTTTTAGCTTTATTTCTTTATTTTTCTACTTTATACTAAAAATTACTGTAATGTTTAACTTTTAACTTTGTTCTTTCTTTCTACCTTGTTCTTAAGATTTGGTACCTAGGTACTTGTACCTGAGATGGTGCCTTGTGTGGTGACATGATACACTTTTTGCTGTACTCCTGTACTTTTGTACCTGAGTACAAGTGACAATGAAAAATCTAAATCTAAATCTAAGAAGAGAAAGAAAGGGAGGAAAAGGAAAGAGAGTTCCAAAAAGCAGTAAAACTTAAAACATTGGAACTAGAGAGGCAAGAGAAACAAAATGAATATATACCACAAACGATGCAGCTTAGGGAAGGTAAACCAGAGGTTTGGGAACAGAATGATTCCAGTCATAATCCATGGTTTAGTCAGAAAATGTTTAAGGTTGTGCAGGCTTTGCCAAAATTTGAAGAGAAGGATTTTTCATGTCATTTCAGAGTTAGCAACAAAAATGAGGCAGTCAAAAACAAATTGGGCCTTCCTCATGCAAAGTAAATTAACTGGGAAATCACAAGTGATCTATCCATCCCTGTTGGAGGGACATTCTAGGGATTATGATGAGGTGAAAAGGGCTATTCTAAACACATATGAGTTGGTCCTGGACACCTACAGGCAGAGTTTTAGGAACTTCCAGAAGTAGCCTAGATAAACCTATACTGAGTTTGAGACAGTTAAATGAAATAATTTTGACAGGTGGATAGGAGCATTAAAGGTTGAGAATACTTATTATGCGCTCAGAGATATTATTCTTTTAGAAGAATTTAAAACTTCCTTACCTTCTGTAATCAGTCCTCATGTAAGAAGTCCAAAGGGTACCAATGGCAAGACAAGCAGCTATAATGGGCAATGATTATGAACTGATCCATAAACCTTTATTCTATCACCCCTAGAAGTTTCAGAAGAATAAAAAGTGGGACAGTGAAAGAAAGGGAGGTCGTGGTCCAAGAACTCCTCCTCAGATTAAGATGGAATTTGCTGAGGGTGGAGTTGAAGTTCAGAAGCTTAAATATTTCTGTTGTAATAAGTTGGTGTGTATGTATTCAGAATGTTGGATGTTGTGAGATAAACCCATTCAACTTATAGAATTTCGTGAAAATGAGTTGGAGAAGAGAAATCAAACAGATAATACATGGACTAAGGTATAGTTCTAACTATAACAAAAAGGCCCAACGCCCAATTCTGCCATTAGTAAAGAAACATGTAAGGTAGGTGAGAATTATGCAAAATTTCTTTTGAAAGGGAAGGCCACTCCTTTTTATAATGACCCATTGGATAGTGTGAAGGCTTTCAAGAAAGTTTACATGTGTCTAATTTGAATAATTCTTTTCTGCTATAGACAATCATTTTACAATTAATATGTCTTCTGCTGTGGGATTCCGAACTCCTCTTTAATTTTGATGTGGTCCAGTGGGTTTCCTCAGTTGGGCCTGAGACATTCTTCACAACAACTGTTCCTTGCTGCATCTGTGCAAGGACGTGAAAATCTGATGGGAGAGCACATGTACGCTGCTCGTCTCAGACAGCAGGATCATTTTAACATGTCGCTGCCATGGGGCATGTGTGCTGAATGGTTACTAATGCTATCAGTTAGATCAACGAAAATCCTGTGTTTTGTCTCTTTATCATAGCAACAATCATTTGGCCTCATTGCACTTCCATGAAACTGTCAAATCTCTATAATAATAGCCTAAGCAAGCCTGAAAGAAGTTAGGATCAACCCTCAGTTGTAAATATTGAGCCGCCTGCAAAGGCCACATAGCAGTTACAGATGCTGCCGGGCCATCCATTCTGGTGTCTCCTCTTAAATAAGACTAATGCCTAATAGGCATCTTTTATTTAAAAGCAGGACCCTTTTTAGCTGAGGGATAAAGGTTCCCGATTTTACAACCAGCAACATCTTCCTGCGGGTGTTCCCCTTGGCCGCTCCCCTCTGTTGCAATGCTGTTTGAGATTTCGAGGCTGGGTGCTGCCATATTGAGGGCGATTTACAAGTGCACAAAGTGATAATGGAGGGGTCAGACACTCTATCTTCCTCCTTTGGTTTTTGTTGTATCACATCCAAAGGAGGAAATACAAGGTTAATTTCAGATGTTGAGGAGCAATGTCTGCATATTTCTTTCAGGAGAAAAAGTGAATGATGATTTATGTGCTAAATTATTGAAATATATGGGGTATACAGCATGAGGAAGAACCTGGAACTTACCTGCCCACTTCCCATCATTTATGTCCTCTTTGCCATCCTACAGCTCCAAACGTTTCTCCTTGATGGAGAGAATGGACAACGGGTTAGTGTCCATTATCTGTTGTCCCTTTCTTTTTCTCTCTAGTGCTATTCTCAGTCCACTCATTTAAGTTCAACACTGAAAGTGGAGATGCCATTTCTTACTATGAGATGCTGTAGCAACAGCAGGTAGACCATATTGGTGTGATCACAGCTATACAGAGAGTTTTATGCCACTTGAGACCATCAGATGAGAAAAGAAACAGTCAAAGGAGAAGACAGAGGTCTGAGGAACACCGTACCATTAATGGAAAGCTCTGGAATAAGTTCAGGACCGAGAGGGAGGGGTTGTTCTAAATTGTCGGCATACCTTTACCACACCTGGTGACTTTATAGCTCTTTATTCATCGCTGACTTGCTTGGTCTGAAGTCAGAGTTGCCACTGACTGCATGGATATAACATCCTTGCAGTGTAGTGATATGCTCAAAAATGGGCCTTTGCTGTTGCACTCTGATTCTTCTGAACCTCATTCCAACCTCTCTTCTTATTGTAAGTGCAGTGTTCTTCCCCTGAAATCCTAATGAGTTTAGCATCTTACCCGTACAACATCATTAACTACAATGTGGCCATTCAAAATTTACTACCACTTGTTTACTAACAACAGGAATAAACAGGATATTAATGTTTATCAGTTACTCTGCAAGGGATAATCAAGCTTTTTTATTGCTTTGAAGTTCTTGTGCTTTATTTCACTGAACAAATCAGCTTAGAACTATTTTGAGAGGCTCCACTCGTCAGTAGTCTATTAAATCTTTAATGTTAATTTATAAGTAACAAAGCAGCTTTTGCTACATCTTCAGTTTGGATTTAAACTAAGTAGCTCGACAGAGAAAAAGGAGCCCTAAAGCCCCATGTGAACTGTAGATTTCTCTATCCACAACAGCAATCTGAAAATCTCTCATTACTGTTGGTCAGTACTGTTGTGAAAAAAAAATCCATATACTATATACTCAATAATGCATCAATACAAGCATTTTCCCTCCAACAGCAGGCAAAGTGTGCAAAAAAAAACGAAGAGATTTTGTGAGGCTGTACATATAAGGAGTGGAGGCTTTCTGAGAAGAGGCTGGTTCTTTTGAAACGATAGTGAAACAATAGTGCCCTGATGTTCCTGAGATGGGAATAGAATCCATATTCTTTATTGGTGAATAGAAGTTGCAAAATAGGACAGTCATTCAATGATTAGTTAACTTTAAAATATCAGTAATTCCTGATTGCGAAGCAAACGGATATCATTTAATATACTTCCTGCTTTTTGTGAAAACAATGAAATAACAGGAAAGAGTTGGGTGACAGCACATGCAAGTTTGAGTCTCCCATTAGGTGAATCAACCAAAATATCACTTTAATTTGATAGCTGAACTGAATTTTTGTTTTCTTTTAAAATGTCTTTTAAGCATTATAGTGTGTTATAGTGTGTGGTACTTCCAGACAATGGGGTTTTCAGTCCAACACACCAGGTTCTATTACAGTTAGCTGTACCTCAGTTGAAAGCATTCTGACATGGATCTCTAGGTTCAAGTCCCACCACAGAGGCCTGAATAAAGAAATTACAGGCCAACAGTCTAATAGAATACTGAGGAACTGCTGCTTTGTCAGAGTTGCAGTCTCTCGGAAGAGATATTAAACCAAGGATCTGTTTTGAGGAAGGGTTATGGGACCCGAAACGTGAACTCTGATTTTTTCTTCACAGATGCTGCCAGACCCACTGATCTTTTCCAGCAACTTCTGTTTTGTTTCAAAGCTCCATCTCCCATCCTAGATGGATACAAAAGACCATGTGGTAGAATCATAGAATCATACAGTACGGAAGAGGCCATTCGGCCTATTGAGTCTGCACTGCAAAAACTACACTAAATCTGTTCTTGTCCCACTTTCCAGCACTTGGGCAAATTATATTGAATGTTATCATATTTCAAGTGCTCATCCAAGTACTTTTTAAAGGTTGTGAGGTTTCCTGCCTCAATTACCCTCCCAGACACTGTATTCCATAACCCCACCACACGCTGGGTGAAAAATATTTCCTCAAAACCACACTAAACCTCCTGCCTTTCATGTTAAAATTATGCCCCCTTCTTAATGACCCTTCAACTGATTGAAACAAATGCTTTCTATCCACGGTGTCAATGCTCCTCACAATCTTTTGCATGTAAATCAGTTCCTCACAGTTTTCTGTGCTCTAATGAAAACAATCCAAGCTTATCTAGCCTCCCTTCATTGCTCCATTTCAGGCAACATCCTATTGAATCTAAGGTGTAGAGCTGGATGAACACAGCAGGCCAAGCAGCATCATAGGAGCAGGAAGGCTGACGTTTCAGG
>NC_063338.1:27300003-27360138 GCF_021869965.1 Rhincodon typus | reverse complement strand
GACAAGTGCTCACCGGAACTAAAGACCCACTCCCCGCCATGGACAGGACCAATGTCATCTACAAGATCCCCTGCAGAGACTGCGAGAAGCACTACATCGGACAAACAGGAAGGAAATTAACAACAAGAGTACATGAACACCAACTGGCTACAAAAAGACGCGACCAATACTCACTCATCTCAATCCACATGGACACGGAGAACCACGACTTCGACTGGGACAACACCAAGATCCTGGGACAGGCTAGGCAGAGACAAGCACGAGAATTCCTGGAAGCATGGCACTCCACGAAGCGGGCTATTAATAAACACATTGAACTCGACCCCATATACTTTCCACTATGGAGGAAACCCGGAAGTGAGGCAATCCATTGCAACGGACCCCAGTTTTTAAAAACCAGGTGGGAAAACACACTGACGTTTCATCAGAGGCTGCACTGAGGATGTTACCAAGCACGGTAACGAAACGTCTGCGGAACAACAAACCAGCTCGGCGAGCCAACTAACCTCAACACCCACAACCCGAGCTACAGATCTATGCTAAGACCATTGCCAGCACGAAGCAGTCGGCCAGTCTTGAGTCCCTTTGCCAGGCTGCCACTGTAGAACCGTGTCGCCAATCTTCGGCGCCATCTTGTCTATACAGATGACACTGCTGCCGTGGATCCACGCTGGGCCAATCCCGCTGCTGAAACTGTCAGGTCCCGCACCGAGCACTGGGCCTGAACTGAGCTCCTTCCGCCACTTGGAACAAATCATGCCTCTGATGTGCTGGATACCTAGCTGCTGTCCAAACTCTCCACGGAAGGTAATTAAGGTTAAAAGTTAACAAAAAGCTGCAAGAAAAAGAAAGTAAAAAAAGATGGAGCAGATGAGTTCCGGCCTCAGATGGTCTGCGGAATCAGACCATGGAATATAATGTATTTGTAGCCTGGCAGAATGATATTTTCATTGTTGTTGATCCGGACCAATTACAATGACCTGACTGATATTTGTAGGCCTGGGATCTGTTGAAAAACATGTTGTTTAGAGACATGTGGTGGCTAATGCGGTCTCGGACAACGTGAAATATTTAACCAGTGCACGGCAACAAGGCAAAACAAAGGCAAAGGAGACACTTGCAGTTTTCCACTGCTTGGTAACTAGTTATGTCATTACCAAACTCAAAACCATTTCCTTTCAAGAACTTGGCTAGAGGTCCATCTCTATGGTGTATTTTGATCGGACATTTCTGAGCAGCAAATGTTCAAACATTAGGGTTTCATCCATCTCATTATGGCCCTGTAAAAGACACGCTGAACTGTTTATGCTCTGCAATCATGCACAATGCACTGAAATTTAAAACCCAAATCTTCTGTCTTACACTTTTTCACGGGAAATAAAACTTACTGAACAGATAAACCTGTCATGAGTAGAGACCTACAGTATAGGCGGGAGAAGAATTTACAGAGTCAAATACGATAAAATGGAGAGCCCTGAAAGGTTGAAAGTCACTCACAAGCTCCAAAGGTGTCATTGCATCATTTTAAGTTAGTCAACCAAGTTTACAAAAGCAGTTGTCTGCCCTTTATTCTACAATGAAGGCTTGATATTCAAATCTGAAAGTCCTATGCAGCCTTCATGTCTTAACACCAAATATCATTTGACAGGTACCTTTTATAATTGGTTAGTTCTATAAATATTTTAATTATAATACAGAGCAGAAACTTTATCAAAATGTGCCTTGATCCTTTTGTTACAGTTCAATGGTCCAGTGGGTCTTGATAGTTTGATTGACTTAAGATGCAGCCGTCCTTCCTGCCTGCACGCAAATATTTTAAGTCAGGCCATGTTCAGCTGTGAAGCAGTCATGAATGGATGTTTGCCAGCATCATCTGAAAAGATAGCTGAGTCAGATCAGAGCTTTGATCTTCTTTGAATAGCTTCATCTCAAGCCAGAACTTTTTAAAAAATTTTCCTTGAAATGTGGGTAACTCTAGCATGGTAACATTTTGCCTATCCCAATTGCCTGAGGATATTAAGAGCCAGCTGCAGAGGGTATGATTTTTAACCGTCACAGGGCTGAGATTAGAGGTGGGCGGGCACTAAAAACTGCAACGTTGGCCTGTTTGCCAGCTGTATCCTGCCCCAGGGCCATTCTTGCTGATGTTGGGTGAAGGGGCAGTGCGGTTATCTGCCTGCTGATGGCATGCAGACAATTTGCTTTATATTTAAGCAATTCAACTAGCTTTGATTTCCAAGGACAGGGCATTCAGGTGCTGATCGCCTATCAGAGTACGCTTTGAAATTCTGTGAAGCTAAGCGTGTAATTTTACTTCCCCCATTAGAGTTTTCACTGTGACATGGCGAGGTAACTGTAAAAGCTTTGGCGCCCACTTTACCATTATGGGTCTTGATGTCTTCCTTGATCCAGAGGTGGCTTGAAGCAGACAGCTCACCTCCAAGTCATTTGTATCAGATTTAGCTGGAATGCTTGTACAGAAAGGTAGTTCAGAAGCTTCTGGAAATACATATAGAGCTTTGGCAATTTTATGAATCCAGTAAGAGTGTTCACTTTTAAACAAAACAGAGTTTACACTGAAAAAATATAGAAGATGATACCATTTTCTTTGAGATTTCTTTTATTTCTCCCTGGCCATGTTATGTACTTTGGAAGACCTCAGATTTGCATCCCCCATCATCAGGAACATAAGAACTAGGAGTAGGAGTAGGAGTAGGCCAACTGGCCCCTTGAGCCTGTTCCGCCATTTAATAAGATCACGGCTGATCTTTTTGTGGACTCAGGTCCAATTATCCGCCTTCTCACCGCAACCCTCAATTCCTTTACTGTTCAAAAATCTATCTTTGCCTTCAAAAGGCTCACCCGTTGCGCTTAATCAGACAGAAAAACTGTCTTCTGGCCATTAAGTGGATACTCTGAGGAAAATCTCAAAGTGTGACCGTTCCCCACACTGAGTGGAATTCTGCTGTTTGTTTGAGCTGGATGGTGGGGCTCACAAGCTCATACAGCAAACCCTATAGCATTGAACTGTAGTAAACTTTAGGTAAGTTTAGGTGGAAGTGATAGGTTCCCATCTCTGAAGGACATTAATCCACCAGAGGATTCTCACAACAATCTGACAGTTATTATGGTTACTTTGCAATTTTCATGATAGAACTGGAACCGATAACATCTTGATTACAATGTTAGTGCCATAAATAACTATTGGATTACTATATCCTCAAAGTGGATTTGACTGAGAAAATTTTTTATTGGCCTGAATTTCACAGACAGAGGTGAACTGATTAGAATCTTTCCACTGACCTTGAAGAAAGTTATCCACAATGTTCTAGCCATCTCAGTGTTATGGATTTCTTTTCTCACAATGTCAAATTGAATCTGGTACCAACCTTAGGCATCTCCAGGTGTCCAGTCCCCATGATGACACCAAGCAGCTGGACAAATTGAAGAATTCTCAACAGAAAACCAGAAACTAAAAGCACTGGTTATTTTAAAGACAGAACATTTTAAAGACAGAAAAATCAATGATTGGCATTTGTACATGGAGTTAAAATAGAAGTTGAAAGATCATAAACATAAAAACAAACTCGCAGAGTCACTGACTCAAGAAACTCTGGACAGAGAGAGAAAGAAACAGAAAATTCCAAGGATATTCCAAGGAGCGACAGTCACAAGTGGTTTGACCTGTGTCATTAAACGTGGAGCTGGAAAAGCACAGCAGATCAGACAGCATCAGAGGAGTAGGACTGAAGAAGGGTTTTGGACTGAAACGTTGACTTCCCTGCTCCTGGGATGCCGTTTGACATGCTGGGCATTTCCAGCTCCACATTTATTGACTCTAGCTTCCAGCATCTGCAGTCCTTTTATGTTCCATGTGGTTTGACCTATTACCTTGGTGCTTCAGGAATGTGGGGTCTCGCTGAAATCAGTCTGTCTCACTGACAGCTAACAGAGTTGGATGAGTGGATGGAAGCTTCAAGTCCCAGGGGTTCAGGTGGTGATAGGGGAGCGGTGTCAGAGATGGTGGGCTTTCAAGCCACTGGTGGCATGTTGGTGACTGGTCCCAGGGTGGTGGTTGGGAGGGGGCTGAGGTGGTAATGTATTGCATTTCGGGTGTACAGTGTGGTAGGTAGTAGTCAGAGTCCTGGAGGGTGCGACCAGGCATGGGAGGTATAGTTAGGGATGCATGTGGCAAACTGGATGGGAGGGTCAGCCTAATTGTCATCCAGGAGTTAGACTATGTTTTTAATTGTTTAACCTTAACTATTAACATAACAGAAGTGGAACTCTCTGAATTCTCTGAAATTAGGGGGCCCCTTTAGAGAGTTCCACACACAGGTGTGTTGCCCATCAGAATCTTCAATTCCCAGCCAATTTCCACAGCCTCGGGATTCTGCAGGCACATGGCTCACGATGCAGTGCATGGTTTAGAAATGATTCCATTGCCAGTGGGATATCTGAGCCCATATGTTTAAGTAGTCACTTCTTGGCAAACACTGGAAATTCTGTAGCTGCAAATCATGAAATGTTGTCCATAACTAGGAAATCTGGATCCCAAATCCTGCAAACATTTCTTGAAATTTTCTCAGAACACTGTACATAATAACTTCAATGAAGTTATTGCAACAATCATAGACAATGAGTAAGGTATGGCATTGTAACTTACAAAAGATCAGTGCCAAACCTTAATCAAGCCATAGCCGCAATTATGGCCAGCAGATATAGACCAAGAGTCATGAAATCCATGATCCATTAGTTTGTTTTTGATGGCGTTGGCAGGACATCGAAAAACTGACTCTTCACAGATTGCTCAATGTTCAACTAATTCACTGAAATAAGATGACAAGGACTGGACTGAATGACAAAGAGGAAGAACTGGGAAATGAGAGAAGGAAGGGAGAGCGGAAAAGAGGAAAATAGAAACAAAGTGAAAGAAAGGGTGAGGAGGAAAAGAGAAATACAAAGAGACAGTGAGAAAGAAATATGAACCAGTGAAAGAAGGAAGAATGAAATAAAACGAATTAAATTACATTTAATTAGTTTCCACTACATCTTCAGGCCATGCCAAAGCTAATGAATTGCTTTGAATTATTGTCATTGTTGTGAAGAAGAGAACCACAGTAGCCAATTTGAACTTTAAAAAGATCCAAAAAGACCAATAAGAAAAAGGGCCAGTTGGTCTTACTATGGAAATTATGAGTGAGGGACAAAAACTTGGCCAAGATCAGAAGCACTTCCCTGCTCTTCTCAATCATACCTTGGGAATTTCCATATTCACATAATTAGCTAGGCATAGCCTTAGTTTAAGAATTCCTCTCTAAGAGAAAAGTGTTCATAATTTATCATTGCCGCAGTAATGCATTAAAATTCCAATCTGGATCAGATATTTGTGTCATGGAGTGGGACAAACATTCTCTCTCAGGTATGAAAATGCAACCTACTGCATTGAGGTATCACCGAGGGCTCAATGTTTACACCCTGATGAAGAGGGCTTCCTGGCTCATCCTGCCTACAAGCTGGTCTAGAGGTGGGATGGGAAGGGTGGCAGGGGTCTGACTTAATGACTGTTTTTTGGAGCTACACTTGGATTTTCTAGTCAGCCTTCAGGTTCCCTGACAAGTGGAGTGGGGACAGTGTGGCAACAGCCAAGAAGTCTCTGGTTGTGGGCCAGGAGTACAGCTAGTGTTCCCAATGGCACCCTACACACGCGCACACACGTATACACACACGTACACGCACACACGTACACACACACGTATACATACACGTACACACACACACACGTACAAACACGTACACACACACGTACACACACGTACACACACACATACACGTATACACACACACACGTACACACACACGTATACACACACACGTGCACACATGTGCACACACGTACACATACACACACACATACGTACACACACACATACACGTGTATACACCCACACACACATGTACACACACGTACACACACACGCGCGCGTACACACACGCGTACACATACACACGTACACACACACGTGTACACACACACACACACACGTGTACACACACACATGTACACACACACGTACATACACACACAGACATGTGCACACACATAGACGTGCACACACACACACATACACACACACGTACACACACACGTACACACACACAGACATGTGCACACACATAGACATGCACACACACACATACACGTACACATGCACGTGTGCACACACACACACAGACACACACGTACACGTACACACACATATACACACACACACGTACACGTACACACACACATGTACACACACACACACACAGACACACACATGTGCACACATGTGCACACACGTACACATACACACACACATACGTACACACACACACATACACATGTATATACACCCACACACACGTACACACACGTACCCACACGCGCGCGTACACACACATGTGTACACACACACACATACACACACGTGTACACACACACACATACACACACGTGTACACACACACGTACACACACACATGTACACACACACACAGACACACACATGTGCACACATGTGCACACACGTACACATACACACACACATACGTACACACACACACATACACATGTATATACACCCACACACACATACACACACGTACCCACACGCGCGCGTACACACACATGTGTACACACACACACATACACACACGTGTACACACACACACATACACACACGTGTACACACACACGTACACACACACGTGTACACATACACACACACACACGTACACACACACATGTACACACACACGTACATACACACACAGACATGTGCACACACATAGACGTGCACACACACACATACACGTACACATGCACGTGCGCACACACACACACAGACACACACGTACACATACACACACACACACGTACACGTACACACACACACACACAGACACACACAGACACACACGTACACGTTCACACACACACGTGCACACACATACACATACACACACACAAGCACACACGTACACACACACGTGCAACACGTGCACACACGTACACACGCACGTGCGCGCACACACACGTTCACACACACACACACGTACACGCACACACACACTCACACACTCACACATGCGTACACAAACACACACACACACACGAGCACACATGTACACACACACACACATACACACGTGCGCACACACACACCTTGCTGAATCTATCTTTTCCTTCAAGTTTGAAAACTTTACTTTTCAGTGCACTCTCCCTCACTTTCATGCCATGTGCCATACTGCCACTTCCTCTAGCTGGCTGATCTCCTTGATTGTCAACAAGTCCACCCTCTGGCCACTAATTACCCAATTCAGAGGAACTCACAATCCAGTGTTCCTTTAAACCAATGTTGCTGAAAGAGTGGGCAAGATTTTACCCCGTGTTCCACCATCCCGAGTTGGTTGGGGGCTTGCTTCTGAAGCACAAGATTTTGGGTTTAAATCTTATGCAAGGACTTGAGCATAAAATCATGGCTGAAATACAGTGTGAGATTGAGCAAGTGTCACGTTGGCAAAAGTGCGGCCTTTGCTTTGAGATGTTGAACCAAGGGCCCAGCTGCCTGCGTGGGTGAATGCAGCATTAGTTTGAAAGAAAGCAGGAAGGCCTGTCCAGTCCAAAATTTATCCTCAACCAACAGATTATCTTGTTATTATCACATTGCATTGTGAGAGTTTATTGAGTGCAAATTACTTGTTGTGCTTCCACCTTCTCCCTACCATGATGATGCCCTGGCAAGTGTGACCACATTTTTTAAGGTTTTAAAATTATTGTCCTTCTCTTCCTTGCAACAGATGGCTGTAGCTTCTTCTCAGATATAGAGCCTCCTATCAACCTTCCAGTGTTGAGAGGGATTGAAGAGCTGCTTAAGTGGGTCTATCACTCAAGGCGATGTGACTGCAAAATATCAACAAATGATTTTGAATAGCATTACATTTTTCATGAACCTCATTGGAGAAGATAGGTTTCTGGAATCTGAAATAATCTAATGACTCTATGTTGCTGCTTGTTATTCATAGTGAGAAGTTCCTGATTATCAATATAATTGATCCATATAGAACCATAAGGGTGCTATTAGAAACTAATAAAGGTTATATTAACTTACTAACAGATTCACATCAACAAGCTTTCTGCTTTCATATCTTGCTTCCTTGGCATGTGCTGAGAAGTTAAGTTTGTATATTTGTAATAAAATATTCCGTACAATATAAGAAGAAAGTTAATTGAGTCTACTGAATGCAGATTTAGTAAAGATGTAAGGTGTGACAGAATGAAATTTATACTCACTGTTTGTTGTGGATATGCCCTGGGCTATTGCTACTCTGGGATAATATCTTCACAATATTGATGGTTCTTTTGAAAATGAGTATCGTTAAAATCCTGCCTGAACATTATTAGGCAAACCAGTTGTGGTTTATGGCCCCAAGCATAAAGCGCAATTACATTTTGCAAGATTTTAAGTAGTTAAGAAACCCCATACGTCAAGTTGGAAAAGCACCTCTGGCACTGGTTTTAAAGTAAGCCCAATAATCTTATAGATGTCATAAGGTAGAATCTCTCCTTTGGGCACAATCATAAAACAATGACCAAAATACATTGGAACTTAACACTGGTTATAGGCTATGTGCAGGTTCTTTTAAAGATTATTTGCATAAGTGCGAATGCAAAAACTTCCATGAACCAGCACAAATCGAATATAATCATTTTCTGCTTTTCATTAAAATCATCCTTTGGTGAACTTAAGAATGGTGACCTGGTTCAGATCAAACAGTCCAGTCCGCTGTGCATGAGTAACTAGATTTAAAATCACTGAAAATGACTTTAATAAATATATTGACCAACTTAATAGTTCACTGGTGTACACTAGTCAGTTTCTTAGTATATTCAATAGTTTTTGATATGAATGAACATTTAACATCTTTAAGAGCTGAGTTCTCCATGCAGATCTACGGTAATACCAACAAGACAGGAAAAAATTCCCAGAATCTCATGGATTTGTATTTTTGTTTAATGAAGAAGCAACATTTGAACAAGAATGCCAATTGGAAAAGGTAAGCTAAGAGTTGGCAATAATAGAAGGTTAACCATCAGGTAAAAACAGGTGAGGTTGAACAATTGCATGGATAGGTCAACAACATCAGAAATGAGACAGTGAGAGAAATGACAGTGTAGAGTGCAGTGAACATGGAGAGATGCTTACGGCTCTTAATGGACTGGCTAATTATGGCTGGTAGAACATTTAAGATGTGCCTACTAAGACCTGCACACATTAAAAAATGTTTTTGAAGAATTTGAATATTTGAAGAACTTCCAGAACCAGTGCATTTAATGGAATCTCACAATTTGACCTGACGACCTGACCAGTACAGTCTAAACTTATTTAGGTCAATTGAAGCTTGAACCAGTACAAAAGACTGCAGAAAGCATAAGTGCAAGTGACCAATACATTAATTTTTCCAATGTTTTGAGCCACTTCAACCGATCAAGCCTTGGAATCTAGTCACTGAATAAGCAGAAATTGCCCATTTGTTGGTGTTTATGGACTCTGAGTCATAAGGTCATGACTTCAATTTTCCATTGGTGAGCACATAATTTAGGCCTCGGTTTTAGTGCAGTGCTGATGGAGTTTTGCACGGTGGGAGATACTATTCTTAGGACCATTGATTCACTTACCCAGTCTCCTTCTTAGAATGTGAAAGATCTCAAAGCATTATTCAAACAAAATTAGGGTGATCTTCCAATGTCATAGCCAACAGTTATAGTTACAGGAGTGACTATATTTAAAACACACTTTGCTGTGAAGCACTTTGGAATATTTTGAATTTATCAAAGGTGCCAAATAAATGCCAGCTGTGTCTCTCTTTTAATATTGTGAACACCATAAGGAAGAGCTTCAATAATTGTAATCATTTTGTTGGATAAAATATCATTGTGGTTATGTTACTGGGCTGAGATTTCACAGAACCTGGACTAATGATCTTGCAACATCAGTTCAAATCCCACCATTTTAGATGGGGAGTTTAATTTTAAATAGATCAGGAATAAAACACAAATATCAGTTTTTTGACCACAAAATTACTGGATTGTTAGAAAAGTCCATCTGATTCATTGATACTGTTTAAGGAGGGAAGTCTAACCTTATCCATTCTGGCCTGCATGTGACTCCGGGCCCACAGAAAAGTGTTTGATTTCTAACCAGTCTCTGAAATAGGCTAGCAAGGTTGTATCAAACGGCAACAAAATTTGATAATGATAATATAATGGGACACCCTGCAGCTTCAGTGTTTTTATACGATCTGTGTTTGATTATTTTTCCATTGACTGATCTGTGTTCACCAAGCTTGATTAATTAAGTCTGATTGTTGGCTCTAAGAGCTAAAGTAACAGAAGCTTCCAAAGGAGCTTGAGCAGTGAGCACATCATTAGAGATAATGTGATTATTGCGATATTGTAAAGCCACATAAATAAATCTGTTGTAGACTTAGAAATAGTGTCATCTTTGCACTGGGGTAAAACAGATATATAGAAAATAGAAGAAACAAGCAAATACACAACATGCCCCCTCCCCCTAGCATTGGCCTAGGCATTCTGTTTGGATGTTAGAAAGATACAGCCATCCTATTCAACCCAAATTTGGGTGAATTTCCAACAGGGCAGTCAAGCTCCAGCCTGTCATAGTCATACTCTCAGAATCATATTTTTCAATCAACATCCCAGATTCCTCCTGTGATATGTCCTGTTCCATCAAAGATGAAGGTACAGCAGTGGTTGGGAGGAAGTAGTCCTGGGTGTCTTCAACATTGCTTCAATAATAGCAATTTCATTACTGTAAAACATTGAGTTGGGTGGAAGGTGGTAGATATAATGACTAGATAGCCCTGTACAGGGTGGTAAGAGAAACAAAATGAAGGAAATGTTATCTTGGCCTGCCCTAGATGCATCTGTCCATGGCTGTATTGTTAGAGGGTACACAGTCTAAGCCTATCTTCACACCAAGGACACCCTGAAAAAATTTGTGTGGCACCTCCACTGTGCTAAATGCAATAGATTGAGAACGGATCTATCAACTCAGCAATGGTCATCCACGATGTGCAATGGAAGCCATTATATTCTACCTCAATCTGTAATCCAGAGCCGGGTGTATACGCAACTTTCCAAGCGTTACCCATGGACACTCAGTTTGATTTCTGCCAGGAGCACTCAACTTCAATCCCCATCCTTGGTCCAAATATGGACAAAAGAGCTGAATTCTAAAGGTAAGGTGAGAGTGACTGTCCTTGACATCAAGTCAGCATTTGGCCAAGTGTGGTAGCAGGGAATCGTAGAAAAACTGAAGTCAATGGGAATGGGGGACAGTCCATTTTATCCACAGGTTGGAGTTGCAGCTAGCAAAAAGGAAGATTATTGTGATTGTTGGAGGCTAATTATCTCAGACCTAGAATATCTCTGCAGGAGTTCATCAGGAAAGTGTCCTAGGCCCAACCATTTGTTTTATCAATGACCTTGTCTCTATCAGAAGTCCAGAAGTAGAGATTTTTGCTGATCATTGCACAATGTTCAGCAACATTCATGACTTTTCCGACATTGAAGCTTATCAAGTCTGCATTCAAGGGGGGTCCTGAGAGTCATCCATACTCATGCTGTCAATTCACTAATCTACAATCCCCTGTGACCTGCCCCCCACAATTTCTTTTCCACCATCATTCATGTGCACCTGGGTTCCACAATCCGAGACTTGAACTGGGTGTTATACCTGGAGCACCCACCAACCATGGCAATTCCATAGAACCTCCAACCTCTGACTGGGTAGTTTCCACTGGGTCCTTGTTGCTTTGTGTAGGCTTGTCACTGGCCAGTCAAGACCTTGATTAGCACTTAATTCCCTAAAAGAGGTGATGCAGGACCTTGCAGCCAATGAATGAGACTTCATCATCGCTACCAAAGTGTATATTTCATTATTTCCTTCTGTGAAAACTGAGTGGTAGTAATTATTCAGTGCTTCTACCATCTCTTCCAATACTTGTGAGTTTATATTGATCAGCTCTTATTGCCCTACCCGACTTTAGTTTTCTTTTGGTTAATTATGTGTCTGTAGAACACTTTATTTTGTTTGAATTCCTTGACTAAAAGAATTTGTAATTTCTCTTTGACATCCTGTTTTTTTTTAAACTTCTCACTTGATATCCTGCATTTTATTTTGTCCTCTTCTTCTGTATTATCTAAATACTCCTCCAAGCTATTTTCTCATAATTCAAGTATGCCTTGAATTCTTTACTCGGCCAGAATGCCCAGAAATAGTTGGTTTGTTTTCAATATATCATGGAACAATTGTCTCTTGCACACTGTTGACTGTCCTATCCAAGCTTTCCCTCTATAGCCTGTCTCTTTTGTTTTTCACCAATTTTCTCCCCAGTTATCATCTTTAGTTCCAGCCCATTTCCTCATAATTCGGTTTTTTCTCTATTTGAATACTTTATGCTTTCTCCTACATCTGTCACTCCTAATCCTAACCTTGAACATTACCTCATTGTATTCACAATGACCAAGATGTTCTTGGGCTCCCTTATCTGTTCTGGTTCATTACAAGATCCAGCAGTGGTTTTTTCACTTGTTGGATTTCTTACATAATAAGTGAGAAGAAAGACTAAGATATGCCAAAACAACTCGATTTCCTTTTCTTCTCTTATTATATTTTGGGGTGGCATGGTGGCACAGTGGTTAGCACTGCTGCCTCACAGCACCAGGTACCTGGGTTCGATTCCACCCTCAGGTGACTGTGTGGAGTTTGCACATTCTGTCCATGTCTGCGTGGGTTTCCTCCGGGTGCTCTGGTTTCCTCCAACCGTCCAAAGGTGTGTAGGCTAGGTGAATTGGCCATGCTAAATTGCCCGTAGTGTTTAGGGATGTGTAGATTAGGTGGGTTTATTGGGGGATGGATTTGGGTGGGATGTTCTGAGGTTCAGTGTGGACTTGTTGGGCCCAAGGGCCTGTTTCCACACTGTAGGGCTTCTATGATTCTATGATACTTTTTCTTGCCAGTTTTTTGGGGACATCTGAAATCTCCTGTGATTCTTATTCATGCTTCTTCCTGAATTCCACTGTGGATCTATAGCACACCCTATGGTGATGCATTCCATCTTAACTTTTGACTAAATCCATATGCATTTTGAATAATAACAATAGTAGAACATACGGCCTGACAAACCTGCTTCGCTGTCCAACACGATCATGGCAGATCTTCTGCTTCAAATCCACTTTCCCATGTCTCTTGATCCCCTTTAATTCCAGAAGTCCGTCTGTCTCAAAATCGATTAAAATCAGTGATCGATGATCTGCAAATGTCTGGGGTGAGAAATCTAAGATTCACAGTTCTCTAAGTGAAGACATTTCTCCTCATATCAGTCCTAAATAATCTTCTTTATCCTGATCTTGTGCCCTCTTGTTCTAGGCTATCCAGCCAGCAGAAAAATCTTCTCAAAGCCTATCCCAACAAGTCACTTCAAAACCGTGTAAGTTTAAATGAGATCACTTCTCGTTGTTTGAAACACTAGGGAGGATAGGGCCAAGTGACATCTATCACCATTGGTAACATCATCAATGCACCTCCAGTGTGCCTCCAGGGGTATATTAACAAACATGTAGAGCTGGACTCCATATACCAACCACTAAGAAACAAATCCGGAAGTGATGCAAACCACCCCAGCAAACCAAGACACATAAATAACAAGTGGGACAGAACACCGATGCTTCAGTGGAGGCGCACTGATGATGTTATCTAGCACGTCTGCAAACAAACTTACCAGCTCAGCGAGCAAGTCAACAACCAAAATGTCTGTATAATTATAGCCATACCTATTGTACTCCAATCTCCTTTCAATAAAGGCCAACATGCCATTTGCCTTCCTAACTGTGTGCTAATTTTCTCCGTTCATCATACAAGCACACAGAGTTTCTGTGAATATTGTCACTTAGAAGTTTCTCCCTTTTAAAAAAATACTGCTTTTCATTTTTATTATCAAAGTTAAGAATCTTACATTTCCCAACACTCTACTCCAATTGACACCTTGTTGACCACTCACCTAGCCTTCTCTATATCTGTTTGCAGCCTCTCCTTCCTCCTTAAGGCTTCCATTCCTACCAAGCTCTGTATCATTAACAAACTTCAATACACTATTGTTGAAATTGTTATCCAAGTCAATGTAAAATTGTAAATAGTTGAGGTCCCAACATGGAACCTCAAAACTTCCAGTTTTCCTTCGCAATGGAGTGTATATGGGGTCGATCTCTATGTGTTTGTTGATGATCTTCTCAGTGGAGAACCAGGCCTCTAGGAATTCCCGTGCTTGTCTCTGCTTGGCCTGTCCCAGGATCCTGGTGTTGTCCCAATTGGACTGGTGATTTTCCTTGTCCATGTAGATGGAGATGAGTGAGTATTGGTCATGTCTTTTTGTTGGTAATTGATGTTCATGTACTCTTGTGGCTAATTTTCTTCCTGTCTGTCCAATGTAATGTTTGTCGCAAGGAATCTTGTATATGACGTTGGTCCTGTCCATAGTGGGTAATGGGTCTTTGGTTCGGGTTAGCAGTTGGTATAGGGTTGATGTGGGTTAGTGTGACGCTCTGATGTCCAGTGGTCATAGGAGTCTTATGGTCACTTTTTTCCCATTTCCTTAAGCAGTGCACTCTTACTTAGACACCATCTCCTTAGGGCAACACCTTCCAAATCCATGACTACTACCATCGAGAAGAACAAAGGCAGCTGATACATGGGAACACCACCACCTTCAAGTTCCCCTCCAAGCCTCTCACCATCCTGATTTGGAAATATATTGCCATTCCTTCACTGTCACTGGGTCAAAACCCTGGAATTCCCTCCCTAAGTGCATTGTGGGTGGATCTACAATATATGGTTCAAGAAGCCAGCTCGCCAACACATATGTTCATATGTTTGTACTCGATCTATTGGCTTCTCCCAGCACTGTTCATTCACAGCTTTGTCTTGGGTATACTGGATTCCATGGAAGTTCCATGGACTACCAGATCTGTTCCAACATTCTTACTAGGACATCTGCTTTACCTGACTGCCTCGATGAGTTTGACATGGGTGCGCAGAGCACCTTTTCAACATTTATGATAACACAAAATTTGGGAGTACTGTGAAGAGAACAGGAATACATTTCAACAGGCACACACAGATTGGTGGATTGGGCGGATACTTAGCAGATGAAATAGAATGCAAGTGAAGTGATACATTTTGGTGGGAGGCAGGAGGAAAGACATTATAATGTAAAAGGTAGAGTTCTGCAAAGGGGGCTTGGGCTTTTATCAACATATCTCACCACCACCTTCTCAAGTGGAACTAGGGATGGGCAATAAATGCTGGCCAGCCAGCGACGCCCACATCCCACAAAATAAATTTTTTAAAACATCATTGAATGAGATAGAATCAGTTGAGAAAGTGATTGATAAGATGCAGGATTCTTGGCTTGCTAAATAGAGGCATAGGCTTAGATTCTACTCTCCGGAGATGGGTTAGGAGGCAGCAGAACTAGTAAAAGAGTGAGAGACAGGGAATCAGGAGGGATGTCTGTTGTCTCCCCACTATCATGGGATAATTTGAATGCTAGTAATGGCTGCCCACCAACCACAGGCAGGCAGCCAAGTAAACTAAATATTGGAATATAATGGCTATTTTATGTGCTGCCATAATTTTTCTGGTTCCTTTGGCATGTTTTGAGAGCAAGTCGAGGCAGCCTCCTTCTGGACTAGAGCCATCTTCTGAGTTTATAAACACTGCCCTAGCTTTCAATTCATAGGAGGTGTGGATATAGTTATGAAAAACTTCACTCCGCAGCGAGTATGAGTGAAAAATCATGAAAGTGTACCCAAACTGTATCCGTTCCCAATGCTGCCTCTCCAAGACCTCAACAAACTATTAAATATCATGCTGAAGGAACGAGCAGCTACAAGTCATGCCACAAATATGACACATTTCTGAGAAGTCAAATTAAGCACAGAGATCTGCCTGAATTCAAGTAATATTTCGAGGATGCAAGAAGTGACCCTCATACACAGGAAATCATGATTTAGGCTGATATGTCTGTATGAAGGATATCTATTCCTTTCTAGCTCTGTCTTGCCTTGCCTTTAATTGAAGGCTAAAATATTCTTATCATTTTATCAGATGCATTCTGCACGTCTGTTTTTGAAACATGTTTCCACTTGTCAATCTATATAGGACCTACATTAATACCTGGTTCTATCAAACCTTTCGATGTGCAGATTTTACATTAGACCTGGATGTGGAAATTTAGGCATGGTAGCATAGTGTTTTGTGACACTCCTGTTGAACATGTTCATTAGGTACAAAGATCTACCTCTGCAGAAATGTATTGAAAGAATAGCAATTCCTTTTTCACACTAGCACACAAAGTAATTTTGCTGTTTGTAACAGCAAGAGCACATTTTCAACAATTAAAAACAAAATTCTTCTTTTCATGAGTCATAATTCAATCTAGTTTTACATCTTGTCCACGGTAACATGCTGGAATATGTGATGTAATACTTCTTAATTTTCAAGAAGTTTCTACGTAGAAACTTACGAACAGCAAAAATACATGTTAACATAGATGAATATTCCTAAGAATATATCATAATGACTTCCCCGGAGGAGTTTCTGCCTGATACTTAGACAGTACTAGCTCAGTTCTTGTACGGAATTATTCTGAAAGTGCCTAATTATAAAGTGCAATCAACAGAAAGAATTAGTTTAGTAGATGATTGTAGAAACTTTGGAGCTCCTGTATTTTCTAGAGCCTTAGCTAGGCCCTAAATTACTTCTTTCCAAGATATTCCCAGGCAGAAATTTACTAAATACATTCTCAGACCTGCTTCACAGTCTCCAAGATCCACCACAATATTTTCCAAACTCAAACATACAGTTCCCCCATTGTCATTCTTCCACCAGCTTTATCTTTTTTTTATTTAACAGCAGGATTAAATCATAGCGTCGAATGTTGCCAATTAAATTTAATAGGATAATATAACATATTTCTAATACTACACCAAACATAATGCAAATTCCCACCAGAATTCACATTACAACATGCAGAATTGAGCTTCTATCATGCCAGATTGGTTTTGGGTTGAAACCAGAATGATCGAGTTGAGTTCAAAACAGTTCTTGGCTGATCCTCAAAAGATTAACAATTAATGGATCTAAATGATGTTCTCAAGATGATATCTGTTAGCATTTTTAGCTTTTTAGTTGGTCAGTCCAAAGCTTCAGTCATCGAAAACCCACCGAGGTGTTGTTGTGGCAGCTGCTTTGAGATCGTGCTCACTATGCAACTCATTCCTGTCAGGAGCCTCTCCTACCAAATCCCCTGAAAGTAACAGCGCTAAGTCCACAGCCCTGGCCTAGGGAAACTGTTTCCTCCTGCTGGGAATCATTCACCGAAATATGCTATGGGATGTTCAGAGGTCATGAAAGGTGAAAGTAAATGCCAATCTTTCTTTCTTTATAAGAAGCATTCAGACCATTCATTAAACATCTTTGTTTCTGTTGCAAATGCTGAAGCACGCTACAAAGAATGATCATTAATAATAATTTGGTGTCACACTAAATAATTCACTACTATTAGGAAAATATCGGCTATTGTATTTGTTTTGACATTAAGGTAGTGCTGATTTATTTGTTTTAAAATGGCCCAGAGGGAGGATCTTTGTGATATTTCAAGGTTTGCAGTCAATTCTTCCACTGAGTTTTCCAGCATCATGCTGAGTTCTTTTAACAGCATCATATTTGCCATCTGGCACACAAACACAAACAATACTCTTGTGCAGTGTCTGGAATAGTCAACATATGTTGACATTATTGCAGGGAAATTCTTGACACCCACAAGAGGGAGAAACAAATGGGTAACCCTTGGATATTAAAACTTACAATGCAGTGGGGTAGGTCCAGACTTAGTGCGCTTGCATCAAATAGTGAGAGCCCATTTTACACCTTTCTCAAGTTTTACTTCCATTCACAAAATGCTGATGAGTCATAATCATATGTTGCACATGATTGCCACAATGTCAAGGTCTACCTCAATGACTTTTAACAATGATAATTAGCTGAGTAAAGGGTTAAAACAATATGTGATGCTCCAAACCCAAATAATTGCTAACTGAGCTAGCAGTGAAGTCCATAGAAAATATCAGGCAGCAACCATTAGTAAAAGTCACTAAGATGAAGTTCTGTCCAAGAATTGGCTGTAGAGTACATCAATTGAGTTGTTGAGGGACGTAATATATTGGTTATTTTGATTGCTTTCAGTCTTATTGTTCACTTAACACGGTTGGTAGATTTCCCCCTGCCAGAAGTCAAGAAAGCCAACCCTTACTTTCCCAAATTTGGTTAATTGCTGCCTGCAATAATGAGGGAATGTTACATTTTGGGAGGTATTGTCCTAGGTGAGACATTCCACTGAAGCTCTGTCTAATCTCATCACACATTCACCAGAACAGCCGGAAGATCTCACAGTGTTGTATAAACATACCAATTAGGAGCTGGAGTAGGCCATTTGACACTTTGAGCCAACTCCACCATTCGAGAAGACCATAGCTGATGTAATTTTGGTCTCAACTCTACTTTGCTGTCAATCCCCAAAATACTTTGACTCCCTTGTTAGTCAATAAACTTTCTATCTCTGCCTTGAAAATATTCAATATTACTACTGTACAATTCTCCGGGAAAAGAGATCCACAGATTCATGAACCTCTGAGAGAAGATGGGCTGAATCTTATGTTTTTTTTGGGTAAATCTACGTCACCTTGAGCTTTTTGGAAGCATTTGCACTGCAAGGCCCAGCAAGATTTCTCACCAAACTTACCTCATTAACTACCCCACCCATTCAATGGTGCTCCTCACATCCAATTTCATTCCCGTCTTATCACTTGCTAACTTGCACTTGCTGGAAATCTGCTGAAAGACGGCATTCCCTCACATCCATGCCATCTGTAACAGACGACTGTGTCCCCAGATGAGCACTGGCATTCTGAAGCTGCCCTGTTCACTCAAGGGCAAATTCTAAACATCTCAGAGACATGGAACATGGCACCGCAATTTTCTGATAGGGATCTGGAGGTCCTGGCGGAGAAGGCAGTGCAATGGATGACCATTCTCTTCCTGGAGGACTGGTAGAGGTGGCCATGCAAACAGACCCTGGCAGACTGGTCCCAGGTTATTAGCCAGGTCACCATGGTCTGAAGGAATGACTGACCCTGCCTTAAGAGGATCAATTATGTTCTCTGTTCCAGCTTGGTAAGTATCACACTTCTCTCCCTGCTACCTCACACTCACTATATCTCTGCGATTGCCCCTACCTCCCTTATGAAGCATGTTCTATTGTTCTGGTTATTGTCAGCAACATCTTCCCTCATCCACTCTCACCCTTCCAAATCTCTACATCTCAAACCCTGCACGGCCTCTGTGTTGCCTCCTTACTATCTTGGAACACCTCACCATGTTTCCCTCACCTGCACAGGGATTAACAGCCAACGCACCCACTTTCAGCTTAATCAATGCCTCCCTTTCTCTCCATACAGGAGAGGACTGTTCATAAAATGGGACACCAAAACATTAGGCTCCTCACCTCATATGAAGAGAGGATCATAGCCCGTGCAGGAGAAGACCGGAACCCCTCCTATCGGGAAGCCCAGACACCCAGGTCCCAACAACTGAGTAAATCCCACACTTCATTTCACTGCCATGCTCCCAGTAACCCTGCAGCCACTGTCATTCATTGTACACCACTGTGTCTTCATTCTGTTTTGTCTTGGAGGTACAGCCAGTAATCATCTCCACAAAACAAAGAAAGCGCTGGAAAAACCCAGCAGCAGCTGTGGAGAGAGAAACAGAGTTTCTGCTGTGACTTTTCTTCAGAACTGAGGATAAATAGATGATACGGAGGAGCCCAAAGTTTATTGTACACAATGCCAATTTTTCCAGTCGAATGAGGTTCAATAAGCTGGAGACTGAAGATGTCCCAGGATACTGTCAGGGAACTGTATCATCTGCTGCAGCAGAACCAACAACCTGTTAGGGTGGGTTACCACCTTAACCTCGTGGTTGTTAAGATGACAGCTGTCCCAGGGATTTTTTTTTTTTGCAGCTGGCTGCTTCCAAGGATCCACTCGGGACATGTGTGGGATCTCAATCCTCGACCCACAAATGTTTCAAGGCTATTACTGATGCAAATTGTGCCAGACCTTGTTCCAACTTCTGCTTTTTTCTGCTTCATTATCTTTAATTGTGAGGAGTTCAGTGCTGCAGTTGGGGCAGTAAGCTCTGCCATCTTCACTGGCATCCCCCAGATACAGGGCATGATAGAATGCGCTTGTGTCTCGCTGAGTGTGCCATGCTATAACATGGCCAACTTCTCAAAAGAAATTGCTTCCCTTCAGTAAATGTATAAGTCTTCTGTGATCATCTCACAAGTCATAGCCAAATACTCTGGAGGCTATCATGATGCCGAAATCCTTGACAGCTCTTGGATCTTTGCTTCATTTCAAAGGCCAGATACCTTACAAGAGTAGTTATCAGGAGATAATGACTAGCCTCTGTGACCATGGCTTACAACTCCGTTATGGAAGCCCCTGACTAATCATAGATACAATCCAACCCATTTTTCCACAGAGGCCTTGTGGAGAAGATGATAGGTCTCCCTGAAGAAGAATTTCTGATGCTTTGATATGTCTGGGTTGGGTGGGGAAGGGATCTTGCAATACATTCCAGGCAGAGTCGGCAGAATAATCTTACCATCGTGAGCTTTGCACAGCTGGAGAAGACAAAGAGGGGATGTGATGGATTCCGAGGAGCTGGGAGAGCAGCAGCACTCACCCTAGGTCAAGGTAAGGACATTGAGCAGGAAGAACATCACCTTTACCATGATGGAACAGTACAATGTCAGGCACAATAAGCCAGACAGGACTTCATTGATGCTTGGTTCCAACAGATGTGAGTTGGGTGAGGTCATCATTCATTGACTGTAAATTTGTTGTTGGTCAAAAGGCAATTGGCTCCTGTTTGTTCCCAAAAGCAAATGCAGTTCTTCTGTTTGCTTTTTCCTCTCTTACCCTGGTCTTCAATAACAGTTAGCATTTTCAACTGTTTGAAGGTTTGTCAACATGTGATGCTCCCATATACAAGGATACAATTTTATACAACTCTGGGCTTTTGGGATAGAGTAGCACTTTTTCACATCGGACTTTAATATGGTATGATATAAGGGTGGGTAACATTTGTAGCTTGGTCCTTGTAGCTGCAGCTACAATGATAGTCAATCGGACAAGTGACGATATAAATTGGCAACATATTTATGAACGTGTCACCCGTGACGCCTATGTGCCCCTCAGAAGCTTTTGTTTCCCTCACACTTCATGAATGGTGAGGGCTATTGCTGACTGGCACAGCTGGGCTTTCTATCTGGTGCCAGTGGAGGAAATCCTGGCAACAGTGAGTCCTCCTGATGCTGACGGGAGCAAGAGAATTACCATCAGCACATTGTATATACATAATGGGATGAGCCGTGGAGTATTGTGTGAGATAACTCACTAGAGCTCACAGAGAAAAACCCTTTGAGAAACTCCCCGGAATAGACACATAGCTGATTATTGGGGAAATTTAACCTAGAGAAACCCCTCCAACCTTTCCTAGCTTCCCGTCTTTCTGAATTATCATCCACCGTTCAATATTCAGGTCTCAGCTTTCATCATCCTGCAGACCTTTTTCTGATATGACTTTCAATTCATACAATTGTATTTTAATTAGAATATCTATTTTAATTAGAAATGTCTTCCCACACTTAATCCTTCTCCCCCCACTTGTTTAGTTTAAAAGCCCTGCAGTATATTATTCTGAACTCTAATTTCTCTATTACTCTCATTTACTGCTGGGCTTTTTATTTCTTTATTTTTTGAATTTTTTTCCCTCTAAGAATTTGTACTTAAGAATCTATGCCCAGGTACCTTGGCACGTAAGATGGCACCATAAGTAATGACTTGAAAACTTTTCACTGTACTCACATGAGTACATGTGGCAATAATGCTAATTCTAATTCTAAAATTCCTCCCTCTCTTTCTAAGCAGGATGCTGCACTTATAGAGTCATAGAGTCATACAGCATGGAAACCGATCCCTCAATCCAATATGTCCATGCCGAAACTAGTCCCACCTACCTGCTCCTGGCTCATATCTCTCCAAACCATTCCTATTCTTGTACCTTTCCAAATGTCTTTTAAAAGTTGTAATTGTACCCACATCCACCACTTCCTCAGGAAGTGCATTCCACACATGAACCACCCTCTGTGTAAAAAATTTGCCCCTCGTGTCTTTTTTAAATCTCTCTCCTCTCATCTTCAAAATGTGCCCCTTAGTTTTGAAATCCCCCTATCCTAAGACAACTACCATTATTCTCTCTATTCTTCTCATTATTTTATAAATTTCTATCAGGTCGACCCCTCAACCTCCTATGCTCCAGTGAAAAAAGTCCCAGCCTATCAGCCTTTCTTTATAACTCAAACCTTCGACACCCGGCAAGATCCTGGTAAACCCTTTCTGTACCCTCTCCAGTTTGATACTGTCCTTCCCATAACTGGGTGACTAGAACTGGACACAGTATTTCAGAAGAGGCCTCACCAATGTCCTGTACAATCTCAACATGAATTCTCAACTTCTATACTCAAAGGTCTGAGCAATGAAGGCGAGCATGCCAAATACCCTTTTAACCATCCTGTCTATATGTGATGCAAACTTCAAAGAATTATTTACCTGCACGCCTGGGTCCCTCTGTTCTACAACACTACCCAAGGCCCTATCATCAATTGTATAAGCCCTACCCGTGTTTGTTGTACCAAAATGCAATACCTTGCCTTTATCCAGATTGAACTCCATCTGTCATTTCTCAGCCCATTGACCCATTTGATCAAGATCCCTTCGTAATATTAGAAAACCTTCTTCACTGCCCACTATGCCACCAATTTTGGTGTTGACCTCATACTTACTAGCCATGCCTTCTATATTCTCATCCAAATCATTTATATAAATGAGAAACAAAAGAGGACCCAGAACCAATCCCCGTGGATCACTCTGGTCACAGACCTCCAGTCCGAAAAACAACCCTCCACTATTACTCTCTGCCTCCTGCCATTAAGCCAATTATGTATCCAATTGGTGAGCTCACCATAAATCCCATGTGAACTAACTCTACTAATTAATCTACCGTGCGGAACCTTGTCAAAAGCTTTACTAAAATCCACATAAACAACATCTGCTGCTTTGCCATCATCAATCTTTTTGGTAACTTTCTCAAATAACTCAATCAAGTTTGTGAAACCCGATTTTCTTTGCACAAAACCATGCTGACTATCCCTAATCAATGTTTGCCTCTCTAAATGTCCATAAATCCTATCTTTTATAATCACCTCAAAAATTTACCCACAACCGAAGTAAAGCTGTGAATCCATTTTAACTGAACAGGAGCTAAAGAGAAACTTTAAAAAGCAATGGTTTCAGGCCAGATCTTCACATAGGGAAAGTATGAAGCAGGAATTGGACCTGAAAAGTCAGTAAGCCCAGCATAATGTGAATTACGATCATGTAGGCAAGCTGACTTCTGTGTTCCTGGTATGCAATCATATCTCACAAAGTCTTGTGTTGAGAACTGCATCACAAAATCCAGATTCCCTTTTTTATTCCATTAAATTTGATTTGCTTATATTAAGATAAAAGCCTTGTTTGATCTGCATTTACAATCAATATCAAGCCCACCATTTTTCACTGTTCAGAGCATTTCCATCAGAAATGAATGCCTGGTTCCTGGCTACAAAGTCTTGAATCAGGTGCAGAGGAACTTAACGAGAACCAATATTCACATAAAGAGTACTGAAGTGCATCAGTTTGCAACATGACATTCTGTGATGTACTTTCATGAAGCAGTATTGGTTCCAAACAAGAAAGAAACTTGCCAAGTGCTGTCAGGAGTGACTAAATAAAAAACTGCAGCTGTCAGGGATATACCTAGTGAGGTGGACTCTTCAAACGTTAACTTTAATGCATCATTTGTTGGAACATGCTGTATTAATAAAGACTTTGCATATAATCTGAATGAAATCTTCATTTTAGTGCAAAGATAAGTAATCATTTTGCAAATTCAAAGAGTTAGAGAAGAAAAGCAATATTATCTTCAAATCTTCTCAGAGAACAACTCGAAGTACAAGATAGGACCTAAGTAAGAAATCGTTACCATTCTGCAACTTCAGTGTGCCAATTAATTAACATTGTTAATGTCCTCAGTGTCTCAATAGGCAACTATAAGATGTGAAGTTCATATTTGTGTCACCTTCAGAAAAGAATCCAGCTTATATGCCATCAACATCACAACTAATCTACTAAATTGTTCTTTAACTACAAGAGCAAATTTGACCTCTAGACTGAGGACTGAAAAAAATCTCAGGTCAAACAAGCAACATTTTGAGGGAAACGTAACATGAAGATGTAGCTGGAGAAGCAGTTCCAGGCATTAAGTCCTCCATCATTTGCTTCATTAGCTGGAGACACAGACACAACCATCACTGATGTGAACATATTTAAAATGAAGAAAGGCTTAAAATGTTCTTTCTCCAGGAAATTACTCATATGGTTTTCTCAGACAACTATATGAATAAATTGCATAGACTAAAAATAATTAGACATATATGAAGATATTAGGAGCTGCACATTTTGCATTGTATCAGGACTGCCAACAATTTGTGAATTTTGTAAAGAGGAACAAAAAACATTAGCTGGCACCTGGTTTGAATTTTACCTGAAAATCTTAGAACATGTTTTGAACCTGTCTAGGAAGCTAGATTACACTACCCTGATGTCTCTCTGGTCGTGTGGAATAATATTAAATGGTATGTGAAAAATGTGGGTCAGCAGAATTCAAAGGCAGGGCTTCGAAGGTTAAGTTATGAGGGCAAGTTGCATAATACCTTGGCAGCCTTCCATCACATGACATGATGCTTTGCACCATGTTGGGCAACTCTACGTTAAGCATCACTAGGTGTGACTCAGGAGTCACATTCTTGACAGGACAGACTCTGTCCCATTTGCTGTAGACATTGGATTGAAAGGTGCATGATTCACTGGCCTCTGTTTTCTCTGGTCCGCTTCTCAGGTAGCTGGGTTTTCCATTTCAGTTCACCTCATCTATTAACTCACCAAACCTTCAGCCTCCAGAAGTCACAGCTTTTGGCGACTGTTTCCCAGTTATCAGGATCAATGTTGCATAAACCTGGTCTATGTATCTAGAATAATGAAGAATTAGTAAAAGTAGATGGAAATATTGGGAGCAAAATTCGATGGCGCTTGAAAATTTGCACAGTAATCACAATCAATTTACTCTCTAAGTATTTTTGCTTTGTGCAATCTATTCATTTAAGTGCATGGAACCTTTAATTCTTTTGAACAGACAGTGAACAACCATGGTACCACAAAGGTGCGGCTTGCTCAGAAACCTGCAGGATTAAATTGTACAAGCACTTGCAGCCAACAGTGAGCATAATAATCTTCATTTTTCATCTAAACTATTTTACTAAGAAAAATAAGATGACACAAGATTCCAGCTAGGTTACTTAGGAGGGAAACCAGAAACTGCCTTTTAACATAGACATAAAGGAAATCTGGATTTATTTCATTAAACAGGCTCTGGACGTTGTCATAATTGAACTTTTCGAGTCCAAGATGAATGGATTTTGTTTCTTTACTTTATTCATTCAGGGGACGTGGACATTGCTGGCTGGGCCAGCATTTGTTGCCCAGTCTGATGTACCCTTGAGAAGGTGTGCTAAACTGCTTTTTTGAACTGCTAAAGTCCCAGGTGTAGGTGCGGCCAAAATGCTTCAAAAAAAGTGACAGTGAAGAAATGACGATATATTTTCAAGTCAGGATGGTGAGTGGATTGCAGAGGAACTTGCTGGTGGTGATATATCATGCGTCTTCTTCCCTTGTCCTTCAAGATGGTAGTGTTGTGGATTTTGAAGTTGATGTCAAAGGGCCGTTGGCAAATTTCTGCAGTGAATCTTGGAGATGGTGCACACTGCCACTAATGGTGAATAGAGTGAATGTTTGGAGATGTGGTGCCAATCAAGTGGGCTGTTCTGTCCTCAATGGTGTCAAGCCTCTTGAATGGAGGGAGTCCTTCCACTTGTGGCACAGATAGAATGCAGAACTTTACAGCATTGACAGAACATTGAAAACTTTCCTTAAATGTGCTGACCTGGGGACGAATTCTGCCTTATTGCTCATGTATCAGATATTAGAGGTTTGCACCACCCCAACTAGTTGACTAATTCCTTGCCCCTGGACTCGTATTGGAGGCTACCCTTGCCTTCCTGTCCCAGGATCCCTTGACTTGACTGAAACTGATGATTGCACTAATCGGCACAGCAAGGCAGCTTGAGAACATGAGAGCATCAGAACATAAGAACCAGGGGCAGCAGCGGGAGCAGGCAATTCAACCTTTGAACTTGCTCCACCGTTTAATACAATCATGGCCGATCCCATTTCAGCCTTCCCATTTCATGTCCCAGCATCCATTGCACTCTAGGGTAGTGAATTCCATAGATTCACGGCCCTTTGAGAGAAGTCATTCCACCTTGTCCCTGTTTTAAATCTAACACCATTTAGCCTAAAACAATGACCTCTTGTTCTAGATTGCCCCACAAGGGGAATGATCTGGGGCAGGGATGCTGAGTGAGCACAGAGCTGAGTGAGTGCTAAGGGCCCTGAGAGGCCGGCCTGGTGCGATTGGTGAGCTGGGTATCTGTCCCATGCGCAGTGTTCTTGCAGCAGCCCTTTTAGTCAGGTCTGTGGTTTCTGAGGGTCTTACAAATGCCATGATGGTTTTGAGAGGTTGGCACTTGTCTGATGCCAATGTCTTTCCTTGGAGCAGAGGAGACTGAGGTGGGGTATGATTGAGATATATAAAATTACGAAGGGCATAGATAAGGTAGATCAGAAGAAACATTTCCCCTTGGTGGAGAGATCAATGACCAGGGGGCAAAGATTTAAGGTAAAGGGCTAAAGGTTAAAGGAGATGTGAGGAAAAGTTTTTTCACCCAGAAAGTGGTGGGAATCTGGACTCATTACCTATGAGGTTGGTAGAGGCAGAATCTTCATAACATTTCAGAATATTTAGTAGTACACTTTTGATGCAAAGGCATAAAAGGCTAGTGAATTCCATTGATTCACGAGTGCTGGAAAATGGGATTAGAATAGTTAGGTAGTTGCTTTTGAGCAACACAGACTTGATGGGCTAAAGAACCTTTTCTGGTGCTGTAGACCTCTATGACTAGGCCTGAGTATGAGGGGTACATGTAGCTGGTGCCCATGGATCACGACCTGAGTTGCTGTTTGTTGCTGAGCAACATGGATGCTCGTTGTAGCCTGTGGAGAACTGAAGCTGACAACTACCTGCTCAGACTTACTTGTTCAGAATGCTCGACATCCTTGTTAGGACTGAAATATTTGTTAGGATCAGAAGCTGAACATTGATGAGGCAAGTTGTGTGGTAATGAAATGCATTAAAAATGCATAAAAAAGATACAGTAAGTTGCTCTCAATGTTGGACGGATTCTGCCACAAATCTCCCCATAGCCCACTTCACTCAGGCCCCAATACAATTCTGCCCAATAGATTTATAAGTTGTCTGAATTCTGTGTTGACTGATTTTACTGTCCACTGCATACAAATAACAGACTGAGCACACTATATTGAATCCATTGCCCTGAGAGAGGGACTGAAGGTGAGGTGTGTACCTTCATACCATTGTGATGGCATATAACTGCCTTAAAAGTGTAGGCCCATCCGATCTGGAATCTATCCAATAGCACAACTACATCCAAAGGATTTAAGCACATGTGTAAAAGGGAAATTGCCTAGAGAATAGAAAGAAACACCTGCATTAACTACAGCATGGTATTTAAAGGTCTTTCATTTTGAAAGAACTACTTGAAAAGACTCTCGTTATCTGTCCATCTTAGCTTGTAGAAATACAACTACTACAGTGGCAGAGAATAACTTTTCTTCAAGTTGTTTCATTATAATCAACACAATCTTTCTTGTTTATATTATTTGTTTAGTTCAGATTGATTTACAATTCCAGTGGGATCAAAATTCCATGAATAGCTAATAGAACATCTCATGCAAATGTTTAGCTATTGATAAGTGCGTGTGGTAGCACATGCTAAAGTAGCGTTCCTAACTAAACCTCTCTTCAAATTACCCAATCAGCAACCTTTGCACATTTAAGTTTATTTGTGAGCAGGACTTCTAATTAGTGAATCCTTGTCAGAAAGAAATTAACTTTTCATAATTTACTAAATAAGTAGAAAGAAAAAGACTGACTGCGTACTGTTAATTTTTTCGCAAAATACTTCTGCAACATTGGTCCATTCAAAGTGCTCCAAACATGAAACGGTTTTGTCTGTCAGCTGAGTACAACTATAGAATGCCACCAACCAATCTAATATCAACTTCATACTGTTTGGAAGTCAACTTTTCATGATCAGGTCATTTCTGTTAAGACTGATCATGTTTTAAGTTATGGTGTTTTGCACATGAGGCTGACAGTATTTTTTCCAGCCATATTTATTGCATGTCGCTCTTCGATTAGCAGCCTAAATACTAAAATGCAGAATGGTCTTACTTGCAACCTGGTTAGGTGTGGCAGCAACTGAAATTGTTATTTATGTTACTGTCATAGTGCCCAGACAATTAACTCTCCATCTTGACTGTAAATACTGGGTTTGAGTCATATTCACATTTCCAGATGTGCAACGACTGTGCGGTACACAAACAAGCAACATGACAGAGGCTACAATTAATGCTGAGCTTTACCTCATTTTCCCACTGTTGGAAATGGGTAAATATTTTAAACAATTGACTCACGTTGAAAAAAAAGGGCAGAATTAAATCAAAATATGCAATTATACCATTTATTGTAGATTTGTTTAGAACATGACCAAGAGAGAAAATAATAGTGTCAACTGCTCCCCCACCCCCAAAAATCTACTTTGTTTGAATGATATGTATATAATAGACTAGGAACCTTAATAGCAATGCACAAACCTCATGAAATTTAATTCTGTGCACTGGTTTCGCAGAACCTTCAATTTCACTGTATTTGGAACTGACTTCTATCGTTTACAGTATAGTAGTAAAACCTGTGTATAGTAAACTCTTTGAATTCATCCCTGACACTAGTGCATGGCACTTGACACAATATACATTCCACTCAAATCTGCATTTTGCACCTAACCAAACAAAACATAGTTAAGAATCCTCAATCAAGTCAAGAAGAATTTGTGAGCTCAAGCAATCTGCAAGCTTCATAGATTTTCCTTTCTGTAACTGTTACTGAAAAGCAACACATGATTTCACAAACATTTCTAAGTGTTATCATTTTTACAGCTATAAGAGCAGAACGACAGACTGTCTAAGCCTTCAATAAAGAGTGATCAAGACTAAGGAATATTCTGGTTATCATTTGTAAATGAATATCAAGCCTCTAAAGTAAAATGTCTGTTGGCAGCTGAAGTCTAGAAGGCATAAGCTTTAAAAAGGTTGCTTAATAAAGTTAGAGAAAACCGTGATGATTGGAAGCATTTTTGGAGAAGGAAGAAACTTACTTTTTAAAGTTGGTATATTGAATTATTTGAGCCAAACCACTTGACCTTATCAGATGTCTTTAACGAGCTAAGTACAGTTAAGTCTTTAAATGTCAGTCCAATAAAACTTGAACCAGTTAGAAACTTTGCATTCTATGATTAATACTTTGTACTTGTTTAAAGAAAAAAATGATTTGAATTGTGAATATGAGTTGTACATAATATTATGTTCTCTGGTGCAAGACTTAGAGTTGAAATGTGGTCATTTACACATCAACACAGCAGTTTTGGACCTTGCAAATATATGAACTTATGTAAAATGTAAGACCATTCACTTCTGTAAGTAAATGAATTTAAGCTGGCACTTGGAAAATTTGTGAAAAGAACAGATAAAGATGTTCTGGTGATAAGGTTGATTGATGCTTACTAAGCAGTAACTTGCTGACTGCGGTGTTCATGGACATTGTTTCATGGCAAGATATTTTCTCGTTTACATAAAAGAGCTTGGACTGTGTGAAAGTTTTAATTTTAAATATTGCTGCTATCCTTTTTCTTGAGTCAAACTTCTCTGTGGAAAGAAATTTTTCACTGTTGGAGATGTAATTACAAATTGCTGTTGGTGGTAACAACTCAATAAATTTATCTGAGGCTCCTGTGACCAACAGTTTAACAGGGACAGGAATTTGTTTCAAATAAACAGGTTAATATCTCCAATACAGAGCAGGTGACTCATAAGAATATCATTTGCCCACAATTTTAGGCAAAAGGAATTTCTACACTGTAATGCAAATAAACTTATTGCTATGACATTGAAGTGCTTTGTATTCTTACAGTGTACTTTTCTTTACTCTTTTATCATGCTGACTTATAAAGTTTTGATCTGTTTTCTTCTCAAGCTTACACTGCAGCTTAAGTTTTGCTAGTTTGTCGCGAAAGTGGAATGGGGAATTCTTGGATACAGGAGACAGAAAAGAAAGGAGATTGAAAATACGAGCAATGACTATTGTCACTTCAGTTCCACGAAGAAATGTGTGCCCTGGTGGATACCATGCTGAGCTTTTATTTTTGCAAAGGCCATTGGTTACTGTTTAAAATAATCTCCTGGTCGCATTAACAATATATGGCCTGATAGCAGCAATGTAAAAAATTACATCCAATGAGTCTAGAGACCATGAACCACGGTTATATTACTACTTAAACATTAACCTTTGCATCAAATGGAAAGTTACTAGCTCAAAAATGCATTTGAATAAAACATGTCTATTTGGAACGCCAGGCAAAGAACTACTGAATGATTGTTTGCAGTGACTTTGCTGAAATCACCCAAAGTAATACAGAAACATTAATTTTGTGACAAAACCATAAAACCTCTTTACTCGGATAACATGCTGCACGTATTTTGCATTATCACCTTTCAGAATACTGTTTACTGTCTTCAGTTAAACTAAATGCACATGTTCAATAGCACCTCATTTCCAATGACAACATTATTGCTGAACTGAAGACGTGTGTAGTGAAAGAAGATTGTATTGCACCCTTTGGAATAAAACACATCCTCTAATGTGAACACAAGTAAAGCTCTTTCTTCTTCTTTTCAGAAAAGAGATTATTCACCTTAAACGAACACGTTACCATATGGTGTTTATCATATACCTATATAAATGTAAAAAAATTAAGGGCAGATTGATGGCTGAAAAAAAAAGCCACCAAGAGGGACTCGGAACTGTCTTTTCAGGTTGGTTGCATGTTAAAGCTGTACCTGCCTTAAAGTCTGGATTTGTGCCTGTGTGGTAAATTATTAAAAGGGAATCCAGCTTGATTGGAGCTATAGAGGGAAAATTATAATGATTTGAGTGGTTTATAATGTTCCATCCAAAGCCAGTTAGAAACTACTTGGGGGATCTATTTTCATTTAACAGAAGGAGGATACCATATTTTTTTAAAATCAAATTTATTATTTCGATGAATGTGTGGTAAGAAACGCAAATTAATTTGATTCTCTGTGTTCAAAAATTGAAGCATGCTTTGGATTGTGAGCTATTAAACAAACATTCCTAATATCACAGCCTGGCAGTTTTAATTCCATCTCAAAAATGCATCTTGTTTCTTTCAACTCTTGACTGTTTTGACATTTTCTTCGATTAAATTATAAACAAGCATGAAGCCTGATGGTGGGGCTGGAGCCACTAATTTCCCTAATTGTTTGCAGTTGTCTGGCCTGGAGAAGGCCGTTCCTGTTAAGAAGTCAGTGATTACAGGTCTAAAGACTTCCTTTGTGTGTTTATTCAGCAGATATGGTTCAAACATTCAGATTATTTAAATTATAGATTTGAATTTCACTGGAAGACACAAGCACTGAATAACATTACTGGCAGTCCTCACAGAACAAGGAGCCTTGGGGGCACAATTGTCTCTTGTAAACATTTCATGTCATGTGGATTTGCTCAGGGACACCCAGACCATGGAAAACCTTATAGCCACTTAGCATTCACAAGGACTATTGGTTAATAATCAGTCATTAAGCTAAGAACCAATCTATTTTATTAGTAATTATTCTTTAAAAAATGTATAATGTATTGAAGTAAAGATCTGGCTGATGTCTAAATGTGAAAAATTGTTTTTAATGATTCCCAACCCCTCACACTCCAAGTTCATAATTAACAGATAATGAGGTTTTTGGTAACACCACCTTGACTTCTCCAGTACATTAGTCACACAGTAAGAGATTACCAGAACTATCCTCCTTATCTCTTAATCATTTTATCTATATAATCAGAGGCTACGCCTTCATGCAGGACAGGACCATATGACCTGTTTTATCGCCCCACCTGTATAGATAGATTAGAACCATTAAATGAGGCAATTTGTCTTTTCAGCATTAAATTTAACCCGTTAGTCCCTTGACATAACTCAGCTGAAAATGATTAAAGAGATGATATCAGTTTTTTTGTTGGCCTGAACAGATTGTATATCAGAAGTACAACAAACAAACTTCAAGGGCATACAGACAACTGGTCCAGTTTGCCAAAAACTAAACACTGTGAATTAGTACAAAAACCTGTCTGAACCCAGACATAATGTGACTTAGCTTAAGTTTCAATATCTCAGAACTCATTTACCTTGTGTTTGATGTTGTCATTCTATGCCTCCACAAATATGAAATGAAAAACATGTCCTGGTGGAATGATGCATTTTTAGTTAACATATTCCACTGCCTGACCTCATGTAACTTAAGTTGGTTCAATCAGTACCAAAGAACTCCACATGAGGTGAACTGGCAGTCATACTGACACAGAAACTCATCTCTGCGGACAAGGACTTCAACTTAGTTGTTAATAGTGGTGGTACCGCACTAGTGTAATACCATTCCACTGCACCATACATCAATTACTGCAAGTGAGATCTGTGTAGGCACTAAAAAGATACTGATGCTGGATTTTGTGCAATCCAATTTTAAGAAAAGGAGAAAAACCAAACCAGTTTTGCAATAATGGAACAAATCCATAAATATGCAAATATTATCAAGCATTTTCAGGAAGAAATAAACTGAAAATTTATTATTAGCATATATTGAAGCTCACTGTGCATAATCCACAATTCAACATATCTGCATAACCCTCATTCTCATGGAATAGATATCTGTACTGTTCCAAGGGCTTCTCCAACTCTAGACTTTTGTGCATTCTAATTTGTATCATTTCATCATTCCTATGTGCCATGCCTTCAGGTGCCCACCTCTGGAAGTACCTCTTTGCCTCTTGAGCTTACTTTCCTCCTTTAATCTGGTCTAGTCATGTGGAGTCTTAGAGGGTGTTTAGGGAGCAGCACCATGCCAGGAAAGAGATGTTTCTAGATCCAGAGAATTTTTGAAAGTAACTCTTTGTTTATTTCATACTAACTATATACATTATAGCTAAGCTTAAATTCTTGCTGTTGCTGTTCTTTTCATTGTCTCATTAACAAAGCTTCCTAAATACATGCTTAAGATTTAATCCTTTACTCTACATCACCCTCCAAATTATTGTCTCTGTGCTATATATGTGTATAATCCTCCTGTGTCTTCTTACAGGCTGTTTCACAGGATTGATCTCCGCTGATTTCACCAATCTCCATGATGCTGTTCGAAGTTTCCTTTCCGATTGTTGAGGATCTGCATTCTCCAAGTTTGCAATTGTACTACAAAATTATTATTTGCGCCTTTCATTGATCTTCTTCCTCCAATTCCCTTCCCATGGAGTGGGAAGTTTCTATCTATTCAAGCTAATTTAATTTCTTGAATTTTTTTAGCTATTACAGACATATATTTGGTGGTCAGGGATGTAAAGACATCTTTGATGAAGGTTTTGCCTTCCCACTCTGGATGATCCATAGATATTCTTGACAATTTATATGTAGTGGTTTGGTACTTTCCCTGAACATATTTAGTAGTGTTTCTTTACTATATTAGCGCCAATCTGAATCTTTAGATCCTCGGAGAAATTTTTGAAATTTCATTGGAAATCAGATTGTTGTTTATTGTCAGTTTCAGTTTTGAACTGCACTCTTAGGACAGAATGAGAAAATTATTCACATGTCCAAGTAGCTGTAAGTAGTTTTTTTTTCCATAACAGTGTATCTGTGCAAAATTTCTATTGAGGTTCTGGAAACACAATAATCAGGTTTTCTTTTGCCATCTTCTTGAATTTGGAAAATCGTTGCTTGCAATTAGGTTGATGGCACATGGAGCTGCCACAATGTTCAGCAGTTCAGGGTCATAAAGAGTTATCAGCACTTCTTTCACTTTTATCAAAGGATTGTTGGTGGATGTTCGTTCCAACTTTATGTCTGGTCTTCTCTGAAGCGTTGCTTCAAATGTTCATTGATTTTTGCCAGATGTGGTAGAAATTTATGACACTCTTGGCCGGTGGGAACTCTTTTATAGCCTTTGTGGGTCTACTGTTATGCCCATAGTCTGGAATTAATGATAGGCTTTAAGAACTTGCACTTCCTGTTTAGTTTTATTCTTTCTTCCTATTGAGTTGGTAACCCTTCTCTTACTGTCTGTTATCAAGATTTTGTCCAAAAGACAAAAGATCTCCTCCATTCTCTCTAAGATATTTGTCATTTTCTCCTGGAATATTTCAGGTGCAAAAAGGTAGAATGTTCAAGCAGTTGAATTCAACTGGAGCAATGAACATTATTAGAAGTTTTGACCCCTCAACCAGTGGCACCTGCCAGAATACACTATTTGTAAGAAGTTTTGCGTAGTCAGTTCGTAGAATCTCTACAGTGTAGAAGCACATCACTCAGCCCATTGAGTTCACACCACGCCTCCAAAGAGCATGCCACCCAAATCCAACTCTCTACCCTATCCCTGGAACCCTGTATTTACCATGGCCAAACCACCTAACCTGCACAATGTTGGACTGTGGGAGGAAACCAGAACACCCGATGAAAACCCATACAGACATGGGGAGAACGTGCAAACTCCACCCAGACAGTTGCCTGAGGCCAGAATTGAATCTGGGTCCCTGGTGCCATGAGGCAGCAGTGCTAACCACTAAACCACCATGCTGCCCAATTTTCTTCACATGTTTCACCAAGTTTTCATCCACTGATGCCATAGGATGTATTTCTCATGCAACAGTCTTATTTAATTGAGTAACGTTAACACACATTCTCATGAAAGCATTAAGTATTAGAATTAGTACAATGCCAGAACATGACCTTGTCAGTTTTGTTACCGACAAAATGACCACTTTATGAAACATTGGCTCCATTTCATTTCTTGCTTTTTTTCAAAAGTTTCTTTATTCATTCACGGGATATGGGCGTCACTGGCTAGGCAGCATTTATTGCCCATCCCCAATTGCCCAGAGGGCAGTTAAGAGTCAACCACAATGCTGTGGGTGTGGAGTCCCATGTAGGCCAGACCAGGTAAGGATGGCAGTTTCCTTCCCAAAAGGTCATTAGTGAACCAGATGGGTTTTTCCCAACAATTGACAATGGATTCACGGTCATCATTAGACTCTTAATTCCAAATGTTTACTGAATTCAAATTCCACCATCTGCCATGGCAGGATGCGAAACCGGATCCCCAGAACATTATGTGGGTTTTTGGATTAACAGTCCGCTGATAATACCACTAGACCCTTGCCTCCCCTAAAGTATGTGCAGGAATTTTCTGGGTGAAAACAGGCATATAATTTTAGTTCTGAGGAAGGGTCACCGGACCCGAAACATTAACTCTTTTTTCTCCTTCACAGATGCTGCCAGACCTGCTGAGCTTTTCCAGCAACTTTGTTTTTGTTCCTGATTTACAGCATCTGCAGTTCTTTTGGTTTTTAAATAATTTTACCAACTGCTGTTCATGTGATGTGCTATTTCCAGCTTCTGCAAACTTCTTACCAACTTTGGGAATTCTGTTCTGAATATGTCTTTTTGTTTCTTTTCATCAACTTCATCAAATTTGGAAATTAGTTTCAGGTTCATGTATGCACTTCTGGTTTTTGGTTTCTTTTGGTTCTGTATTTTTGGTTCAGGATGGTGTATAAAGTTTCAGAGATTTTTCTGCCTTTGCAATTCATTCTTATAATCAGCTGCCCCTTTACTTGTAAGGTCATTGGCTCCTGGACTAGAAGACTAAGAGGAGAATCACTCTATATGTCAAGTATGACTATGAGATAAAGGAGCAGAATTAGACCATTCAACCCACTGAGTCTGCTCCACCATTTGACCACGGCTGATCTATTTTCAACCCCATTATCCAGCCTTCTCCTCACAGCCCTTAATCACCTCACTAAACAAGAGTCTATTTAATTCTGTCTTAACTACATTCAATGACTTGTCCTCCACAGCCTTCTGTGGCAATGAGTTCCACAGATGGACCACCCTCTCGTTGAAGAAATTCCTCCTTATTTCTAAAGGATTGTGCCTTCACTGAAGCTGTGCCCTCTGGTCTGAGTCTCTCCCACTCGTGGAAACAGCTTCTCCATGTCCACTCAATCCAGGCCTTTTAATATTCTGTAAGTTTCAATGAGATACCTGCTCATCCTTCTAAACTTCACTGAGTACAGGCCCAGAGTCTTCAACTGCTCCTTGTATGACAAACCCTTCATTCCCGTGTATATTCTTGCTCTGGACTCCCTCCAACACCAGCACATCCTTCTTTGGATACAGGGCCCAAAACTGCTCACAATATCCCAAAAAGAGTCTAACCAGAGCCTTTTACAGCCTCAGCAGTACAGCCCTGCACTTGTATTCTAGCCCTCTTGAAACAAAAGCTAACATTGCATTTGCCTTTCTAACAGCCAACTGAACCTGCATCTTAATTACAAGAGATTCCTAAACTAGCATTCCTAAATCCCTTTGTACTTCAGATTTCTGAAGCCATTCCCCATTTAGAAAATAGTCTATGCCTTTATTCTTCCTACCAAAGCACATAACCTCACACCTTCCATCTGTCACTTCTTTGCCAACTCTCATTACCTGTCCAAGTCCTTCTGCAGTCTCCCTGCATCATCAATACTACCTGTCCCGCCACCTATCTTTGTGTCATCTGCAACTTAGCAACAAGGACCACAGTTCCTTCGTCCAGATCGTTAATGTATAACGGAGTTAGTTGTGTTCCCAACACAGACCCCTGAGGAATTCCACTAGTCACTGGCTGCCATCCTCAAAAAACACCCTTTTATCCCCACTCTCTGCCTTTTTCCAGTTGGCCAATCCTCTGTCAATGCCTGTACCCTACCCCTAACATCGTGAGCTCTTTTCTTATTTAGCAGCCTCTTATTTAGCACCTTTTCAAAGACCTTCTCAAAATCCAAATAGATCATGTCTACTGGCTCTCCTTTGTCTAACTTGTTCATAACCTCCTCAAAGAATTCTAACAGATTTGTTAGGCATGACCTCCCCTTGATGAAGCTGTGCTGACTCAGCCCTATTTTACCATGCCCTTCCAAGTACTGCACAATTTCATCCTTAATAATGGACTCTAAAATCTTACCAATGGCCAAGTTCAACCTAAATTGCCTATAATTTTCTGTCTTCTGCCTCCCTATCTTCTTAAACAGGGGTGTTACATCAGCCATTTTCCACTCCTCAGTTACCCTCCCCAACTCCAGAGATTCCTAAAAGATCACAACCAGTGCCTACACAATCTCCTCATCTGTCTCCTTCAGAACCCTGGGGTGTAGCCCATCAGCTCTGGGTGATTTATTCACCTTCAGTTTTCAGTTTCCCTAGCACCTTTTCCTTAATGATGGCCATTACATTCACCTCTGCCGCCTTACTATCTGAAGTTCTGGAGTCATCATAGAATCCCTACTGTGTGGAAACAGGCCCTTTGGCCCAACAAGTCCACACCAACTCTCAGAACATCCCACCCAGACCCAGCCCCCTATAACCCACCTAATCTACACATCCCTCAACACTATAGGCAATTTTCCATGGCCAATCCACCTAGCCTGCACATCTTTGGATTGTGGGAGGAAACCGGAGCACCGGGAGGAAACCCACGCAGACACGGAGAGAATGTGCAAACTCCACACAGACAGTCGCCCAAGGTTGGAATCAAACCCAGGTCTCTGGCACTGTGAGGCAGCAGTGCTAACCATTGAGCCACTGTGCCACCCTGTGTCTTCCAGTGTGAAGACTGATGTAAAGTAGCTGTTCAGTTCCTCCATCATTTCTTTATTTCCTATTGCTATTTCTCCACCTTCATTTTCAAGCAATCCAATGTCCACTCTTTTATATATCCTAAAAAGAACTCTTCCAATCTTCTTTTATATTGCCAGCTAGCTTCCCCTCATATTTCAACTTCTCCCCCCTTATTGCATTTTTAGTCATCCTCTGCTGGTTTTTAAAGGTTTCCCAATCCTCTGGCTTCCAACTAATCTTCACTGCATTGTATGCCTTTTCTTTTGCTTTCATGCTGTCCCTGACTTCACTTATCAGCCATGGTTACCTCATCCCCTCCTTGGTATTTTCTTCTTTCTTGGGGCGAATTCCTGCTGTGTTTCCTGAATTATCTCCAGAAACTCCTGCCAATTGCTGCTGCACTATCTTCCCTGCTAGGCTTCCCTTCCAACCAACTCTGGCCAGCTCCTTCTTCATGTCTTTGTAGTTACCTTTACTCAATTGTAATACCATTACATGTGATTCCAGCTTCTCCCTCTCAAACTGCAGGGTGAATTCTATCATATTATGCTCACTGCCCTCTAAGGGTTCCTTCACCTTAAACTCCCTAATCAAGTCTGTCTCATTATACATCACCAAATCCAGAATTGCCTGTTCCCTAGTGAGTTCTACCACAAGTTGCTCCAAAAGCCACCTTGCAAACATTCTATGAATTCCTTTTCTTTGGATCTGCTACCAACCTGATTTTCCATGTCCATTGGCATATTGAAATCCCCCAAGATTATTGTAACAGTGTAACAATATTGTAACAATATTCTTACATGCCCTTCCTATCTCCTGAATTATTTTCTGCCCCACATCCTGACAACTTCTTGGAGGCCTGTACGTAACTCCCATCATGGTCTTTTTAAATTTGCAGTTCCTCAACTCTACCCACCCAGATTCTATGCCTTCTGATCCTATATCACTTCTTGCTGTCAATTTAATTTCATTTCTTACACTGACAAGGCAATCCTGCCCTCTCTGCCCATCTGCCTGTCCTTTCGATAGGATTTGTATCCTTGCAAATTCAGTTCCAAGCCCTGATCCCCTTGCAGCTATGTCTCTATGATGCCCGAAACATCTACCTGCCAATTTCAATCTGCACCGAAGCTTATTTATCTTGTTTTATATACTGCTTGCAGCTAAGTACAACACCCTCAGTCTTGGGCTGACTGACACCCCCTCCCCCCCTTTCATAGTTATCCCCTTATCTGCCATGCCTGAAGTTAGTTTCCTGACCCTTTCCATACTGTCTGTCCTATTACTTGTTCTGGAAAATTTAATAACTTCTGCCGAGCTCTCCTCCCTATTAACTGTTTCCATAATTTTCCATGCAACTCAACCCACCCTCCACTACTTAGTTTAAAACCCAACCCACAATCCTAGTATGTGATTTACCAGAACTCTGGTCCCAGCATGATTCAGGTGGGGCCTATCCTATTGGAACAGCTCCCTCCTTGCCCAGCACTGGGGCCAATGTCTTATGAATTCGAATCAGTTTCTCCCACATCAATCTTTGAGCCAACAAGGTGTGGAGCTGGAGGAACACAGCAGGCCAGGCAGCATCAGAGGAGCAGGAAAGCTGATGTTTGGGATCAGGACCCTTCTTCAGAAAATGCTGTGTTCCTCCATCTCCACACCTTGTTATCTCAGACTCCAGCATCGGCAGTTTCTACAATCTTTGAGCCACGCGTTTACCTCTTTAATCTCGTTGACCCTGTGCCAATTAGCTTGTGGCTCAGGTAGGAATCCAAAGATTATTACCTTTTTGGTTCTTTCTTTTAATTTAGCCCCTAGCTGCTGATATTCCCTCAGCAGAACTCCTTTCTTCTTTCTATCTATATCGTTAATACCTATGTAGACCACGAGAACGGGATCTTTCTCCTCCCATTCCAAATTCCTCTGCAGCCCAGATGAGATATCCTGAACCTGGGTACCAAGCAAGCAACACAGTCTTCAGGACTCTCAATCCTGTCCACAGGATACAGTGTCTATTCCCTTGAGTATACCATCCCTGATTACAACTACATTTCTCTTTTCTCCCCTCTCTTGAATGACTTCCTCTACCACAGTGCTATGGCCATTTTGCTCATCCTCCCTTCAGGTCCCTGCTCTCAGCCATACAGAGAGGAAGAATCTCAAAGCTGTTAGACAAGCTCAAGGGCTAAAGATCTTTCAGTACTACTATCTGGATCCCACTACGTGCCTCACTTGTCGTCAGGCCCTCCTGTCCCTGACCACTGACTGAACTCGATGTAGTTTATCTAAGGGGTATGACTGCCACATGAAACACTGCTTCTAGGTTACATTCCCCGTCCCTGATGTGTCGCAATGTTCAAAGCTCAGACTCCAGCTCATCAACTCTGAGATGGAGTTCCTCAAGTAACAAATATTTGCTACAGATATTGTCACTATGAACCACAATGGGGTCCACCAGCTTCCACATCATGCAGTTATGAGTGCGGTGGACAACGGGGAACCTATGGATGTGGTGTATCTGGATTTCCAGGGGGCATTCAACAAGGTGCCTCACAAAAGGCTGCTGCATAAGATAAAAGTGCACAATGTTATGGGTAATGTATTAGCATGAATGGGAGATTGGTTAACTAACAGTAAAGAGTGGGGATGAATGAGTGTTTTTCTGGTTGGCGATCAGTGTTGGGACTGCAATAGTTTACAATTTACATAGATGGTTTAGAGTTGGGGACCAAAGGTAGTGTGTCAAAGTTTGCAGGTGACACTAAAATGAGTGGTAGAGCAAAGTGTGCAGAGGACACCAAGTCTACAGAGGGATCTAGATAGGTTAAGTGAGTAGGCAAGGGTCTAGCAGATGGAGTATAATGTTGGTAAATATGAGGTCATCCATTTTGGTAGGAATAACAGCAAAATGGACTATTATTTAAATGGTGAAAAATTTCAGTATGCCGCTGCGCAGAGGGACCTGGGTATCCTTGTGCATGAATCACAAATCGTTGGTTTGCAGGTGCAGCAGGTAATTAAGAAGGCAGATAGAATATTGTTCTTCATTGCTAGAGGGTTTAAAATAGGAAGGTTATGCTGCAGCTATGTAGGGTGCTGGTGAGGGCACACCTGGAGTACTACATACAGTTTTGGTCTTATTGCTTGAGAAAGGATGTACTGGCACTGGAGGGGGTGCAGACGAAATTCACTAGGTCGATTCCAGAATTGAGAGGGTTGGCTTATGAGGAAAGATTGAGTAGATGCTTGCCTTTATTGGTTAGTGTATTGAGTATAGGAGTTGGGAGGTCATGTTGCAGCCGTACAAGACATTGGTTAGGTCTCTTTTGGAATAGTGCATGCAATTCTGGTCTCCCTGCTATAGGAAGGATGTTGTTAAGCTTGAAAGGGTTCAGAAAAGATTTTACAGGGATGTTGCCAGGGTTGGAGGGTTTGAGCCATGGGGAGAGACTGAATAGGTTGCGGCTATTTTCCATGGACCATCAGAGTCTGAGGGTGACCTTATAGATGTTTATAAAATCACGAGGGGCATGGATAGGGTAAATAGCCAAAGTCTTTTCCCCAGGTTGGGGGAGGCCACAACTAGAGGGCATAGGTTTAAGGTGAGTGAGGAAAGATTTAAAAGGGACCTAAGGGATAACTTTTTCACACAGATGGTGGTGCGTGTATGGAATGCCAGAGGCAGTGAAGTGGTGGAGGCTGGTATGATTACAACAGTTGAAAGGCATCTGGACGGGTATCTGAATAGGAAGGGTTTAGAGGGATATGGGCCAAATGCTGGCAAATGGGAATAGATTTATTTAGGATATCTCGTTGGCATGGACAAGTTGGACTATCTGTTTCCATGCTGTACAACCCTATGACTCTATGACCGGGACTATATTCATTGGAATTTAGAAGAATGAGGAGGGATCTTATAGAAACATATAAAATTATGAAGGGAATAGATAAGATAGAAGCAGGGAGGTTGTTTCCACTGAGGAAAGGTCGCTCAACCCAAAATGTTAACTCTGATTTCTCTCTACAGATGCGGCTAGACCTGTTGAGTTTATCCAGCAATTTTTGATTTCTTTTCCACTGGCGGGTGAAACTCGAACTGGGGGGGCATGGCCTCAAAATAAGGAGGAGCAGATCTAGGACTGAGCTGAGAAGGAACTTCTTCACTCAATGGGTTGTGAATCTGTAGAATTCCCTGCCCAGTAAAGCAGTTGAGACTACCTCATTGAATGTTTTTAAAGCAAAGATAGATAGATTTTTGAACAGTAAAGGAATTAAGGGTTATGGTGAGTGGGTGGGTAAGTGGAGCTGAGTGCATAAAAAGATCAACCATGATTTTATTGAATGGCAGAGCAGGTTCGATGGGCCAGATGGCCTGCTCCTGTTTCTTATGTTCTTATGTTACAATACATTGGCTGGCCTGACATCCCTATTTTAATCACTTAGTTCTTAATTTGTTTTTCATAAAGATTTCCCATTGGTCCTTTAGTTTGTAAGGTTTAAATATTTCCAGTATTCACCTTTAATCTGATCGTAACATATCATAAATAGTCACATTAGTTGCATTCACCATGCAATTAATTTATGGTTTTCCTGCGATGTCACTCTTGTGCTGGGCCCCTGAACCTGGGTTTCAATTATCCTTTAAAAAGAACCTTACGTACTATCAACCAAAAAAAGGCCAGCAAAAAACATCTCTTCCACTCTGTATCGAGTTCCCACGCTGCCTCCAAATTGCCTGAACTACATACTCACTTGGGCTGTGTCTCACTCTGGATGTAATCTCTCCTTCCTCATTGTGTGAAGCTTACTGATAAAAATGGTTTAGAATGAGATAGCTATTTAAAGTGGCCAATATTCCTGCCGGTATGGCATTCTGAGGTTTTGAACAGACATTTGCTGTGACTGTGAAACTTCTACCTACCACAGAGGGGACATTATAAAATAGTGTTCATTACTTTTCTCTTTGCTTCCTTGAGTTTTTCTTTGGTGCCTTTCAGTTTTGCACTCAACATAATTAATGACCCAAATGATTTTTGGCATGGGACCCTGATTACCTTCCGGAAAAATTACTTTGGGCTGAAGGTTACATTGTTTCCATTCAATGCTTGTTGAGTAGACCTCTTTGGTGGGTTTCCTACTATGAGGCCTAGTGAGATTACTTACTGCACCATACCAAACTCAACTCATTAACTACCCACCCTGTCCCTACGGTGTCCCTCTCATCTGATTCTATCCATATCTTACCATGTGTTGTTCCCAGAACAATTTGCCATCCAGTAGCTATCCACTCAAAGACTGGCATCACTTGCATCCATGCCATATTTAAAACATTGCTGTGAACGTGGCGTGGGCAATCTGGCATTCCTCCTCACGGCAGTCACAAAGCCACGTTGTTGATGATACATAGCCAGCATGGCTGACACACCTTCATACATACAATGCCATTCTCTTATCCTCATTGCTGTGGAACCACTAATGTAAGGGGCAGGAGATTTACCTTTCCTTAGCCGCATCCCGTCTAAACACCCTCTCTATTCTGTCCCTCGTGCCCACTGTAGTTCCACAGTTTGTCATTGTCCAGTGGGGGAACATCACTTACAGACAAGCAGTTGGATAATTCCAAACATGAGCTTTTGTTTACAGACAGCGAAAGGGAATACAAAAGCTGCAGTTCACCCCTACAAAGCAAATCAAACGCCGGCCCTTTTACCAACGGCCATTCTACATTCCACACTGGTCTATTGCATCATCTATAGGAGCCGGCTGTCAATCAGGCCCTGTCTGCCTTGCAGTGCCCGACACAACTGAGCTCCGTCATGCGCAGGACTCAGCATCTGCCTCCCCAGTGTTTTCCTCTTTCTCCTTGGAATATTGCTCCCTATTGCCCTAGGTCCTTAGCATCCAGCGCATCACCTTGTGGCAACTCCAACTGTGCAGAGCCCAGTGCATCAGGATGATGTGGCAAACTCTGTCTGGACTATCCCCAGGCTGGTTCAAGCAGTGGGACCACATATTCAGCGGCCCAATTGCTCTGGTCACAGCATTAGTACCACCCTGGTGAAGGAGGCATGCCAGCTGAGTGACCAACATCTTAAATCATTAAGAGAATGTGTTCTGCATTCTAACCCCCTTCCCATACCAGATTTACCCCTTCCCACTTCAGACAAATGCCTACTCCTCAGTGTTGGGTACTTGCTATTTGTGGTACACATTTATGTGGTTTATGCATGAATTTACAAGGGTTGATCACTAAGTTTTCAGATGATACGAAAGTTGGTGAGGTGGTAAATAATAAGGAGGACAGGCTGAGGTTACAGGAGGATTTAGAGGGGCTGGTCGGACAGGCTGATCAGCAGCAAATGGAATTCAATCTGGATAAAGATGAGGTGGTACACTTGGGCAGGACAAACAAAGCAAGGGAATACACGACGAAGGGTGGGACGCTGCGAAGCACCTAGGATCAGAGGGACTTTGGTGTGCATGCCCACTGGTCCCATCAGGTAGCAGGACAGGTAGATAAAGTAGTTAAGAATGCATATGGGATACTAAACTTTATTAGCTAAGGCACAGAGTTTAAGAGGAGAGAGTTTAGAATTTTGTGAGCAGTTCTGGAATGTACATTATAGGAGGGACATGATGGCACTTGAAAGGGCACAGAGGAGATTTACCAGGATGTTGCCTGGGCTAGAGAGTTTCAGTTATTTTTTCAGAGAGATTGAATGGACTGGGGTTGTTTTCCTTAGAGCAGAAGAGATTGAGACGGGACACAGCTGAAATGTATAAAATATTAGGGAGGCATAGATAGGGATCAGTGACCAGAGATTGGTGGGATCTGGAACTTATTGCCTGAAAGGGTGGTACAGGCAGAAATTCTCTAAACATTTAAAAACATTCAGGTGGGCACTTGCGATGCCATGTGCTGGAAAATGGGATCAGAAAAATTAGGCGCTTGGTTTTTACCGGCACAGACTTAATTAACCAAATGGCCTTTTTCTGTGCTGTAGGCATTGTGCCCTATGACTCTATGACTGTGTGTAACAAACAACCTGGCTGCATGAAACAACTCAACGATACAGCAGTACTGAAAGTCTTTGGGCTCTCACTGAAGTCCTAAAGCACTAGGGATGCTGTGTGAGTATCCAGGTGAATGGACAGCAAGTGAGATGTGCCATGATGCAGCTTAATCCAATCCATCAGCTGAGGGGCCTGTCCCTCTGTGCAAAGTGTCCTTGCACCAGCCTTTCAATGGCTATGTGCTGGTGTGCCCCGCAGTGTGGGCATGCGTTCCCTAAGCATCCTGCAAGTGGAATGGAGAGGTGCCATGATCATCATGATGCAAATGCCAGGTGCCAATGTCTGTGTATGAGGGACACATGTGGCTGGTGCTCGTGGATTGTGCCCTGAGATGCTGATTGGTGCTCAGCAACATGGAGATTCCTCACAGCCAGCAGCGAGCTGAAACCACTAGGTACCCACTCTGACTTCCATCATTCTCAACATCTTGATAGTTCGTCAGGTTTTGGCATGTTTGCCCAGCAGATACCTAAAAGTGAGAATCTCCTGACATTGAGGTAGGCCTTGTTGGACCTCTTATAAGATCCTGCTGCAGCCCACATTGTTCAAGCACCTATAACATTCTGCCCTCTGGCTTAGTTCCTTTCTTCAGCCTGTCTAGTCAATTGCACCAATTTAGTCAAGGTTGGGTATTGTCTGGCTTGTAGGAAGTCTGCAAGTATTTACAGCATTGAAACCTTTGGTTCAACTTGTCCCTGCCGAACAGACATCCCAATCTGACCTAGTCCCATTTGCCAGCATTTGGCCCATAGTTCTCTAAACCTTTCCTGTTCATGTACCCACCCAGATGCCTTTTAAATATTGTAATTGTACCCACCATCTCCTCTGACAGTTTGTTCCATTCACATGCCACTCTCTGCATGAAAAATTTGTCCCTTAGGGACCTTTTGAATCTTTCCCCTCTCACCTTAAACCTATGCACTCTAGTTTGGACTCCCCCACCCCAGGGAAAAGACCTTAGTTATCTATCCATACCCCGCATGATTTTATAAACCTCTATAAAGTCAACCCCCAGTCTCCGAGATGCCAGGGAAAAAAGTGCCAGCTTATTCATCCTCTCCCCACAGCTCAAACCCCTCCCAGTCCCAGCAATTTCCTCTAGAATTTCGAATGATGATCAAGTTCTTTAATGTCCTGTAATTGCAGTTGTCTGCCAAATGGCTAAAGATGTTATGTCTTCTCCCAGCTTTTGTTTTCTTCAATTAACTTTTGCTCACTCAATAATAGCAATGCACCAAACTCTAAAGTATGAATCAAAGGCTCCAATTACTACTATGTAGGTATTTCTCTTGTGCTTCATCCTTTGTTTAACTAGAACATTATCCATAATACTGCCTGCTGCATCTAGTGAGATAATGATCTAATCTTTATTGGCTGTCCCTGTTAAACCTGAAGCATTTCTGTCACAAGGAAATTATCTGCACCAATCCTGCATTTTTTCTGTTTGTTGCAGGTTATTCATATGTTCAAATGTTTCTGGAAGCAGCAAGGTAGTATCCACTTGCTACACCGATTGGTGTTTTCTTCTTGAGCTGTTTCCGTGTCAGTCGCTGGGCTGTGTTTCAAGCTCTTTTCTGTGCTTTGTTCAATCACTGGAATTGTCATCAAAGTTTCTCCTGCTGTTCCAATTTCCTGCTGGGGTGTCTTCAGGTTTTTTCTTTCTGTTCTGACCTGCTGCTGAGTCCCTTCACTGATGCCATTGTCTGTTATTGTTGTGTGAAGTTTTAGAGAATGTCTGGGGAGAACTACTCAATGAAATGCTAGAGTTTGAGGACTTTTCAGTCTAACTCTTTATTTATATCACAATGACCATGTATATTTTAACTAAGAGAAAGGTCCGGGCTTTTGACCTTCTCCTCAGTGCCTCTCCAACATGATGTTGCGTTATCATTTTTCATCAGAACTGAAGAGGAGTCATAGTGGTGAGAAATGTTAACTCTGTTGCTCTCTCCACAGATGCTGTCAGAGCTGCTGGGTTTCTCCAGAATTCTTCGTGTCTGTTTCAAATTTCCAGCAACTGTTGTATTTTGCTTTCATTTGAATATTCCTTTAAGTGGCTCAGTGCCAAACTTTGTTAGATAATACTTCTATGAAGCCCCTTAGTGTATTTTTACTTTGGCTTTCTTATTTTTACTTTGTTATACTTTACTTTTACTTTGTTATGCAAATATGACTGTTGTTATGCATTAGGAAAGTCACCAAATTTACATATAAATAAGATTGTTGAACGTGAACAAAAAGCTACAAAGAGAACATGAACAGTGAGATACAACGCCAGTGGAACACAATGCCTACAACACTTGTTTGACCATTGTTTGAAAACAGTACTTGTAATACATTTGCCATTTTTATGCCAGAACCATTCAAAAACAACCTTTTGGAGACAACAGAGTCCACTTTTGACTCTCACAACATGTTGCTCTCCTAAGATGAAAGTGTTCTAACCTTGCAACAGTGTCTCATTACAATTTTGTGTTCTGTACATAGTTAACTTAATAACCTGGTTTGCAATGAGTCCATTGCTGATCATCACTATTTTGCAGGTTGTGCAGAGCAGACAATTATGTCTTTTTTGAGAGTGATGTGGTATGATTAACTTAACTGAAGTCAATGTGTTGGGCACCTGGATTCTCCATCTCTTTGGATCTTCTCCACATATGCACACACAACACACGGTGTTCTGGGACGTGCTGTGCTTTAGATAAATGTTAACATGACATGTTCCCTATTTGACTGCTATGTGGCACTAGCCTATGTTGTTTCTCTGTGATCTATCCTTTGCGCTGAGCAGTTTTCCCTACAAAGCTTTTGATAGAGACTTCTATTTGAGAGCTTGTTGTTTCATTGCCCTTTATTACCTTTTATTCAAAAAATGGAAATGACAGGGAAATATTAGCAATTTCCCTTTTCAGGCACTATTATTTTCAGGTTAATTCTTGTTTTTGTGGTTTCTGGTAGTTCTGACAGCATATTTGTCAATCTCTTCAAGTTGATGATATCTGATATTGAAACAGAGTTGGAAAAGAATTTCCAAAATTGCGCCATTTTGGAGGTTCTTTTCAAACTCAGTTTCAATATCAGATATCCCTGATTAGAAATAATATGGATTTTGCCATATTAAAATACATTGTTATTAAAGTTCTGTGTAGGCCTGCCCTTAACGTATGATAGGAATGTTATAGTTCCTGAAGAAACCACCAACTTGCCAAATTATGCTGTGGCCTTGTAACTTTTATTGTCTAAAGTTGGTGAACATTCAAATCCCAGCCACTCACTAAGAGAATAATGCTACACAATTCCATGGTTTTGAAAATGTAACAATAAATTTTACCATACAAGGTGAGAAAATTAAAGTGATCAAAAATGCTTTAATGCTCCATGAGTTAAATATGGGTTAGCAAACTAACCGTGGTCAAACACCCACAGAGCACATCACTTGGCAGGTGTAGTTAAGATCACATGCATTTCTCAGCAAGCCATTCCAGACATTAGTGACATTGTGGGTTACCAAATCTCATTAAATCTTTGTCTCCTTTGAAACTCGCCCAAAAGCTATTCCATCACGGCCTGATTCAGTGACTGCTCATGCCATGGTAATTCAACCTCTTCCTCTGACAATCGATTACACTAGACTCCCAAGAGAGCAAATACCTATATGCACAATTTCAGATGGTCAGCTTTACTAACCCTGGAATTTCTTCAAGTTCCAATATCTCTGAGCTGCTCCAAACAAATATTGCTTGTGCATTTCCTTCACCTCTTTTCTCAGTTTCACTGAATCATCCATGGTTCCCATTCTTCCAAGCTCCAGCTACATTTAATGGCGCCCACGTTTATTTTGATGCCTAACCCCAACTCTTAGCTGCACCTATTGGCAACTCCAGGTTTCTCTGAGCTGATACTGCCTGGAGCCTGCTATAGCAGCACCTTTTCAGTATGAAGTCTCTCCCATACTCAGAACACTCCCAGTCTCATAATTTGACTTTAATCTTATTAAACATGGCTCCCATGACATAGGTCATGTTCTTGTGTCATCACCACCCCACAGTACTCTGTAGCTGCCGAAAGGCCAGTCTATAATGCTGTGCTGAGCATGTGCAGTCTCCTCTGCGCAGAAGCCCAAACATGCAGGGCATGCTGGGATTTGTAGACTTTTGCTTCTACCCAAAGGAAAGGTATTTGCATTTCTTAACAGGAACCAGGATGAGATTAAACTCAACATATATTATTGAGGGAAGGGTTCTATTTAGGCAGTCTTATTCTTCTGCAATATTACCTTCATGATATGTGGTGAATATAGCATTTTCTTTGAGGGAGCAGATGATCTTAGACATATGGTTTCCAAAATTCTCCAGTGTTGCCGTTTTTCCTGAACAAAAACAGAAGTTGCTGGAAGGTCAGTTGGTCTGGCAACATCTGTAAAGAAAAAATCAGAGTTAACGTTTTGGGTCCTGTGACCCTGTTCAAGGTTTTTCTTCACAGATGCTGCCAGACCTGCTGAGCTTCCAGCAACTTCTGCTTTTGTTCCTGATTTACAGCATCCCCAGTTTTTTTCGGTTTTTATTGCAGTTTTTCCTGTGCATCTATTGTGGATTGATTGAGGGATTAGTTCCTAGGATGAGTCATCAAATTCATTATCATTTGTTATAAAGCAGAGGTCAACCCGCCTGATAACTAAAACTGAAACACCCAGAGAGGCGCGCCTCGCTCTGTAATCTGTTAAAAGAGCTCCAATCTGTTATAAAGGAGTGGTTAAGTAGAAATAAACCCTTAACATTCTCTTTATAATCAACAAGTAACAATTTATTTATTTAACTGTAACAGTCAACAAATTAACTAAACTATTAACAAACTGAATAAATCCCTTTTAACTACTAACTATTCTTTTCCATTATTCATTTGTGGGATGTGGGCGTTGCTGGCTGGCCAGCATTTCTTGCCCATCCCTAGTTGCCCTTGAGAAGGTGGTGGTGAGCTGCCTTCCTGAACCACTGCAGTCCACCTGCTGTGGGTTGACCCATAATGCTAATAGGGAGGGAATTCCAGGATTTTGACCCAGCGACAGTGAGGGAACAACGATATATTTCCAAGTCAAGATGGTGAGTGGCTCGGAGGGGAGCTTGGATGTGATGGTGTTCCCATATGTCTGATGCCCTTGTCCTCCTGGATGGAAGTGGTCATGGGTTTGGAAGGTGCTGCCTGAGGATCTTGGTGAATTTCTGCAGTGCATCTTGTAGATAGTACACACTGCTGCTACTGAGCACTGAATAAAACAAGATTTTAATGGTATGCTATTCCAATAAACGCAAGTCCCACTTAATAAAATTAGAATTTAGTCTCTCAAAATTATATGCACGTCTTCCGGAATGTTCAGTGTCTTCTCTGACGAATCCTTTTGTCAGGAATGCTGTCGAATTCTTTTGTCAGGAACATTAACTACTTGTGCTGTAGGTACCTTTAATTTAGATGGCATTTATTCCAAGGCTCAGAGAATTCTGTGAGAGCCAGTGATTCTTTCAGAGCTGAGAGCTGTTCTTTTGGCAGATGGCAGTTGGCTTTCCTCCCATTTCCCAAATGCCCTCATCTTTTCTACCCTTTCTTGCAATAGGGGCTTGGTCCTATGCTGTCAAAACCATCAGATTTAAATTTAATTGGGTTTTGGTATCTAAGGGCCTGGTTTAAATTAATTGGCTAAATTTAAAAACCTGTTGTCTGGATAAAAATGCTGCTTTGCCTGCTAACACCAAAGAGCAAAGAAAATTACAGCACAGGAACAGGCCCTTCGGCCCCCCAAGCCTGCACTGACATGTTGCCCGTCACAACTAAAACCCCCTACCCTTCTGGGGACTGTATCCCTCTATTCCCATCCTATTCATGTATTTGTCAAGACACCCTTTAAATGTCACCATAATATCTGCTTCCACTACCTCCCCGCCAGCGAATTCCAGGCACCCACCACTCTCTGTGTAAAAAACCTGCCTCGTACATGACCTTTAAACCTTGCCCCTCGCACCTTAAACCTATGCCCCCTGGTAACTGAGGAAAATCTTCTGACTGTCCACTCTGTCCATGCCCTTCATAATCTTGTAGACTTCTATCAGGTCGCCCCTCAACCTCCGTTGTTCCAGTGAGCCCAAGTTTCTCCAACCTCTCCTCATAGCTAATGCCCTCCATACCATGCAACATCCTGGTAAATCTTTTCTGTACCCTCTGTAAAGCCACTACATCTTTCTGGTAGTGTGGCGACCAGAATTGAACACAATGTTCCAAATGCGGCCTAACTAAGGTTCTATGAAGCTCCACCATTACCTGCCAATTTTTAAACTCAGTGCCCCGGCTGATGAAGTCAAGCATGCCGTATGCCTTGTTGATGACCTTTCAGTGACCTGTGTACCTGTACACCCAGATTCCTCTGCCTATCAGTACTCTGAAAGGTTCTGCCATTTACTGTATATTTTCCATTTGGATTAGACCTTCCTAAATGCATTACCTCACATTTTTCCAGATTAAACTCCATCTGCCAAATCTCTGCCCAAGTCACCAACTGATCTATATCCTGCTGTATCCTTTGACGGTCCTCATCGCAATCCGCAATTCCACCAACCTTTGTGCCATCGGCAAACTTACTAATCAGACCAGTTACATTTTCCTCCAAATCATTTATATATATATTACAAATAGCAAAGGTCCCAACACTGACCCCTGACGAGCGCCACTAGTCACAACCCTCCATTCAGAAACGCACCCTTCCATTGCTACCGTCAGTCTTTTATGACCAAGCCAGGTTTTTATCCATCTTGCAAGTTCACCTCTGACCCCGTGCGACTTTACCTTCTGTATCAGCCTGCCATGGGGGACCTTGTCAAAGGCCTTACTGAAGTCCAGGTAGACAACATCCACTGCCCTACCCTCATCGATCATCTTCGTCACTTCCTCAAAAAACTCAATCAAGTTAGTGAGACACGAACTCCCATTCACAAAATCATGTTGCCGCTCGCTAATACGCCCACTTATTTCCAAGTGGGATTAAATCCTGTCTTGAAGAATCCTTTCTGATAATTTCCCTACCACTGACATAATGCTCACTGGCCTGTAATTAGCTGGATTATCCCTGCCACCCTTCTGAAACAAAGGAACGACATTGGCCATTCTCCAATCCTCTGGGACCTCCCCTGTAGCCAGTGAGGATACAAAGATTTTCCTCAAGGCCCCAGCAATTTCCTCCCTTGCCTCTCTCAGTATTCTGGGGTATATCCCATCAGGCCCTGGGGACTTGTCTACCTTCATGTTTTTCAAGACCCGCAATAGCTCCTCCCTTTTGATCTCAACGTGACCCAGACTATCTACCCACCCTTCCCCAGACTCATCATCAACCAAGTCCTTCTCTATGGTGAATACCAGCACAAAGTACTCATTTAATACATCACCCAATTCCTCTGGCTCCACATATAAATTCCCTTCCCTGTCCTTGAGTGGGCCAACCCTCTCCCTGGCTACCCTCTTGCTCTTTATATAGATATAAAAAGCCTTGGGATTTTCCTTAATCCTGTTGGCCAATGACTTTTCATGATCCCTTTTAGCCCTCCTGACTCCTTGCTTAAATTTCTTTTGACTTTCCTTGTATTCTACCCTTGCTTCGTGTGTTCCCAGTCTCCTAGCCTTGATAAATGCTTCCTTTCTCTTTTTGATTAGGCTTACAATATCTCTTGTTATCCAAGGTTCCCTAAACTTGCCATACTTATCCTTCATCCTTACGAGAAAATGCCAGTCCTGAGTTCCCAGCAACTTACACTTGAAAGCCTCCTACATACCAGATGTTGATTTGCCTTCAAACATCTGCCTCCAATCTACATTCTTCACTTCCTGCCGAATCTTGTTGTAATTCCCCCAATTTAGCGCTTTCAGCTGACAACTACACTTATCTTTATCTATCAGTACCTTAAAGCTTACTGAATTGTGATCACTGCTCCCGAGCTGCTCCCCTACCGAGACGTCTACCACCTGGCCAGGCTCATTCCCCAATACTAGGTCCAGTACGGCCCCTTTCCTAGTTGGACTATCTACATACTGTTTCAAGAAGCCCTTCTGGATGCTCCTTACAAACTCTGCCCCATCCGCACCCTAAGCGCAAAGTGAGTCCCGGTCAATATATGGGAAGTTAAAATCACCCATGACAACAACCCTGTTACTTTGACATCTTGCCAAAATCTGCCGACAGATCTGTTCTTCTATCTCCTGCTGACTGTTGGGAGGTCTATAGTAAACCCCAAACATTGTGATTGCACCTTTCCTGTTCCTGAGCTCTACCCATATTACCTTGTTGTATGAGCCATCCGAAGTGACCTTAACAAGTAGTGCTACTCCTCCACACCTTTTACATCTCCCCTCTATCCCGCCTGAAACATCTGTATCCTGGAACTTTAAGCTGCCAGTCCTGTCCCTCCCTTAACCAAGACTCTGTAATAGCAACAACATCATAGTTCCAAGTACTAATCCAAGCTCTCAGTTCATCTGCCTTACCTGTTATACTACTTGCATTGAAACAGATGCACTTGAGTCTGCCAGACCTGTTTTGATCAGCAACCACACTCTGCCTGCTCTTCCTCTGAGTCTTACTGGCCCTATTCTCTCATTTCCTTCCAGTCCATTCACCTTTGCTTTGGTTCCCACCCCCCTGCCAAGCTAGTTTAAATCCTCCTGAAGGACACCAGCAAACCTCCCAGCCAGAATATTTGTGCCCCTCCAGTTTAGATGTGACCCATCCTTCTTGTACAGGTCCCACCTGTCCTTGAAGAGATCCCAATGGTCCGGATATCTGAAACCCTCCCTCCTGTTTAGCTGTGTTGAGCTGTACTATTCTCCTATTTCTAGCCTCACTGGCATGTGGCACATGGAGTTATCCCAAGATTACAACTTTGGAGGTCCCGCTCTTTAACTTTCTACCTAAGCTTCCTGAACTGCTACTGCAGGACCTCATCACTCATCCTACCTATGTTGTTAGTACCAGTATGTACTGAACGGTACAGCCTTTTGATACAAACATTTCAATTCAGGCGTTCTATGCACCAGCAAACCCACAGACATCTTTTTTGAATCTCTAAGCATAGAAAAAGCACACCATCTTTTAAAGTGACCATGCATCACTTTCCCCATAGCATTTTACAAACACCAACATTTTGCAAACACCAAATTCTAACTTCCGGCCTTCCAATCCACAAGTACGCTGCCCAATTTTGCAACACTTCCCCCCTTAAGAGAAAAAGAACCATCATTATGAAATGATGGCTTCATTTTTTTTCAAGCCTTAACTCCATTGTATTACTTTATCCATATCTCATTAAGAGTTACACATCCTATTCTAATTCTACATATGTACAACATTGAACACTACCGATTCTATCTTATATAAACATTTTTCTTTTAAACTGTGATGAAGCATCTGCAATAACATTTTCATGACCAGCAACATGTACAATCTGTAAATTAAATGCGTGTAACATAAGACTCCAATGAAATAATCTGGTGTTCTTGTCCTTAAATCTTTTCAGAAATGTCAAAGGATTGTGATTGGTATAAATAACCGCCTCTGATGAATTTTTGCAACACAGACATTAAAATGTTGTAAGGCCGGCACCAAACTCAATAACTCCTTTTCAATGGTTGAACATTTTTTCTGGTGGGTATTGAGTTTTTTGAAAAATAACTGATTGGCCTTTCAATTCCACAATCATTCTCCTGTACCAACACAACTCCAACCCCTACATTGTTTGTGTTGATGGCATCTTTGAAGGGTTTCAAGAAATTTGGTGTGGCCAAAACTGATGTGGTCATTAACACTGCTTTTAAATTCTCAAATGCCTCCTGGCATTGTCCTGTCCGCCGAAATTTCATGTTCTTTTTTAACAAGTCCATCAACAATGCCGCTACCCTACTAAAGTCTGGCACAAATTTCCTGTGGAATCTGCTCAATCCTAAAAATTTTAGCACTTCCTTCTTCAAGGATGACCTTGGAAATTCCTCGATGGCCTTCATCTTCATGTTCCTTGGTGTCATCATCCATGTCAGATGTAATGCCCTAAGAATGTCACTTCCACCTTCGCAAATTCTGTTCTTGTCAAACTTATGACCAGTCTTGCCTTCCGTAGTTTCCTAAAGAGCTCTGCCAAATGCTCCATGTGATCATTCCACGAATGGCTAAAGATCACTAAGTCATCTATATAGACAGTTTCTCAATCCGGTGGTGTTTTATTGGAACAGCATTCCCTACGTCAACCTCATGTACTATGGCATTATTTCTCCCCATTCGATTTCTACAAATGTCCTTATGGCACTGTAACAGGTCTCTCAATTCAGTTCTCTGTACCTGGTCAGGCAGCTCACTACCCTATCCCATTCTTTAAGGACTTCCCCATTATTCAATTTATTATGAGGCACATCAAAATCCAAATCAACTGGATTTGGTTCCTCACTCTGAGTGGCAGTAACTAATACCTGTTTCTCTAGTTCCCTTTCCCTGTCGTAGTATGGTTTCAGCATGTTCACATGACATACCCAATTAATTTTTTTCCTATCTGGCATCTTTACCAGATAATTCACCTAACTTAACTCCTTCTCAATCTGATACAGACCACTAAACCTTGCTTTGAAGGGATTGCCTACCACTGGTAACAGCACCAACACTTTATCTCCATGGGCAAACATACAAATTTTAGTTTCTTATCTACTTCTTGCTTCGTTAGGTTCTGTGCCACCTTCAAATGTTGTCTAGCTAATTGACCTACTCTCTTTAACCTTTCTCTCACCTCAGATACATAGTCCAACTGTGAGATCTCTGACTTCGGACATATCAACTTATCCTTAACTAATTTTAAAGGCTATCTTTCTTCGTGTCTGAATATCAATTCAAATGGAGTAAACTGAAACAATTCATTTGGAGCATCTTGAATAGCAAATAATATAAATGGGATGCCTTTATTCCAATCATTTTGGTAATCCTGGCAATAAGCCCTCAGCATTATCTTTAGGGTCTGATTCGACATTTCCAATATTCCCTGGGATTCAGGATGGTATGCACTTGATTTAAAGTGTTTGATGCCTAAACTATCCATGACCTCCTTAAATAGTTGAGCCCTAAGTCTGACTGAATCTCCCTGGGTAATCCAGAATGAGTAAAGAAAGCAAGAAACTCCTCCACAATAACATTCCATAATGGAGTTGCCTCCAGGAACCTGGGAGACACATCCATATGGTTAGCAAATACTGTTTCCCACTTTTAGTTTTAGGGACAGGACCTACACAATCAATTATAACCCACTGAAAGGTTCTTCAAATGCAGGAATTGGCATTAAAAGCGCTGCATTTATTACTGCCTGTGTCTTTCCTATCATCTGACACGTACGTCAGGTACGGCAAAATTCAACCACATCTTTATGTAATCCAGGCCAATAAAGTTGCTTTTGAATCTTAGCCTGAATCTTTCTCACTCCTAGAAGACCTCTGACAGGTAATTTGTGTGCTACCCACAATACTTCCTGTTTGTATTCTACTGACAACACAATCTGGTGAGCTTCTGCCCATTTCTCATCTGCACTAACCTGCCAAGGTCTCCATTTCCACCTTAAGATTTTATCCTTAAAGTAATAACATTCTGGAATACATTCTGATTCCTTTTCCAAGCAGGCTTTATGATATAAATCCATTAGCATTTCATCTTTTTGTTGTGACTCCATTAATCTTTCAGAACTAAACACCTCTGCCTAATCCTCTACCTGCTTAGGCTTTTCCTTTACCATTTCATCAAACAGGTTGTCAGCTAACTGGACCTGAACTTTTTCATCTTTCTCTTTTGTTTTCCCTTCTTGTTTTAGCTTATGGCTGTGGGATCTTGTGACCTCACCTGAGGTCTTTCATCTCTTTTCCACCCTCTTGCGTTTCTTTTTCACACATGGTAAACTGTTCCCAGTGTGATCTACTCTTTGTTTTTCATTGAAGGATCTCCCTCTTTCCCAATTTCTATCCCTCATGGAATGAAATTGCTGTCGGAAGCTAGATTTCAATTTATGCACTAATGTGTATTCATCCACCATCTCTGCAGCTCTTCTCGCTGTTTTAACTTTCTGTTCCTCAATATGAGTTCTGATCATTTCTGGAAGTGAGTTTTTAAACTCCTCCAGCAGAATAACATCTCTAAGTTCCTCATATGTCTTTTCTATCTTTAATGCTCTCATCCATCTACCGAAGTTGCTCTGTATAATTATTTCAAACTTGATATAAGTCTGCCCTGGTTCCTTTCTTACTTTTCTGAACTGTTTTCTGTATGCTTCTGGTTCCAATTTGTGAGCACTCAAAATAGCCTGTTTTGCTCTTTCATATTCTCTTGACACCTCCTCTGATAGCACTGCAAACACCTCACTAGCCCTGCCTGCCAACTTGGTCTGAACTAACATTACCCACATAGTCTCTGGCCAGTTCATCTGTTTAGCCAATTTCTGAAAGGAAATGAAAAAGGCTTCTACATCTTTTTCATCGAATTTTGGTAATGTTGTGGCATATTTGTATATATCCCTACCAGGCCTTCGTCTACGAGTAGTTTGCTCATCACTCTCCTCCTCACTAAGCCTACCTTCTACCTTCATCTCCATCATTTTAAATTGACTTTCCTGTCTAATTGTCAACTTCCCAAGTTCAAACTCTCTTTTTCATTTTGTTCAACTAAGAACCTTCTTTCCATTTCTTTATCAGCTAATATGGCTCTTCTTTCTCTTTGTCCTCTAACTCTTGCTTTTTAAGCTCACTTTCTAACTCCAGTTGTCTTATTGGCAATTTATTTTTTTCTAACTCCACTGCATTTGATGGTTTCTCTGGTATACATAAATGCTTAACTCTATTACAATTGTAGCTTTCTTCTTACCCCTAGTTAATCTCAATGCTAGCTTGCCTGCTAATTCTAAAAGTGTCTCCTTTTTCTGTCTTTCTAAACTTTCTTGTCAAATTTGGGTAGCGTCTTTGACCCCCAGAACCTCTTTAGCAATGTTAAGTGCCATTTCCCCACTTTTGATTTAACCAACAACAAGCATCTGAAATTAAACAGATTTTCCACTTCTCACTTAAGTCTTGTTTACAGATGTGGAACACTAATCCTCAAATCTGTTTATATCTGTTCAAATCTGTCCTAATCCCAGACCCAATCTGTCCCAAACTGTCCAAATCCTGAACCTGAGCTGGCCAGGTCCTGGGCCCAAGCCCCAAATCTGTTATAAAGCAGAGGTCAACGCCCTCCCACACACCCACCCCCCCACCCCCCTGCAACCCGATAGCTAAAAACAAAACACCCAGAGAGGTGCGCCTCACTCTGTAATCTGTTAAAAGAACCCTCAATCTGCTATAAAGGAGTGGTTAAATAAATATAAGCCCCTGACACTCTCTTTATAATCAACAAGTAACAATTTATTTATCTAACTCTAACACTGAACTAACTAACTAAACTATTAACAAACCGAATAAACCTCTTCTAGCTAGTAACCATTCCTGAATAAAACAAGACTATAATGGTAAGGTGTTCCAATAAATACAAGTCCCACTTATACAAAATAAAACTTTTAAAATATTAGCATTTACTATCTTGAAATTATAGCCAGGTTACATCTTCCAGAATGTTCTGTGTCTACTCTGACGAATTCTTCTGTCCAGAATGCTTTTTCTGTCAAATTTGTTTGTCAGGAACATTATCTATTTGTGCCATAGGTACCTCTAATTTAGATGGAGCTTACTCTAAGGCTTAGAGAATTCTGTGAGGCCCAGTGATTCTTTCTTTTAGAGCTAAGAGCTGTTCTCTTGGCAGATGGCAGTTGACTCTCCCCCGATTTTCCAAATGTCCTCATCTTTTATACCTTTGATGACATATCAATTTCTTACAATAAGCTGGTCCTATGTTGTCAAAGCCATCAGATTTAAATTTAAATGGTTTTTTGGTATCTAAGGGCCTGGTTTAAATTAATTGGCCGAATTTAAAAACCTGTTTTCTTAGTAAAAATGCTGTTTTGCCTACTAACAGTATAGTCTTTTGATACAAATGTTTCAGTTCAGGTGCTCTGTGCACCTGCAAACCCACAGACATCCTTTTTGAATCTCTGAGCATAGGAAAAGCACACCATCTTGTAAAGCGACCGTGCACCGCTTTTCCCATAGCATTTCACAAACACCAACATTTTACAGGCACTAAATTCTAATGTCCTGCCTTCTAATCCACAAGTACGCTACCCAACTTCGCAACACATTGTTTTGTGGAATATTAGGTTAGTAGAGGGTAAACACAAAGGACATTTTTAAAAATCTAACAGTTTCTGTGCACCTGCAAATCTGAATTCTTTGAGATGCAATTAAAGATTATTTCCATTCTCTTAGCATTCTATGGGCAGGATTTTCTGTCTATGGGGGAGGTGTAGGGATGTGGAGTCAGGATTGAAAGTGGGTCCTAATCCTGCATCATGTTGAAAATAGTCCCCAAGAGATATTTGCAGGATTGGTTAATGAATAGGCAGAGGCTGGGCAGGCTCTGGAAGCTGAAATAAGCTACAGGAGCTTCTCCAGCATTACTTGAACTACAGCCTGCATTTGCAGGAAAGGAAGAGAGGTGGAGAGAACATCTCCATCTTGAGGTGAGCTTTCAGCAGTTTT